>NC_056731.1:1892018036-1892320015 GCF_019279795.1 Protopterus annectens | reverse complement strand
CCCGGGCCATCTGGAAATACTGTGTGTACCGGTTATCCTCCAAGTGAACATTCCCCCACTGTTGCCAGTAGTGAGGATTGAGGCTCCTTGATTACTGGTTGGCAGTGGTGGGACGTCACATAGGATCATAGGAAGTTACTAGGCTGTGGGCCCTGAGGCCCTTATAAGCCTAGCCAAAAGTTTAGCCCATGTTTAGACAAGTCAGCACCTGATGCCCCTTGTCCAGCAGGTACAAGGGTGGAATCCCAGGGATGTATTTTGCGTTTACCATCCAGTTATCCAGGTAGCGCTTAAAAAGGGGGTAAAGATGTACTTTGCCTGACGTGGAGATGGAATTTATTCCACAGATGAGGGGAGTCTCTGGGACACAAGTCTGCCCCGCCAACAAGTCCTACTGATGTCACAGACAAGGTTGAGGCCGGCTGTTCAGGTTCTCGAGTGGAGCTGGACTTGCAGATATGCAGTGGTCCCATCAAGGCGGGGTTTGAAATCACCTTGTATACCAGACTGGTCATCTCTGACGGGTCTGTATGAAACTGAGAAGAGGGATAGGTCTTTTAGCCTGTGTATGGTAAAACTTGTGAGGCCCTGGATTTGCTTGGTGAGAAACCTCTGTGGTGTCTCCAGTAACTGGTATGTGCTTTGCGAGGAACATGCAGTATAGGTTCATAGGTAGGTACTAGGCTATCTGCCCGAAGGCATTTATAAGCCTAGCCAGAATGTGTTGGCTTTTGCCGCCCCCTTAGATTAGCTCCCTGTGCCTCTGTCCAGCAGAGCCACTGAAGTGATCCCCGGGGTAAACTGTTTACTATCCACTCGTCAAGGTTTCTCTTAGAGTGTTAGCGAGGAGCTCTGCCTAATGTAGATTGGAATCTTGTTCCAAAGCATAAGAGGTCTCTGGGACAGGAATCTATCCCTCCAGCATGTCCTTTATTGTTGTGATGAAGTTTAGATCCCTAGAGCATGTGGCTCGAGGGGATAAGGTTTTCTTTAGGTGGAGCATGTCCATCAATTCTGGGTGGGACATGGCCTTGTATGTCTGACACAGATCACCTCTGAGCAGGCAGTAAGCAACTGAGTACACCTGGAGTTTCTTCAGTCGAGCTGCATAGTGCATCTGTTTGGGGACAATGATCCTCTTGGTGAGGTACTTCTGTGGTCCTTCCAGCTGTTGCAGGTGTCTTGTAAGGTACATTCCAAAGGGGGGCGTTGTACTCTGATGGGTCTGATACGTGACGAGTAGAGGGGCACAACGCCCTCTTTTGATCGGGATGCAAACCCTTTTGTGATTAGGTGGGTCACATTATAGAAGGATTTTCTAACCACTTTGGCAATGTGATCATTAAAGGAGAGATTACTATCTACTTGGGTCCCCACATCCCTTATGTTTTCCGTATTTAGGGGACTACCACCTATGTGGTAGTTTGTGGGTACTTTGTTTTTCCAAAGGGGATGAGTATGCACATATTGGCATTTAGCTTGAGGCCATGATTTTAACACCAAGTATCCGTCTCAGTGAGACCCTTTTGGAGGATGTCTGTGTCAGCTGGAGAGTCAATTATAGCCCCTAGTTTGCAGTCGTCTGCGAGCTTGGTCAATCATAGTCCTCCTGTGCTTGTCTGTACCTCTGAGAAGTATATGCCAAAAAGGAGGAGTCCTAGGACTGAGCCCTGGGGAAAGTCACTTGCAACCGGTTTAGAGTCAGACCTAGCTCCCGCAACTGTCACCATGTGGGTTCTGTCCGTGAGCCAAGTGGCAACCCATCTTGTGACACAGGGGTTTAATGTTCAGGCTGGTGAGCTTGTCTATAATACCGGAATGGTGTCAAAGGCCTTTGCAAGGTCTAGGTAGGCTGTGTGTACCACCTTTTCCTTGTCTATAGCCTTGGTAACTGTCTCAAATAAGTCCACCAGGTTTAGGAGGCATGATCTGCCCTTAAAGCCAAACTGGGTAGGGTCCAATGTTTGGAGGTTCCCAATGTCTTTGTTAATAAGTTCCATAATTATGCGCTTCATAGCCTTGCAGACCAAGATAGTCAGGTTTATAGGGCGATAGTTCCCAGGGTCTGTTTTGGCTCCACCTTTGTGGAGCGGAATAACCGTTGCGGTATGCCACTCTATGGGTACATAGACTGTGGAGAGGCTGAGTTTGAACAGTGTGTTTAGGTGAGGGGATAGTTAGTCTTTGAGCTCGTGTAGGACACAGCCTGGGACACTGTCCGGTCCCATTGATGCTGTGTTTTTGGCTTTGAAGAGGGCTGTTTTAACCTGAGCGTCTGTGATTTCAGGGGCTCTACATTCTTGTGGTATGGTTGTCGACCCTTTTGGGGGTGAGAGGGGGGTGAAATTTGTACTGAACCTGTCTGCCAGGATGTTAGCAATATTGGTTGGTTCAGTGTATTCTGTGCCATTCTGCAATAATTCCGAGCATTGCCACTTAGTTTTTTGACATAGCTAAAGAAAGCCCTGTGGTCATCTTTTGAGTCCTTGGCAATTTTTCTTTCGAAGCTCACCTTGGATGATTTTATGAGGGATCGTAGTTTCTTGCTGATACTGATCAGGGATTCTTTCCCTTCTTGGGATTTTACTCTTTTCTGTACTAGTTTCCTCCTTCTATTGTATAGCTTGTTTATGGCAGGGGTCCACCAGACTGGTTTCCTTTTCTTAGATCAGTCCGTCTTGATTTTGCTTGGGATAGCATGATCCATGATGCCCATAGAATGCATTAGTAAAGGATTTTGGAGCTTGGACAGCATTATCCTTTAGCATGGGGTCTTTGAAACTTTCCACCTCGATCTTAAGTAACGTGAAGTTTGCTTTTGAAAAGTTTTTCACGGTGGTTTCCTTGTCCAGGGGTGGGGGCGGAATGTGGATATCCAAAGTGATTTGTTTATGGTCAGATCTAACCAGCAAGGGGTTGACCACCGGTGTGGAACACCAGTCGCCCATATTGGTGATGACCAGGTCCAATATGTTGTCACCGCTGGTGGGAGTGTTGACCAGTTGATCCAGGGCGTTGGAGTTTATAAATTCAAGGAAATGTTGGGCAAGGGAGTTAGCACTTGAGTCGTTCTCGCAGTTAATGTTTGGGTAGTTGAAATCACCCAATATTAGGGTGTTTGGTAGGACATTTGTTTCCCAGTGTTTCCAAAAACACAGAATGGGGGTCCTGGGACATGGTGGGTGATCTGTAGCAAGCTACAATTTGAATTGCAGTTTTGCCCGTTGTTAGTTGCACGTGGATGATCTCTGAAGCATCGTGCTGTGCCACTAAGCTGGAGTGTGGGTATCCTTGAATATGGATACTCCCCCTTTTGTATTTCAGACTGGGTTCTGTGGCCGAAATGTATGGTATGAGTTGTAGCCTGGCAGTGCTGGCTCCCTGAAGCCTTAAACCAGGTTTCTGTTACTGCACATATATCTATTTTCTCAATACTGAGGAGTTCCTCGAGTGTGTGCATTTTGAGGTTTAGACTTCTGGCATTGAGTATCATTACCCACAGATTTTTGTTACTTGTGCTATTTACGGCGGTGGGTTTGTCTTTTCAGCCTTGCCTAAAAAAGGCACTATGGGGGTGGCAAGAGCCTTGGCCAGTAATCGAAAGCCTAAGGGTGACAGGTGCAAACAGTCTCTAGTGAAGCAGAGTGGCTTGTCGAGCATATCATCCCAAGCAGACAGACACTGGATCCCCTTTGAATGACACTAGAAATTTAGACAATTGCTGAAATTGATCATTTTTTCTTTATACCATGGTATCAACCTTGGTGAGGGCAGGATGGATGCTACTCAGGGTCAGGGTCATACCGGCCTGGGCTATGTGATCAGAGAGCCCTTTCATGTCTCTTTTCATGTAGTCCAGAGAGGTACGGCTCAGGTCATTCAAACCAACATGGGCAATGACAGTCATATTTGTACTTGTTCTGGAGTGACCCGAGTGCTTGTGTTACGTGGCAGATACTGGCACCTGACAGGCAGCTAACAGTAACCTTCTCCTTATTCAGCCTAGAAGGTGGGACATCAGTGTGCCTGAATACAGAGTCACCTATTACTAGTATGTTGGGTATGTTATTTTGCTTTAAGGGCTGTGACTGCGTGGCACACTGGTTTTGTGAAGTATGTTTTTCATGGTTTGTGTTGAGGGGTGGAGGTTGCTTGGATGTCTGCTTCGGAAGTCTCTGTTGCTTTTGCAGATTTTTATTTAGAGCCTCAGAGTATGTTTTCGTGTATTTATGTGAGTTTTTTTTTTGCCCGTGCTGGTTTAATGGGTCTATGTGAGACTGGTGGTGTGAAGCCAGTATTTCCTTTCTCCTCCCGACTGTCTGATCCAGTCTTGGGTTTAGAGGGCTTAGCCTCCAGTTTGGCTGTATAATTGCATATCTCGCATGTATTAGTGTTTGGTGGTAGGATGTGTACATGAGGCAGTTGTAACATTGTCTCAAAATGCCAAGTTCACCAGTTGGACTGGAGAGTACATCTGAAACTGCCCTTTGGACATGCCTGGATAGGTACAGCGAACTGTTTTACTGAATGGCTGGCAAGGGCGAATAGAGAGCCTTGTCCTTCTCTACAGTATAGGGGGGGTCTAGCACTAGGGTTTATAAATGCTTGCTATGAGTTTTCAGCAAGTGCCGGGCTGAGAAATGAATGGCTTGAGTGCTTAAGTTGTAAGTTTTTCTAGTTCCAAGGGAAAAATTGAAGAGGAGACTTTGTGGAGCCAGGAATAGTTATACCCTAGCTAACCAGTGCTGCCCGGTGCTCAAAACCGGGCAAATGCGTTTTTTATAGCAGGGAAATTAAAGAGATAGAAATTAGCCCAAAATGGCCAATCAACTACTAATTTCTGGACTGAAACCCCTCCTCCAGGGACAGATAGGCTGCTCCAAGGTGAGCAGAGAAACGTCCTTCTATCCAAGTAAGGTAAGGGCAAACCGAGATTTGTAACACAGCCCTGAATTCAGCACTAACCTGAAAACTGGACTATACTAGCTTAGAAAGGCAGGAAACAAGTACATTTTTTTTCAGAAAATAAAGCAGATGCTGTAAAAAAAAAAAAAAAAAAAAAAAACACTAAATGCACAGAAAAGGATGTTTACTGTTAAATATCTCAGTTCAGAGTTGTAGTCAATGCCCCTAATAATAAAGTAGGAAGAAACACAAACAGTAAAAGCCGAACAAACTGATAAACTGCACACTCCCCCTACTGGGGTGCAGAGGAACCTTCTACAAAAAAAGGTGGCCTGGATCAGTGCTCAAGTTATACAAACAGAGCTAGATTCAGCAGGCCTGAATCTGGTCCTATACTACAGCAACAAGGCACACCAATTTCAGAAAGCAACAGTTCAAATAAGCAGGCACAATAAGCCTGTGACCAGAAATTCCCAGCTCAGAAGGGCATAATCCAGCCTCTCCTCCCACAAGAGTGCAGACCACAAACCTTCTTCCCTCTTAATGTAAAACAACCAGTATGAAGCCCAAGTGCTTAAACCAAAAGACTTAGACTAACAGTTACAATTTAATCAGGCTACTACCAAGCAGTAATAAATGCAGCAGAATAAATAAAATTGAGTACTTTAAAGAGGAGACAAAAGCAAAATAAAGTAGGAGGAAACACAAATACAGTAAAAGCAGATGAATAAAGTTCAAAGTTTTTTTTTTTTTTTTGTTAGTAAAGTGCAAGGAGTGAGGAAGGAAGAACCTAAAGTGGGTTGGGTCTTCTCAAATCTTCTCTCTGTATTAAGTAGAGTTAACACTAGACAATATTATCTCACTGTATTCGGTTAAGTGAGCAAATGAGATGGACTCAGGAGTGTTCAAATACAGATTTACAGGAGGGGCGTGCAATTCCAGAGCCACTAACACCAAAACAAGAACAGGGAGGGTGGGTGAGGACAAGCTGCATTGAGACACACATCACACGCTATTCAGTGAAAAACACAATTAGGTACAGAAAAAATGAAAAACAGTACTTTTAAAACTGCAAGTTTGTACTTAACTTCAGCTTCTAATGCAGGAGATTATAGCCAAGCAAATCTCTCAAGTTGAGCATAAAATGATTTGGGACATTGTACTCGGTAATAGGCCTTTATAAGGGAAGAATACAGGGATGTTATGACCTCCTTGGCCATGGATGAGATACCATTCCTTATGAGGTTGGCCATGTAGAAAGCTATCCATACAACGGAAGCAACATGGTGGTCAAAAGTCAGGTTGCTATTAACCTGGACGCCCAAACCTCAAACGACTGATAGCGTGCTTAGGACGTTCTTATTAATGTGATAATTTGTGGGGATGTCACTCTCCCCAAAGTGGAGGATTATGCATTTTTTGGTATTCAGCCTGAGGCCAACTTTTTAGCACCAGTTATTTGGGTAAGACCCTCTTGGAGGATGTCCACATCCCTAGGAGAACTTATGACAGTGCCCAGCTTGGTCATCTGCAAACTCAGTCAGCCACAGCCCACTGATTTTGCCTGCACCTCAGAAAAGTATATCCCAAATAAAATGCCCCAAGACCGAACCCTGGGGTACGCTGCTTGTTATCGGTCTGCTGCTTGAGGTGGTATCACCTATATTGACAAGGTGGGTTCCATCAGTGAACCAGTTAGCTACCCATCTGGTAAAATATGGATGGATGCCTAATTGAGAGAGTTTATCTATTTTGCCCAAGTGGAGAATAGTGTCAAAGGCTTTGGTCATGTCATCATACGAGGTGTACACAGTCTTCCCCTCATCCATGACTTTGGTGACCGTATCAACGTAGTCGACCAAATTTAACATACATGACCTCCCCTTGACAAAGCCAAACTGTGTGGGATCAAGTGCTTGGAAGTTGCCAATGTCCTTGTTAATGAGGTTCATGATAATCCGTTCCATGGCCTTACAGATCAGGCTAGTTAGGCTGATGGGTCTATAATTTCCTGGATCGGTGGATGCTACACCTTTGTGCAACGGTATGGCAGTGGCTGTCCTCCACTCAGCTGAGGCAAAGCCATTACTCGGGCATTTGTTGAATAGGGTGCCTAATGGTGCTGCAAGTTCCTGCCTATTAATTGGTGGGCAGTGGTGGGATCACCACATCAAATACTGGGATTCAGTGGTGAGGATATTGAACTCCTGTAGCCTGTAAACAGTGGTCACTAAAGAAGGTGTTTGTACTCTCAGCCACACAGTAGGCATTCAGAGTTTCATATCACAATAGTTTTACTTATTTATTGTTAGCTTAGTCCAGGAAAGCAGGCAAGGATGTCAGCAGAAGATTATGGCAAGCTGACAAGGAGCAAGCTGGCTGAGATGTACCATCCCAAAGGACTGGTGCATGCCAGCCTGACTAAAGATGAAATGACTGCAGCCTTAACCACAGCTGCATCACACCACCAGGCTAGCTGCCCAACACAAAGCGTCTGAAATTTTCCAGGTGCAACTAACACTAGGTAAAGACTGCAATCCAAATTGTAGCTTGCTACAGATCCCCCACCACGCCCCAAGTTTCTCACTACACCTTTCTAAACAAACCGGAAAATATTAAGATACAACCAAACACCTTAATACTGGGCGATTTCAACTACCCTGACATTAACTGGGAAAACTACTCGTGTACAAACACCTTTGCCCAACGGTTTTTGGAATTCATAAATTCCAACGCCCTGGATCAACTAATCCATAGTCCCACCAGGGGCTCCAATATACTAGACCTGGTCATTACCAACATGGAAAATAGATTCTCTACGCCTATGGTCACCCCCTCGTGGGTCAAGTCAGACCATAAGCTAATCACCCTTAACATCCACATCCCACCCCCATCTCCTAGTAAGGAAACCTCCATAAAAAACTTCTCCAAAGCCAACTTCATGCTACTCAAGTCAGAAGTGACAAACTTCATGACAGCCATGGAGATGGGAACTGAAAGTTTGACTGCTGAGTCCTACACTAAGGCACTGTACGAGCACATCCACTCATACATGAATTGTGCTATCCCAAATAGAACCAAGATGCCCTCCTCCAAAATAAGGAAGCCAATCTGGTGGTCCCCTGCCATAAACAAACTTTACAACAAAAGAAAGAAACTGTTGCAGAAAAAGAGTAAAATCCCAGGATGCAAAAAACTCCCTTAACAGCCTCAGTAAGAAGCTCAGATCCCTTATAAAATCCTGCAAAACTATTTACGAAAATAAAATTGCCAAAGATTCCAAAGACAACCACAAGGCATTCTATACCTATGTCAAGAATCTAAATGGCAATGCTCAGGTCTGCTCTGAGCTACAACAGAATGGCATTAAATATACTGCTCCTAAGGATATTGCCAATATCCTGGCAGATCGATTCAGTGCCAAATTTACCCCTCTCTTACCCCCTAAATGGCCCATCTCAACACCGGAAGATTGCCAAATTCCGGTAATAACGGCCACACAGGTAAAAAATGCACTCTCCAAAGCTAAGAATACAGCATCCATGGGACCAGATGACATCCTGGGCTGTGTACTACATGAACTACAAAATGAACTGGCACCTCACCTAAGTGTCATGTTTAATTATACCCGCACCTCAGACTATGCCCACTGAGTAGTGCACAGCTACAGTTATCCCACTCCACAAGGGGGGATCCACCTTGGATCCTGGGAACAACCACCCAGTCAGTCTGACGAGCTTGATCTGCAAGGCCATGGAACGTATTATCATGGAACTTATAAACAAAGACATTGGCAACCTTCAAACACTGGACCCCACCCAGTTTGGGTTAGTGAAGGGCCAATCTCGTCTCCTGAACCTGACTGACTTCTTCGAATCAGTCTCCAGAGCCGTGGACGAGGGTAAGGCGTTCCACTCAGCTTATCTGGACCTCGCCAAGGCCTATCTGGACCTCGTCAAGGCCTTTAACACTATCTCCCACTCTGGAATCATTGATAAACTTTCTAAGCTGGGCATTAATCCCTACGCCACTCGATGGGTTGCCAGCTGGCTTACTGACAGAACCCACACTGTAAAAGTGGCGGACTCCAAATCCAGCTCCAAACAAGTGGAGTACCTCAGAGTTCAGTCCTGGGAGCGCTCTTGTTTGGCATCTACTTCTCTGAAATACAGGCCAACACTAAGGGACTCTGGCTAACAAAGTTTGCAGATGACTGCAAACTGGAAGCCATTACTGAATCCCCAAATGATGTGGATACTCTACAAAAGGGCCTTACAGAAACAGATGCTCGATGCCAGAGCCATGGGCTCAAGCTCAATGCCAAGAAATGTATAGTTATCCCCTTTGGGAAAAAAACATGTACTCGTGAATTACCACATAGGTGGCAGCACACTAAACACAAAGTGTGATACGAGACTTCGGGACACAGGTGGACAGTGGTCTCACCTTCGATAACATCGCCACAACAGTCAGGAAAATCCTATGTGGCACACCTCATCACTAAGGGCTTTTCATCCAGAAAAAAGGAGAAAAGGAGGTCACTGTCCCACTGTACTTATCCCTCATTAGACCCATTATAGAATACAATGCCCCCTTTGTATGTACCTCTCAAGACATCTGCAACAACTGGAAAGGCCACAGAAATACCTCACTAAAAGAATCACAGGCCTAAAGCAGATGCCCTATGTGACCGCCTTAAAAAACTCCAGCTATACTCTGTCGCATATAGTCTACTCAGAGGCGATTGCTTAACATACAAGGCCATGTCAAACCCAGAGCTGTTAGACATACTACACTTAAAGAAATCCCAATCCCTCAGAGCCACATGCTCCAGGGATCTCAACCTTGTCATCACAAAAAACAAAATATGCTGGACGGATAGGTTCCTGACCTAGAGACTCCCCAGACTCTGGAATACACTGCCCATACATGTCAAGCAGAGTGCCTCTTTGGCCCTCTTCAAAAGGAACCTTGACGATTGGAAGAGAGAAAGGAAATTCACCTCTGGGATCACGTCAGTCACCCTGCTAGACAAGGATGCAGGGAAGTAAATAGTGTGGGAAGAAATAGCCAGGGAATGGTTATGGCTAGGCTTGTATGACCCTAGGGCAGATAGCCTAGTACCAACCTATGAACCAGGAAGACAGCCAGACAGGCCTTGGGGATGTACAACTCAGAAAAATGGACAAATCAATTTTTCCTCAGAAGACTTAAAAATCCATCTGGAGTTAGAGAGACTTGAACTTGAAGCCAAACGTTTGGAACTAGAATCAGCAGACAGACTGTGGCAGTTGGAGGCAGAAGCAACATGAAAATGAGATGCTAACTCTTTGCCAGGGTCATGGAGGTAATGGGGAAGGGAATAACCAAATCCCAGAAGTAATAAAGGTCAGTAAATTTCTTCACAATTAACAGAGAGGGATAATTATGACAGTTTTACTCATAAGTTTGAAAGGGTATGTAAACAGTATAATGCTGACCAAGGGTTCTGGGTATGGTTCCTGATCCCCTTACTCCATGGTAAAGCTGTAACTCCTGTTTCTAAATTGTCTGATACTGACTGCTTAAATTATAATAACTTAAAAACTCAAACAACTTTTAACTAACACCTGAAGCTTATAGGAAAAAAAGCTTTGTGAGCACAGACGCAAGGCAGATGAAACTGGGTGTGACTATACTGCTAAGTTACGCACTTATTTTCATAGGTGGGTGAGAAGTGTCAGGTCGCCACTTCTGAAGGGCTGGCAAACCTTTTGGTGAGAGAACAGGCCCTTAGCAATTCGCCTGAGGACATGAGAATTTGGTTGGCAGACAGAGAATGCAACAACACAGATGAGTTAGACAAAAAGGGAGACTTATACCTAGCAAGCAGGGCATCGCTGCACAGGAAATGGATACCCAGTGCTGCACGTGGGTATAAGTGAACCTATGGTGGTCAGCCTACACCGCCAGTAGCAGGGGAAGCCACTAGTTCAGGTACACAGCCAGGATCAAGGGTTAAAATGTTTTAAATGTAACCAGTGGTGCCATGTAGCATACAGATGTCCACGAAGGCAAGATGGGGAACAAAAGGTAGGAAAGCCAGCAAGTGGGAATGACAAAATGCTAGCGGTAAGTTGTCTGGAGACACGGGTACCAAACTACCACAATAGGTTACATCCTATCTTAGTAGATGGGGAAACAAGCCACTGCTGACAGACACAGCCTATGACCTAACCATTACAAAGCATGTAATGATTAAAGAGGAGCACTACTTGCTTGGGCAGTTTAGTTCAGTCAGAGCTTTAGGAGGGACCTTATTTCAAATACCTTTGGATAGGGTTCACCTTGACTGGATGGGTGGAAAAGGAAGCAAGCATGTAGGTGTGCCTGAGGATATCCCTGCAAATGAACTGATAGGGAATGACTTTGATAATGCAGTACCTTGTGTGCAATGCAGTTACACGTAGTTAGGCTTGGAAACAGGCATGTGGGTCTGGCAGCTTGGGGGGAGGGGCAGACAGACCACATACTTGAAGCCAGGACTAGTGAGGTGGTTACTTCAGGGAGGGAGCTACCCTGTAGCAGCAAGACTGAAGGTGAGCCAGAGCTCCTGGTGGGTACTGATGTAACCTTGGACAGAGTGACTGCAAGGGCAGAGGTGAGTAATAGTACCCAGGCTTACAATGAGGCACTGCCGTCAGAGGATACCAGACTTCCTGTGGAAGGGGAGCTAGGAAGTGTTACAAAGAGAGTTGAGACAGGCTCAGCTCTCAGACCCTACATTACAAGACTTGAGGGCGGTAGCTAGGGAGGGGCCTGATTCTCAAAGGAAAAGTGGAATCTGTATACTGGAACAAAGGGTTATTGTACAGAATGGACCCCTGAGGGAGGGCTAGAAGGTGAGGTAATACAGCAGTTGGTAGTGCCCAGTGCCTACAGTCTAGCACTTCTAGTCTTATCCCATGATATTCAATTTGCCCGTCATATGGATATAAAGCATATCAAGGGACATATTATGCAGAACTTTTATTGGCCTGGTAATTCCAGCATGTAACAGGGTACTGCAGGACCTATAAGCAGTGCCAAAAGGTAAGCAAGGCAGGAGACGAAGTCAAAGCTCCTTTGGTGTCTCTGCCTGTGATTGAAGAGCCACTTCAAAGGGTAGTTATGGATATTGTGGGGCCTCTGAGTAACCAAAGTTCCAGAGGAAAGAATTTTATCTTAGTGGTAGCAGATGCTACCAGATAGCCTGTGGCAACGGTCCTGTCCTCCACTGAGGCAGAAAAGTTGACAAATGCTTTGTTGAGATTTTCAGCAGGGTAGGTTTCCCAAAGAAATACTGACAGAGGTACCACTTTCATGTCAGACCTGCTGGCTTGTCTGTGGGAGTACCATGAGGTGAAGCACCTAAAGACCACCCCCCAGACAAATGGTCTGATGGAGAAGTTAAACTCTACACCAAAGAGTACACTACAGGCATTTGCAGACCAGTTTGAGATGAGTGGGACAGGTATTTGCCCCATCTGTTTGTTTACAGAGAGGTGCCCCAGAAATCCACAGGTTTTTCACCCTTTGAGTTGCTGTATGGCCACAGGGTGAGGGGATCTCTAGATTTGATTTGTGATGACTAAGAGGGTGAGTGTGAATCACAGCAAGGAGTCTGTTGTGGCACATGTTCTAAACCTCAGGACAAGGCTCAGTGAACTCATGGGCTTGGCGCACGAGAACCTGGCAGAAGCCCAACAGCAAAAAAAGGTCTGGTATGGCAGGAATGCTCGAGCCAGAAAGCATGCTTTTGAGTAGCAGGTTATGGTTCTCATTCTTGTCAGACATAAGCTACCGATAGCTTTGGAGGACCCTTCAAAGTGTTAAGAAGTTCAGTGATATTAACTACATGGTAGAATTGCTAGGCAGAAGGCTGGGCACAAACTGCATGTTAACATGATGAAACTTTACCATAATAGGGAGGCCCTGGTGCTAAGTATTTGCAGTAGAAGGCAGGAGGAGTCTGAGGGGATCTATGGCTACAGCCAGTGACCCAGCAAAAAAGAAGTTATGTACTCACCATAACTTTCCATGTTTGTTGTCCATAATCTCACCTTCATTCTTGTCAGTTGGGTTCGGAACCAAGTATTGGTTCCAACTTGGCCCAATACTAAAGCTTCAGAGTTTCCACTGGCTCGAGGCTATACCCTATCCCATGAAGCCTGGCAAGAGTTCACCAGATCTTGTTTGCAAATACTAGTGTGCAATTTATCAAAAACATAAGGTAGTCAAGACTACTCCTTAGTCCATGTGTCATGAAGGGAGAAGGGAATCAGAAAATCTATGACCAATTCCAGAAACTTTCCTCTCGATCCTCCAGGAAGGGGGAAGGAGGGTGCGATTCAAGAATGCAAGCGAGATTATGGAAAACAAACATGGAATGTTACGGTGAGTACATAACTTCTTTATGTTATCCCACCTCGCCTTCATTCTTGACAGTTGGGACAGCTCAAGGGAATAAACTCTTCAGAACAGTGGAACCAAAGCAAGCCCTGTTCCGGGAGGCCATGTCTACTTTGTAATGAGTGATAAAGGTATAAGAATTAACCCATGTGGCTGCAGCACAGACAGTGGAGGTCGACATAGCTCTAGTCAAATGGCCTCAAATTCTCCCGGGTAGCTGTTTTTGCTGAGAGGTATATACATAAGAAATGGTATCTGTAAGCCATTTAGATTAAAGTGACCCTTGAAACTGGAGCTCCTTTCTTGTTATCCCAGAAAGAAACAAATAATTGATCAGATTTTCTAAACTCCTTTGTCCAATGTAAATAGAAATGGAACTGTCTACGGACATCCAACTGGAGGAGCTTATACTCTGCCTTGTTGCTATAGCTGGGGAAAAAAGACAGGTAAATCAATAGACTGATTTAAGTTGGACTCAGTATACTTGGGGCAGAAAAGGATTTGTTCTCAGAATCTGTCTTTGTGAAAAACCAAATAGGGAAGATGAATAGATAGGGCTTGAAGTTCTGTAACCCTCCGGCGGAAGTAATGGCTGTTAAGAAAATTGTCTTCCATGTTAGAAACTTTAGTGGGCAAGATGAAGCTGGTTCAAAATGGAGGGAGAATTAACTTAGCAAGTACCAAATTTAGATCCCAAGGAGGTGGCGGCTCTCTTACTGGGGGTCTTAATATGAATGTACCCCCTCAGAAAAGCTTTGCTAATCTGTGAGACTTAATATCGGATCCCTTGTCTCCATGTGGAAGTTTAAAATGGCAGCAAGTTGTACTCGTACAGTGGCTGCAGCTGCACCTTGATTGAAACTTTTTTCTAAAAATTCAAGAATTGAAGAAATAGGAGCTGTAAAGGGATCTAGAGGATTTTTGGCAGCCCAGCAAGAAAACCTTTTCCATTTGCTAGCATACAGTTTTCGAGTTGTGATCTTGTGCGACAAAATCAGAATGTGTCGCACCACAGGGGAAATGCCTGGAATCCTGGCTAAGATGGGAAGTGGAGTAACCAAGCTGCCAGCTTGAGAGTCTGAGCAGAGGGGTGGAGCATCCCTGACTGATGAGTCAGAAAGTCTGGAACCAGGTCCAGGATCCAAGGCTCCTCCCGAAAATGTGACCAAAGGAAAGGGAACCAGATTTGTCTAGGCCAGTATGGAGCGGTAAGAATTAGTTGGACTCAATGACTTTGCTTTCTGAAGAACTTTGGGTATCAATGGAAACGTGGGAAAGGCAAAATAGTCACAGGGGCCGATCATAAACAAGTGCATCCCTTGGTGACTCCCCCGGAGGGGGGATTAGGGCAAGGAAGCTGCTACATTTGGCATTCATGGATGCGGCAAAGAGGTCGCAGCAGAATGCCCCACTTGCGAAAAATTCGGTTTGCAACTTCTTGTTTCAGGGACCACTTATGAGGCATAAGAATTGCCTGACTTAACTTGTTCACTATCACGTTGGATTTCCCCGGAATGTGCGTTGCAGTCAGAAAATGTTGAGAAAGAAATTGCCTACTGCTACACACACTGAGCCTCTCGACACAGAGGTAGGATCTGGTTCAGTCTTGTTTGCTGATGTACCACACCACGGACATATTGTCGTCTGCATTGCAATCGTACCTGTTGGAAGAGAGCTCTGGAATGCTTGCAATGCCAGAAGCACCGCTCTCATCTCTCAGACACTGATGTGCAAGTGGTATTCGGATTCCTTCTAAATCCCTTGGACAGTCTGTCCCAGATAATGCCCCCACCCTACCTGGGAAGCGTCCGTGGTCACTGTCGTTACAGGATGGTGGAGAATAGTCTGCCTATCATCACCTGGGTGGACTGAAGCCACCAACATAGGTCCTTCTTGTAGGTATCCGTAATGAGGATCTTGTGTGACATGGGTAACTCCTGCATGGACCACTGAGTAAAGAGAAGTCACTGTAATACTCGTATGTGTATATGTGCCAGTGTGACTAATGTTATCACTGCTGCCATTGACCCCAGAACCTTAAACTTTGCCTGCACCTTCCTTCTCAAGAACAAGATTAATGATAGTGCAGTGTTTGCACCCTTTCGTGAGGCAGTCTTGCTACCACATTTTGTGCGTTTAAGTCTGCTCCTATGAATGAAATGTGCTGTGAAGGCAACAAGGCAGATTTTCCGTAATTGATGGCAATGCCCAGCTCTGTGCATAGATGTATAGTTGTGTCCCTTGCCTTGGTGAGTAGATGCTGGGTGGTGGCAGTGAGGAGCCAGTCATCTAAGTACAGAAACACCTGGAATCTTAGCAGTCTCAGGTGAGCCGTGACTACTGCCATGCATTTGATAAATACTCCGGGGGCTGTACCAAGTCCAAAGGCCAGAACTCTGAATTGGTAATGACTGGCTCTCACCCGGAAGCGTAGCTATCTCCCGGATGGCCTGTCCATCTTTATATGGTAGTATACATCCTGGATATCGATGGACCACATTCAATTGTCCTCTCCCAGAAAAGGGAGTATGGACTGCAGTGTCACCATCCGGAACTTTGGTTTCTTGATAGACTTGTTCAGTCGGCTGAGGTCCAAAATGGGCCTCCAGTCCCCTGTCTTCTTTGGAACTTAAAAGAACCTTGAGTAAGTTCCGGATCTGATTTGGTCTGCAAGGACTTTGATGACTTTTTCTAGCAACCTTTTAATTTCTAGAGTTGCTTGACCCCTTTAACAGGGTGGAATGTCTGGGGATCTTGCTGGTGGGGGTGAAGTAGAAAATGGTATGACGTATCCCCTGGATATCATCAACTGTACCCACTTGTCTTGGGTGATACTTAGCCAGGCTATTGGGTACAGTGATAGTCTAACCCCGACTGCCTCCAGAGGTGGGCAGGCACAGACCTCTTTCAGGAGCGCTGGAAAGGCCTGCCAGAGAAAGTATCTGTCACTCTGATTCTGCAGACCACTTCTACCGTGAGGGTGGTGTCTTCCACTGTTACTTCCCCCTCTGCCCCTGGGGGAAAATTCACCACGTGCATCTAGCGAAGCTCTTTGGGGTTTCCGGAACCACATTTTTTCGCCATTCTGGCCTTTGGGATAAGGCCTGGTGGGGATAGAGAAACGTACCCCCGCTGTAGAGAGTTTTGTCCTCTTGGTCACACCTAGTCAGTCTCTCTCTAACCTTCGGCCCAAACAAAGATGAGCCATCAAAAGAGGCATTTATAAAGGAAGACTTAAAGGGGTCACAAACTCACAAAGGCGCATCCAAGAACGTCTTCTGAGAGCTATTCCTGTGCCTACTGCCCTACTTACTCCATCTGCTGCATAAGAGATAAAATGCATGGAGGAGTCCACTACAGAGTTCAAAGTCGAAAGGTGAGAATTTACTTGGTCCAGCACTCCCTCAGCTGAAGCACCTTGGAGGGAATCTCCTCTCTCTTTCAGGAGATCCCCCTGAAGTTGGGTGAAATGGGATAAATAGCTCGGGGACCTGAGTGTAAAGGCTGCCGAGGAAAACATACATTTCCCATATCTAGCCATCGTTCATGATTCCTTATTCAGCGGATGAACAGATGAAGTCTCCGCTAATTCCTTCTTGGTGGCCGCCACCACCATAGGAGCTACTGGGACACCTTTGGATAAAAACTCATCATCAGGGGCTTTAATAAATTTGTTGGACCTCCTCGGAACAGGTTCCACGGATTCTGGAGAGCCCCACGCCTTTTGACTGACTACACCCTGGAGTTTGTCAGAAGGCAGAGACACCCAAGAGGTGGGAGGGTCGAGATCGGAATGCCTCCAGGTATACAGACTCATCTTCAGAAGGGGAAAGGGTCTTCCAACCACCTCTCTGTTTCAGGATCTCTAGAATGTCTGAAGAGGAGACATCCTCAGAGGGTGATCGTGGGGACCCTTCTGAATCCTCCAAGTTCATATCTGATGTGACAGACTCAGGGGGAGTCCAAATGCTTCCTCTTACAAGTCCTCTTCTGAGGGACCTCCTTCGAGGGATACTCTGGGGAGATCACTGGTTTTCTACGCTTGGGCTGGAGGGCTGATACTGAGGGGGAAGAGTAGCTGGAGCAGAGGGTGGAGCAGTCTGAGGAGACAGCACGCTTCTCATCGCCTCGAAGACACCATGGTCCCGGCCCGAGAGTGCCTCTAGCTCTGAGGAACTCAGAGATCCCTCCCGTGTCAAGGAGGATGGCTCTGAAGCTGATGTGGCACCAAACTCACCTGCACTGAGGCCCTGAGAGGAAGAATAGGATCCAACAAGGGTCCAACAACACAGAACCCTCGCTGGAAGACAGCATTGATGTGGTCGGCGCAGAAGTTGGAGACTATATACTGGTAGTGGTTTTTGGACCCGTAAGTTCCACCGCACGGATTTCCAAGCACTCCGGTTCCAAGCTCGGAGGAGGAACAGAAGACAAGGAAGGCACAAGAGTTAGCTCCACTTCCATCTGGGCTGGGCTCATGAAAATTTTGGCTAAGGCCAGTGTACGCTGCAACCTTTTGACCACCAGCTCCACATCATCAGAAAGGCTCCTGGATGATTGAGAGAAAATAGTGGACAATTTATGGCTACCAGCCACTAATTGCAACAGGGGTGACTGGGACACTGAGTAAACCAGTTCCTTTTGTGGCACCGAGTCGACTCGGATAAAACTGGTTGCGCAGATGGAGCCATTGTCTTTTCGGGCCAGATAGCCTTTGGGTCCAAAGATGCATGCTTGGACTTCTTAGCCGGCTCGGACACTGGAGCCGAAGATTTTTTTAAAGACTTTTCAGAAGAGGAAGACAGAGGATTTTGATGGCCGATTCCCTTCTACTGCCACATCAAAAGGACCTTTAAGCAGACCCCTCAAGTTTCTTCCTGTGTTCTTGCAGGACCCTGGAACGGAATCCATGGCAGATAGAGCAAGAGTCCTACAGATGAACGACACCTAAAAGTACAGTTTTGTACCTACCATAAATGTAGATGTTCGAAGATCTACATTGCTGCAGTCCTTACACTTGGGTAGTCCGCTGTCCTCGGTCGGCCCGAATATCAAAGTATTAGGCTGACGTCGGTCAAGGCGCTTAAGACTGACATCAGGACGTCAGGGTACAAATGTGCATGACCGACGTCATATCCTCAGTCTTTTCTTGCCCCAGATGTCAGAAGACCCTAAAAAGAAAGGCCAAAACCAAAAGACAGCAAAAAACAACCAACCACCCTTGCACTAATCATATGTACAATATATACAATATCCACAATATTTACAACCCAAACCACACAACCGCCTCTAACTACAGAGGGGAAGGAGGGAGGGTAAATTGGACTGCAGCAATGTAGATCTTCGAACATCTACATTTATGGTAGGTACAAAACTGTACTATGTTCTTCATCAAACATTGCTGCAGTCCTTACACTTGGGTAGAATCCCAAAGCAGAGGTAAGGGAGGATGGCAAAACTATAAAGCATTAGGAGCTGCCAAAATGCCCTGTAAAATTGCAGTGGCAAAACCAGCCCTAGATTTAGAGTAAAGTGGAAGGTGGTACTGCTTAGAGAAAGTATGCACTGAACTCCAAGTAGCTGCCTCCAAAATATCTTTAGTTGCCACCCCCCTTAAAGCTGTAGAAGTGGCAGTAGCCCTAGTGGAATGAGGCCTAATCCCAGCTGGAATCTCCTTACCATGATGGGAATAACAGAAAGCAATACAAAACCCAATCCACTTAGAAATAGTTTGTTTTGAAACAGGCTTGCCCTGAGAACCCAAAGCAAATGAAACAAATAACTGCTGAGACTGCCTGAACCCTTTAGTTCTGCTCAAATAATATCGCAACTGCCTGTGTATATCCAAAGTGTGCAAAATCTTTTCCCCTTTATTTTGGGGGTTTGCATAAAAAGTAGGCAAATGAATAGTTTGGTTTAAAGCCACACTAGAAACCACTTTAGGCATAAAGGAAGGATTAGTACGCAAAGATACTCTGTCCTTATGGAAAATTAAGAAAGGCTCAACTGCCATAAGGGCCTGTAATTCAGAAACCCTTCTCGCAGAGGTAATGGCCAACAAAAAAGCAGTCTTCCATGATAAATATTTCAACTCGGCAGTAGCTGCAGGCTCAAAAGGTTGTAGAGTGAGTTTCTCCAACACAAAATTGAGATCCCAAGCAGGAGTAGGAGCTCTACGTGGGGGTCTTATATTCTTTGCCCCTCTAAGGAATTGCTTAAACAAAGGATGAGAAAACAATGGTGGGTCACAGTCATAGTGAGCAGAAATTGCTGCAGCATGAACCTTAATAGAGGAGAAGGACAAACCTTTGTCCAGTAACTCAGTAAGATATTGAAGAGCCACACTTAAATTAGGCTTAGAAACATCAAATTCCTTTGCTGTACTCCAAAATAAAAATCTCCTCCATTTATCTGCGTACACTTTTCTTGTACTAGGCCTTCTGGCCTCCAAAATAACATTCAAAACTTGCTGTGGAAGCTGAGACCCTCCAGGGTTTAAAACAGAAAATGCCAGGCTGTTAGATGCAGAGAGTGAAGTTTGACATTGAGTAAATGACTGTTCTCCTGAGACAGCAGGTGTGGAATCGAAGGCAAAGGCCATGGAGGCTCCCGTATCAGACTTCTCAGTAATGGGTACCAGTGCTGTCGAGGCCAATCTGGAGCTATTAGAATCATCTTTGGCTTGTCCTGTCTGACCTTCAGGAGTACCTTTGGGAGGAGAGGCAGAGGTGGAAAGGCATACACATGAAGATTGCTCCAATTGAATGCGAGAGCATCCACTTTCCAAGCTGTGGGATGAAACCTTTTTGTGCAAAACTTTGGCAGCTGGTAGTTTAGTGGAGAAGCGAACAGATCTATGTCTGGAGTTCCCCATAACACTGTCAATTTCTGAAATACATGAGGATCCAATTTCCACTCGTGGGGATCCATAATTTGTCTGCTCAACACATCTGCTAAGGAGTTCTGTGCTCGGCAGAAACCTTGCCTGAAGATTTAGCTGTAAACTGAGAGCAGTCTCCCACAAAATCATTGCTTGTCTGCATAGAGGATAAGAATGCGTTCCCCCTTGCTTGTTGATATACCACATGACAGTTGTGTTGTCTGTTAGAACCAACACCTGCCCTGGAAGAAGTAAATCCTTGAAAGCTATTAATGCAAATTGGACTGCTAACATCTCCTTCAAGTTGATATGTAGATGTTGAAGTCTGGCAGGCCACGTGTCTTGTACCCACTTTCCATTTAGATGAGCTCCCAAGTTTTGTCTGAGGCATCTGTCGTTAGAATCTGACTCGCCTCTGGCCGGGTCACAGAGAGTCCCTTGTTTAGGTGACATTCCTGAGCCCACCACAAAATTCCTTTTGAATGCAAGGTATTATCTGAATGACAGTGTCCATATCTTGGCAGTGCTGTGTCCATACATTTTGAGATACCATTGTAGCTTCCTCATATGCAGTTTGGCATTGGGAAGCACCAGAATACAAGATGCCATGAACCCCAAGGCTTGAAGGACTGTCCTTGCAGTCAGCCTGGACTGATGAGACAATTGATGGAAGTACAGAGAAAGATTCTTTTGTTTGTCCGGGGTCAAAAAGGCCATCTGGGATGCTGTATTCAGTCTCACACCCAGAAAGCACATGTCCTGAGAGGGTACTAGACTGGACTTTATTTCGTTCACAGAATACCCCAGGCATCTTAGCACTGCTATCACATACTGTAAATGATGAAGAAGTTCGTCCTTTCCTTGGGTCAGAATCAGGCAATCGTCCAAATAAGGATAGATCTGTATTCCTCTTAGCCTGAAGAAAGCTATCACTGGAGCCAGAACCTTTGTGAACACTCTGGGCGCAGTAGATAAGCCAAAGGGCAATGCAGAGAACTGATAATGAGAAATCCCAGCCCGAAAACGCAGATACTTCCTGCAACTGAGCCTGATAGGAACATGAAGGTAAGCCTCCTTGAGATCCAGAGTCACCATCCAGTGATCTTTGCCCAGCAGAGGCAAAAGCTGTTGTAATGTCAACATTTTGAACTTGGGAATGTCCAGATATGTGTTGAGGATAGATAAATCCAAAATTGGTCTCCACGTGTTCCCCTTCTTTGGTACTAGGAACAGGCGAGAATAAAATCCTAGGCCCACTTCTGGCAGAGGGACCGATTGTATGGCCCCTATTTGAAGTAGCAGAGAAATTTGTTTGTGAGCCTCTAGTCTTTGCTGAGGAGGAACGTCCGGCATGCCTTTGAAAGGAGGCAAGGTATGGAAATAAAACTTGTAACCTTGGTGTATGATATCCAATACCCATCTGTCTTGAGTAATCAAACTCCAATTTTCCTTGAAGAGTGCCAACCTTCCTCCCAAAGGTGCTGCCAGGCAAGAAGGATCTGGCAGCTGAAAAGGTAGGTCATTGGGCCTGTTTACGAAAGGACTGGCCCCTGCCCTCACCGAAGATTGTGCAGGTGAACTCCCTGTTCTAGGTCTGAAGGAACTCTGAGCTCTACCCCTACCACGTCTAGATCTACCCCTAGACTGAGAATCATAAGAAGGATACGTCCACCCCTTAGCAGGCCAATTCCTACTAAACTGGAGGCTGAACTTGCAAAAATCTTTAACAGCCTGCATAGACTTAGCCTTGTCTTCCATTTTCTTCAAGACTGACTCCACAGGTGAACCAAACAACACATCAGACTGTAAAGGAGCATCCAAAATCCTTGTCTTAACATGGTCAGATAAATTCTGATCCCTCAGCCAGGCGTGCCTGCGAAGAACTGAACCAGTGGCAGCCACCCTAGACGAGGCCTGTACAGCATCAAAACCACATTGTAAAGAATGCTTACCCACTTGTTCAGAGACATGCACCAAATCTTGCAATTCTTTACACTCAATGCCTTCCGCCAGAGCATCTACCTTAGACTTCAATTGAGAAAGAAGATAGTTTTGATATTTCAACATGTGAAACTGGCAATTCAAAGCCCTCATAGCTAAGGTGGAAGAAGTATAGACTTTCTTTCCCCATCTATCCAAAGCTCTGGCCTCTTTATCTGGAGGCACCGGATTCTTTACAACAGAGGCCTTGACACCCTTAGGTCCCTGACTAACAGTTTCTGGGTCCGCCCTAGGACTCTTATAAAGATATTTATGAGCCTCAGGCACCCTGTAATATCTATCCGGCTTAACAGGAGCAGGAGGCAAAGAATCAGGATTAAGTGAAGCCTCTGCAAACACATCTTCCACAACATCCAGAACAGGTGGTATAGCCAAGGGCCTATCCTGGGGCAAAAGCAAAAATTCCCGAAGCCTTTTCCTGGAATCAGAGAAATCCTGACCTTCCCACTTAAAATGTTCCCTCATGGAATGAAGAGTCTCTGAAAAAGAGAAATCCTCTGGAGGAGAAGCAGGAGTCGTCGAATCATCTGCATCAGAATCAGAATAAGGAGAGTATTCCTGCAAGTCTTCAGCCGAAGACTCTGAAACATCCGAAGCCTGCTCAAAACTCCCCAACTCTGGCTCCACCCTAGGCCTCTTATCAGGAGGGGGCAAAGAACCTCTAATCAAAGTAATTAAATCTTCTGCCATTTTAAGCATGTGCTTCTTGGGCACAGACCCTGCTGAACTAGGAGTGACACCAACAGAAGCTAAACCTGGCCTGCCTCTGGGAGAAGCCTTGGAAACAGAAGGAGAGGGCCTAACCACCCTAGGAAGGGAGGGGAGTACAGTAACCTGAGAAGCCCCTTCAGCCTGACCTACCTCCTGAGAGGCCACATCCTGCAATATCAAAGTCTCCCCCTGGGACTCCAGAGAAGCCTCCGGCGGAACCACCGGTTCCACTGACGCCTCTAAAGAACCGGCGTCCGGAACGGACGACTCTTCTTGCCTGGGTTTAGTTGCTTTGTCTTTGCGCTTCTTGAGAAGCGGCGCGGAGCATCCGGCGGCATATTATAATTGCACCGCTTCCGAAGACCAACCTGGCACAATCTAACCTTCGCAATAGTGCGCTTATTGAACCTAGCACAAAAGCGACACCCAACAACGTCGTGCTCAGGCCCCAAACAAGGAATACACAAAGTATGATAATCTCTATGCGGTATCTGCTTCCCACAAGAAATACAGTTATTCACTTTTTCTGACATCCGGTAAACCACTGAGGCAAGAAAAAACTAAAATATTCCCCAACGGGGTACTTAGCCAACTTTGACTCGGTCTGAAACTCCGAATCCGAAAAATTTCAGAACGCCGAACGGCACTTGCAACGCTGCTTCTGCATCGGACCATGCGGCAAAAAA
Organism: Protopterus annectens; assembly: GCF_019279795.1. Taxonomy (NCBI): domain Eukaryota; kingdom Metazoa; phylum Chordata; order Ceratodontiformes; family Protopteridae; genus Protopterus; species Protopterus annectens. The sequence continues at coordinate 1,892,296,402 of NC_056731.1, read as the reverse complement.
GACTGAGGATATGACGTCGGTCATGCGCATTTGTACCCTGACGTCCTGATGTCAGTCTTAAGCGCCTTGACCGACGTCAGCCTAATACTTTGATAGGCCGACCGAGGACAGCGGACTACCCAAGTGTAAGGACTGCAGCAATGTGAGATGAAGAACATCAGTAGATATAGCAACTGCGCCAGTCAGACTTCTGTGCGCAAGAGTCACACTTTTTGATGCCAGATTGTTTAGCTTCTTTGGCTTTTTCACCAGAATCTTGACATTTTTTTAGCAGTAATAAAGAGTAAATACTGTCACCCCACTAACACAACTACAGACACAGCAAAAGAAACTTAACTCTAAACAACAAGTGTTTTTTTTTTTTTTTTTAACAACCGCTAGAGAAGAAAGTCTCTAACTTAAATGATGATCACCTCTAGCCAGAGGAGACCTCTAAAACGATGACCCTCAGTGAAAAAGGATTGCAAAAAAAGAGAAGGGGAGCCCTCTAAGTTAAATGGGCTAACACAACAAGGACAAAAAAATGAATCCTCTAATTTAAACGGGTTTACCGAGGATAAAATTAAAGTTTAACAAGATATGGATAGAAATACAGACCTGCGAGGGAAACTATCACCCACAAAACAAGAAAAACCACAAACAGTGGTAACACTGAGTATATCTATTAACACGCACACACCAAAAATCCTCTAAGAGGATAAGGGAAAGGTTTTTAATGGTTTACAATCCTAAGGAGAAAAAATAGACCAAAATATTCAAAAAATACTAAAACTTAGCCTGAGCCAGTGAAACGTAATCTCTATCCAGCAAAGTGGCAAACGAGATCTGGGGAACTCTTGCCAAACATCATGGGATAGGGTATAGCCTCGAGCCAGTGGAATCTCGAGCTTTAGTATTAGGCAGAGTCAGAACAGATACTCTGTTCCGAACCCAACAGTCAAGAATGAAGGCGAGATGGGACAACATAACATTCCAAAGTTCTATGATGGAGCCTAGGGCTGTAGGCATATATGACAGTGCAGTACTTGTACTGGGGTCAGCAATGCTAAGGCAGCTGGAATCTCAAGACAGGATATGGGGTAATGTATTCCTAGAAAGGATCATCCCTCTCAAGCAACGTTTCAGGGGTCACTTGAAAAACTAGCTCGAGTCTCAAAGGGGGGAAAAAGTGTGATGAAAGGGGGGTACTGCCAGCAAAGCTAACTGGAATTTTGTAAATTATACGAAATTTGTGATCAAACTAATTTATAAAATATGCTTGTGTTACAAATGCATAAGAACTGTATGCCATGTGTGTATCAAATGCTCTGTACAGATGTCTGTGTTGAAAAGGTATCTGTAAAGTGTTGCATTTAAAATGCATCCACAGTGTGCTCTACTGGAAGAGAACAGAAATGTAAATGCACTACTTTAACAGTGGAAAATGGAATAGAGGAAGTTAACCTCAGTCCAGCAAACTTTAGGCATTTTTTAAATTGAATTACTTTATAGGCTAGGTCATAAAGAGGCTGACAGTTTTCAATGCAGCTACAGAAACCAAGTCTGTACGAGGAAGCTTTTGTCTTTAGGGTGAACTAACTGCTACTTTGGAAGCATGAAGGAATGCAACTGTTTTAGGACTTCCAGCATCTGCCAAAGATCTGAGCAAAAGCTCTTGTATGAGTATTTGTACAGGTAGATGCCAATACTGCCAGCTTCAGCAATGGGGGCTTGGCATGACAGCTAGACGTCAGATGACCAGAAATTATGTCATTCTGCAAGCTATCTCAGCAGTAATATTTCAGAAGTCTCTTAGTGAGACAGAACATTCTGCATTCTGTCTTGGACCTGACAAGAACCATTCACATCATCTGCCTTGGTCTAATAAAGTAAGCTTCTAGGGAACAGTATAACTGTTAGATACAGTCAGGAATATATAGAAGCTTTATTGAGATGGTTTGTTTTCTTATTTGTGTGAGCCTGTACTGCAGTCTTATTTTAAATATTTCCTTTGCTTTTTTAATCTGATGATGCTGTGGACATGTATTTAACAATAAATAAAAGAACAAGACAATACTAAATATATTTACACCTTTCATTGTGGCTGTGGTATTTAAGTTTTGAGAGCACTTGCATATTTATTTGGTGACACTGTGTGGGCCACTTCTAACAGCCTTATTCTTGGTCAAACTACCATTTCTATTAATATTAACATTACACAATAAGACTGGACACCATTTAAGGGCCGTAAAGTAGCGGATAAGGAGTGACTGGTGGAAGTGGTAACTACCTTCTAGTCTTAGCAGAAGGGGGCATAGCTAGTAAACCTGTGCCAGCCTTTCCCAGGTGTGTGCATGTGTGTGTGTGTCAGCTACTTGGGCAGGGACATGAAGCACTGGTTGGACAGAGGCTGTTGGATGTCTTGGCGTGGTCACTCAGCTGAGATAACTCTATAGCTGTGCCGCTGGGGAGCCTTACTGGGGGATCTGGAGAATGAGGGAGAAACCAGCCTTGGATTGCCTGTGGTTTCTCCGCGCTCTTAAGGGAAATTGCATTTGATGCAAAGAGCTGCATCTGGAAATACTGCGTTTGTACCCGTTATCCTTCCAATGAACGTCCCCCCACAGGTGCCAGTGGTGAGGACTGAGACTCCTTGATTATTGGTCCAGTGGAGGGTCATCACAACCTTATCTGGTGTGAAAGAAGCATGTGCATTGACAACCTGTTTGATGTCCTGTGTTGTTACATGAGAGGACTGATTCCAATTTCATGGTATAATTACATCTCCTACATACTGTATTTGTTTGCTTTAGGAGTAAGTGGTTGTCAGTATACATGAGGTAATTTCTACATTGCGTCAGGATGCCCATGTCAACCAGGCTGGCTGGAGAAATGGTGGGAAACTGACCATCCATTATAGCAGGTTAATACAGTAAGTACTATTAGGAAGTGGGCAGGTTAGATCAGTTCTTGCTCTAGATTTAACAAGGGGGCTTATTCTACTGAAGGTTAGGGATGAAAACCTGTGGTAATGCTGCTCAGTGCGCAGCTGAGTTCTACTGACAAATGCTAGGAAAAAAATAGTTTCTAGGTGTTTGTGTCTATACAGGGCACCACTACCCCCTGTTGTGTGGTGCACAGCTATACGCAAACTCGATCAATACAGGCCAGCTTCATCAGATCTAAATCTAGGCAACAATAAAGTTCAAAACAAATGCAGAGAATGAAGCAGCCACAAACCGTAAACCAGTATAAAAAAAATGCAGACTTCATATTAAAAGTGCAGATAATACTCAAAATATACTTATTTTCTTGCTTTTGCATTGGATGTCTTGGAATCTAGCAGAAACTCTAGAGCACTGGCAAAGAACACCAAATATAGAGCAGCTCCAGTTATCTTGCAAACCGTTTACATTACTAATCACTGGTTCCACCATTTTACTTTCTTTAGCCATAAGAATAATAATGAGCATTATAAGGTATAACTGGATATTAAATACCATTACTGTGTATATACTGTCTTTTCCATTTCTCCATTTACTTTTTGTGCTAGTCAATTCATAGCAATCACAAATAAAATACTGCTCATTGCACAACCTTGTTTTAAACCCCTATTCATCTTTATCTCTTCACTTAATCATTTATCAAAACTCTTTCTTTACTGTGACTATACACCAATTTAATCACATTCGTTAACTGATTGCGAAAATTGTATTTTTCCATAACATAGCATGATTTATTGTATCAAATGCTTTAATTATATCGCCTAATAATTTTGCTATATAATTTTTGGATATCATCTTTCATTTCTCTAACAATCATTAATATTTTCTGACAACCTCTCTTTAATACATTGATTAATACATTGATACTATCATCTAACACTATGTATCTTACTTTCGACTCATTTGTATTATTTTCATAAATATCTTGCAGTCCGTATTAGTTGCATCAACCTTTTTTCTCTTCTTACATATAAACTTCATAGTACTATATATCTGGGTAGAACAAATACCATTTTTTGACAAATTGTTAAATATACCTATCAAAATTTCTTTCCATAATTCCAAATTCGTATACATTAAATAACCCATACCATCCAAACCTGCTGCTGAATATTTACTTTCTTCATTGCCATATCTAATTCCACGATTGTAATCTGTTTATCAATATCTATTTCTTCAGCGAATTTAACATTCCAGCCATTGCCATTTCTTAATTCTTTCTTCACCACTTCTTTAACATACTGTAGTACAATTTCCATAATTTTACTTTGTTTTACCACTTCACCGTTCTTGTTTTTCATTTCCCTCATTATACCGTATTCTTTTACTATTTAACTGAAATAAAGGGAACTTATTTTACCTTGCAGAAAATATATTTTGTTTATACAATAGTTTTTTTTCTTGGCTCTTCTACATATCTTCTATTCCATAATATACAATCTCATTTTTTTCTAAACTTTGTAAAGCACTATCCTATAAGCTCCTATATTCTTGATTTTCTTTTTGTCTTAATCCATGTTCCCATCTTAAGTAATCCAGTTTCTCTAAAATTCATCTACTATTCTGCCCAGTTACTGTAATTAAAAAAAAAAAACTCAAGTCATATGTTCTTTCCATAACATATGTATTATTTCATTGTCCTTTTTCATTCCACACCATAATTTATCCTTTTAACCCCTTTTCCAAATGTTTATATGTTATTTTCTTCAATTTCTAATCATAAGTCATGTGATATGAGAAACCTGTTTGTGCTGCTGCTTCTATTATATTTTAAGTTTTAGAGACTGAAATATAGCCAGTCTCTGAGATATTTCCTCTTCTATACGTACATTTCATAATCTCGATTTTATCTGTTCTATCCTTTAACAATTAAGTCACAGTTCAAAATTGCCTGTAATTATAATATCCATATTAACTAGGATATAATCAAATATTTCTTGGAACAATTTTACTCTATTATATAGTGCATGTGCATATACGGACCTGTGTCCAGTCAGACTTTCCAGGTAATCAAATGTAAAATAAAATAAATGAATATATATATTGCTATAAGCCTATATACTTTAGTAAGGTTAGGACAATTACTTATGATTTAAGATGGGAAAGTAAAGTTTACTATTGAAATTCCTGTTTTAGCATACTGCTATCCCTGAACAGGTTTCTTCCCCCAAATTACAAACTGCGCCCCCTATCCATTAATTTTCTGTCAGTAATCTTTCTTCCTTTAACCTCTGACATATAATAGTATAACATCTACCTTATATTACATCATTCCAATACCCTAAACCTTAATAAATCTTTTAATACTATTCACTTAACTGCCAGAATTCTAAGATTTGCTTCTCTTCTGTTTAATCTATATGAACTTTTGTATTGTTATCCATTTCTTTTCATTTTACCTTTTAATCTTAAATTTTGAATTTTTCTTTGTCCTTCACCCTTTTTCCAATAGAGTCTTTAACCACTTTCCAATCAAAGTTCCCTCTCAACAAGATCTGATTCAATTTTTAATTCCCAATCTTTACTTTCCTTTGTTTCTAAATCTTGTGTTTCATTAAGTGTTGGTGCGTATTCAATCTCCTCTTGTAACTTCGATTCCTCATCCTTTTTCATTTTCACTTGTATTCTGTTGCACACACAACTTTTCTTCTTGTTTCTTGCACACACAACTTTTCTTCTTCTTGTTTCTTGCACAGTCTACCCACGACTGTCCTGTTTGTTTACATTTACATTTCACTTCACAATGTCTTGCATCATGCCATACCTCCCCCCACAAACAAAACATTTCTGTCACAATTGTTCGCAAAATTACTCACTTTTCCATAGAAAAAAAAAACATTTCTTGTTTTCCCCAATATTTTATATTCCAGCTTTATTTTGTTTTGCATTAATCATACTAGGAAAATGGACGTGTATTTTCTATTTTCAATACAACACTGCAATATCCCAACCCTAGTCCAAAGTCCCCTGTTATCCAAAACTTTTGAAATGCTTTTAACTTCTCCACAAAAGTTTTGCAATAAATGATCTTTCAGTGTCTCTCTGTCTCTGCTCTGAACCGAATGTCCACTTTCTTTTGTGTTTCATGGTAAAAAGTCTTAATATATCTGTTCAATGGTATGGCTATGCATCTTTATTTCCATAATTTCCAAGAAAAGTCTCTAGTCCTGAAGCCGTTTAAAAAATGTCAGAATGTGTCTTTGTTGTTAGTATAAATGTTCTTACCTCTCGAGCTTTTATTCCTAATAGAACCCATTATCTCGTGTCTGCCCAATTCCTTCTCTTTAACTTGTATACACGCTACAAACTTCTGTCTTCCCCAATCCTCTCTGCTCCTATTCTCTCGTTTCTCTTCTCACTCACTGCTTCAGCAAATGTCTTTTTCTTTAATTCCTCTACCTTTCCTTCCCAAATCCTTTCCCTTGCTTCTCTCCATGAAAGACAGTTAATTTTCTTCAATTAAGTTAATCAATAAATCTTACTGCAACCCTCCTGAATGGAGGGTTTTAACTATGATTTCATATTTCTATCACTCATCTATGGTTTAACTACAGAATAACTCCTTTTGAAATATGTCTTCTGAATCTAACAAAATCTCTTCTAATCTCCTCCCCTCATCAGTTTCAACTCTTATGCGGCCGGCAATCGCTTCTCACCCTCCCTCCTCCATCTTGCACTGCTCTCCCAGCCACCAATGCACGGGAACAGAATTTAAACACTTACACACACAGATTAAACAGACTGCGAACATTGTAATTAGTAGGGGAAATTCCCCAATGCCCTGCCCATATTTCCTCCAACAGTACGACCACCACCACAGGTCTCCACTGAAAAAACAGATCACTATTTTTGTGAGACTACCAGTCAAAAGATAAACCAAAACATCTAGTCTACATATCTAAACCTATACCACTACATTAATACCAGATGGGATAATAAGATACCCAACACAGTGCATCTCCCTTCTCTGGAAGAGGCTAGCACTGTACTTCTTTTGCAACCTTTAAAAGTAGTCTGAATAGCTAAATGGGTGATCACAAACTCTCACAGGGATTATGTGGAGACTGTCTATTTTATAAGGGACATTAAGTCTCCAATGAGTACTGGGCAATATGACTGATCTTGATGGTCTGCTTTGTTGTAAGCTTGGCAAGAACCTATACACTTGTGTGCATACAGTCTAGTGCAAAGAAATAAAATGTACTTTTAGTTAAGTCAGTTTAATTGAAGTGTATAAATTACTTGCTGATGTAACAGATGCACACTTTTTTCTCTGAGGCAGTTACATTCACCTTACATAAGTGACCTTTTAACCTGGTTTGTAATCTTTGTATTTTTTCCTCATGTCTGTGGGAAGGCAATTACAACATACAGGAGCAGTCAGAGAATGACTTTAGTTAATTAATACATTACTAAAAGCTCCTTCGAGTACACAGTTGTGCATATAATGATGAAAAAAAAAGGAAAATATCACCCTTTGCAAACTAATCTCTTTGAATAATCTTCAAGGTGTTTGACAAGTTCAGTATAAAAAGTAACTATAAAGCTAACCCTGATGTAAATGAGGACAAATTATCACATATTAAAAGAAACAAAAAATAGTTAACCTCATCAACTGCTTTCAAAAAAAAATCCAGTGGTTATTTTCACCAATGTGCTATTAAATACTAGTTTTACATTCATTCTCAAGGAAATGCAACATTTTTGTACACACAATAATTTTGTTAATAACATATCATAGTTAACTTGTTACAGTTGAGTGATGCCTCCAGGTGTTTCTGCAGTTACACCCTATTTGATGCCTCTGTGTCAAATATGGATTCCCATATATGCATTGATAATTCCAAAAGTGTGCTAGCCACAAATCTTAGAAAATGTCACCTTAAAGCTTACACGTTAGCAAACACAACAGCACTGATATTAGACATCAGTCTAGTGAGGTTATATAGATATTAATGTTCATAGACTATTTATATTGTCAAATTTCATGTTGTTTTCTGAATGTCTTGATAACCAAATGCAAGCAAATCTACTTAGCCTCATATGAGAGCTCTTCACCTGGATAAACAAAATGATACTGAGAACTAACAGGAGGGGTTACAGAGATACCACAAGTTATTTACAAATATTAAGTTACTATGTTTACTGTGATTTATAAAATCAGTTTAAGACCTAGAACGTAAAGTATACTACCACTACAAAAATGGTTTGTACTGAAGAGTTTGCAGTATACACTTATTTAGTAATCCCTATGATGCCAGAGACATTAACAATTCTTAAAATGTGAAGGCATAACTTGACTTTATCAAAAAGCTTAGGTTCCGCCCATTGGAAGTTACAAGGCAAGCTTCCAGAGCTCCACTGGAGGGAATAAGTTAAACTACACAAGCTTCCCTCTCCCTAGATTGCAGCTGCCTACCTCTGCCACTGCTTCTTCTAAAAGGCCCTCTTTTGCCGATTAGCTTTCATTCACTTCCTGTAGAAGGGCTATGGTTCTTTTGGTTAATTCCAGCTATACCCCAGTACGGGGGACTAAAATAACTCTAGACAAATCACAGTCTAGCCCTTCTTTAACCTTTTAAAAACTTCTTGTGACGGTATGAGGCAACTTTTTTTTTTTATCCAAAGGGGTTTCTCATAGCTGCCCACTTAACATCTGCAGAGAATAAATGCTCAGCTAAGCAAGCCTGTGTATAACTGCCATGCTGCTGCTCTGCTGTAAATACCAATAGTGCCATACCTACATTAGATGAGACCTTCCTCATTAAATGCTGTGGGTTAATTAACAGACCCTGTCATTCGTGGATTCATTTAGAATGTATGCCAACACATCCTCCAGTAAGCTTGAGGATCTCCTCTTCTTATGTAATGTGTGTCAAGCAATTAATGGCCTGTAGAATCTAAACCGGGAGAGGAAAAAATGCCTTTAAATTTTGTATGGCTATTTACACATTTGTTTTTTGTTTTTTTAACTAAAAGTACAATATTCTTATTTTAATGCAACTGAATAATCAATCCATTCACTACCCCCCCCCCATTTTTACACGAGGTCAAGTGGTCACTTAAGCACCGACAATCATGTAGACTATGTTCACACCAACAGACTAGCCCTGTGGGGTGGTTCTTCTATACCACATACATGTCCGCACACACAGCCAATTTAGTGTGTCCAATCCACCTACTGCACATATTTGGAATGGTGGAAGAAACCACAGCACCCAAGAAAAACCTATGCAAACGGGGGGAGAACATAGATTATGCACAGAAGCCACCCCACCTGAGAATCTAACCAAAGAACATCCTGCTGTGACATACAGACACACTACACCACTGTGCCTCCCAATAATCCCAATAAATCTAATAATCCAGCTGTCAGCAGATAGCCTTTCTAATGCCACAGCGTCATGGCTTCACTCAACTTAGTTTTCCACCAACTAGGTACAAGAAAAATAGCAAAAGAAAAACAACTCAAATGGATTCTTCCTCTCTCAACAAAATAATTTACTCTGGTATCAAACCTGACAAAGTGGTTAATTCTCAACCATCACTGCCAGATGCCAAACATATTACACAATCAGCCTTACAACAGAGTAAGCCATAATTCCACAGATAAGCTGTCAACTGTCGACATTTACATAACTGGAACTCTCAGAAATGCACTCTCATTAGATGAAACTTTCTCCAAAGTTAACAGAGTTATTCTAAACATGCTTTCCTCAAAACAAAGAGTCAAGGCTAACCCAGCACCACAACTATCAGGTAAATAAAACAAGTTTAGTCAGTGGGACCCCATCCCCCCACCAAAAAAAAAAAAAATTCTCAAATTGTGGTAAATACCTGTATTTGAAATACTGAATACTGTAAGTGGGATCTTTAGAAAAGGGAAGGAGCAAACTATATAGAAATAAATGAAATTTACAGGAATTGAGAAATTTATGTAATGCTGGACTGAATAACTATTGTTAAAGAAAAACTTTTTTTCATTTGTATTACATTAATAGAAAGCAAACTGTATTAGCATATGTATGCCTGTTTACATCTGAAGTGACATCATCACCACATCAAACAGGATAAGAACACTTCATACTTTCACTTCAAAATACACATTAAAAATGCCCATTTTGGACCTCTGGAAAAAATACTCACACACTCATCCAACTATGCAACTAACCTCAGCTACACCAGACCATAACAGGGGGATCCATCTGAAATGTCAGGACCAGCCTTAGCAAGCACCATAATGCTAAGACTCAAGGGCTAAAAAAACAGACTTACATATACCAAGTTAGAGATGGCCATTTCTCGGAAATTTTCCTTTTCTCCAAGGTATAGCAATCTTGGAGTTAGTATACAATAACACAAACGGAAATCCACTTTCACCAGGTGCAAACTTTAATGAAATTAAAATAAGTGCTTTTGTCTGGGAAACAAGACTTCATCAGATCTGACTACAATTATTTGCAACTATTTGACTCTTGTTTTTGTTAGTATACAATAAGTTCAAGGGAGGGTGCAGGAGGACTTGCATCCCTGTAAAAAAGTTTGAAGTAGAACAATGATCTATAGTCACTCTTTTCCCACATTTTTTTTCCTCTTGCGTGTTGGCACTCAGCATTATGAGTGTCAACATTCCAATAGAGAGCCTAACAATATCAGTCAATCTGCTTAACTCTCACTTCATAAAAAAGTAACTTCTTTAAATCAATTCCACCACCTCCTCTACTCTCCTAGTTCCTCCACAGGTACAACATAATCACCATATCTTCTCCTTCCATACAGTTCAAACCTTTACCAAAGAGCTCCATCTCATCTACCTCAATGTCTCCAGATAAACTACAAGCAAAGCACATCAAAACTGCTGATATTTTAGCCTATCCGGTTTCTAGTCTCACTGATCAAAGAAAAGTTAAGAAGTCTCTCTCTGGAGACTGTCCTTCACATTACCCTGCATAAATGAGGAAAAGGCTCAGATTTCTCAAACTATAGCCCTACTGAAATTCTACCTCCACTATCTAAAATAACGTGAGAAATGCATTCAATCACAACTTGTTAAATACCTCACAATCTTCCCTCCCTAACTCAGTTTCTCCCTAATCATAGTGCCACTACCATCCTAATTAGCTTTACTAATACTGTGAACCCAACAGAAATTGGGATTTTCTTCCCCGTCTTTCTTGACCTTTCCAAGGCAGCAAATACAGACTCCCATCAAAGGCTGTTAGACAAACTTTCCTCTCTATGTCTTGCATAATCAAACTCAGTTACACAGTTATGTTTTTAACAGGAAAGCAGAAGCAAAATGTCAAAATAGTCGCATCTTTCTGATCTGTGACTGTAGGTATTCCCAAGGATATATTCTTGGTCCCTTATTTAATATTTTTACATATGACCTTAGTTTGTCTTTTCGGCTTTTCCCGGTTAGGGTTCGCCACAGCGGAACTCCGGTCCGCTAATGATTGCCAGTCAATTTTTATGGTGCCAAGTCGCCAGCCCAACGCCCAACCTTCAGCAAAGGCACCCCCATTTACGCATGTCTTTCGGAGGCCACTCGACAGCGGGGAGGACATGCAGACTCCACACAGAAAGCACTCCAGCCGAGAATCGAACAGGAGAACCTCTTGCTGTGAGGTAGGACCTTAGTACAGAATCCAAATACACCACTATAATCCAGTGACAGGTGGCACAGAGGCTTACGGCTGTAAGCTGTACCTCCTGTGGTACAGGGTTTGATTCCTTCAGACCTCATTTGCCTGCCATATGACCTTAAGTCATGAGACCGGTTGATAGCCAAGAACATATGGCATAATGGTTAAGGTCTTTGCCTTCCATGCAATAGATACGGTCATTGTTGACCTCTGTCCAACACTTACATTGAGTTTGAATGTCCTGGTCTCTGAGGGTCTCCTCCCAAAGCATGCTGAGTGCTACCATTTCAAACTCACTCAAGAATGGAGTTGTGAGCAGCAGTACAGGCTCTAGAAGATGCCCTATACAGTGAGGAATTGTATTAACTGTTCCCTTGGGGACACAGTTGGCATTATAATCAAGGTCTTAACATCAGATACAAAGTGCAGTTTAATTTTGACCTCCATTTACCGTCTAGGCTTGTAATAGTCTGCAGACTGATATTTAATAATAATATTTAACTATGAACATGGGTAGGACTAAAAGTATGCACAAGAGTACCCTGCCGATAAAATTACTTTATTAGAACAAACCCTCTACTGGCTTCCCCAAAACATACCCAACAAAAAACACTCGCCTTGGTAATGTCAACATCAACTGGTTATTCCCAATCCCCAACTTACCCAGCTCTTGCTTAAACTTACATGGCTTCACACAACCTATCTCAACCCTGACACACTTTAACAAGCCAACTAACTCCAGTACTATCATACACTGGACACTAGTTTCCAGTCCTGACAAACCACCCTAAAACTATACCAGACTCCATCAGTGACCACTCTCCAGTTTTTGTTAAAAGATTGCACCCTCATCATCAAAGGTCACACAAATTCAAAGACTGTCGAAGCTTCTCCATCTTCCATACTGACATTCAATAACATGCCCTCCTCTATTAACTGGTCCTTCCTATCATATCTTCCTCTAGATGAAGAAGTCCAAAATTTTAATTCCATATTTCTAAACATACTCAACTCTCCTGCCCCCCCCCCCCCCCCCACAAAACAATGAGTTAAATTCCCTCTGCTCCTCCTGGCTATTCCAGTCCACACACACACACACACACACACACACGATAGACAATGCCTGGAAACTCTGGAATAAGACTAAATCCTTCTCCCACCAACAAACCTATAAAGAACTTTGTAACCTTACTAAAAAACAAGTCAATATCAACAAGAAAAACGTATCTAAAACCACAGACAGTACATCTCAGCAACCACAAAAATTCTGGAACACTATCAAATCCTCCACCCAGGCAACCCCACAACTCCAAACCCCTGTCCTAACAATACCCCCCATGAAACAACCAACTATCAGTAAACTAATACCAACCTCAAACTCCACTAACTCCCACTAACCCCTTCACCACCTCTAATGAAAATAATTCCTTCTCTCTCAAACCTGCTCCCACCAGCTAAATAAAAAGTCTCCTACATAAGCTTAAGCCTTGCTCTCCCTCTGCTGACAAACTACCTCCACTCTTCCTTAACCTAGCAGCAAACTGCATAGCGCACCCCATTTTCATCCTCATAAGAACACTAATTCCAAATCCACAGTTCCCTCACTCTGGAAACAATTCTTTACTATACCTATCCACAAAGGCAGCAATTCCACTGAATTCTCTAACTACCTCCCTAAAGCTATACTCTCCTCCCTCACTAAAATACTACAAAAAATGTGTAAATAAGCAAATCCTGGACTATCTACTCTTAGAAAACAAATTCACCGCCACCCAAAACGGCTTCTGTCCAAACCAAAGTACCTCAATAGCCCTCAACTCTTTTACCCACTCTTTCTCTGGCCCGAGTCAACAAACTGGTCCTGTCTCTTCCTAGACCTCTCTAAACCTTCTGACACTATCTCTCACCCCATGCTCCTCTCCAAACTCTCCAACCTCTACCTCAACCATCTCCTGGTTTACCAGCTACCTCTCCAACAGGCAAAATCTATTAAATGGCTCTCCTCACTATCTCTCATTCTTCTACATCAAGATGGGAGTTCAAGGTTCAATTTCTGGTCCCCTACTCTTCAGCATCTTCACCAATGACCACTAAACATCCTGTCTTCAATCTACCCTTGTTCAATATGCAAATGACTCCACTATCATCTCTACCTCTGATCCCCTCACTGACCTGCACCATCCTCACCCTAAACTCCATTAACTCTACTGAAAATTGGCTCTAACCAACTTATTCTCAATCCCAAAAGACCAAACTCCTATTTTTCCCAAAATTGGTCACCCACCTCAAATCCAGCTTCTCTATAACATAGTCATTAATGTTGAAACTCACACTAAGGTTGCGAGGGACATCACGGATCAACTCAAATTCGATCTCCATGTCCACCACTGTATAAAGAAAACCCACCAAAAACTTGGTTTACTATTAAGAAATAAAAAAAGACGTTCCTTACAAAGGACCCTCACATCTCTCTTGCTTGTGTCTACCCTCTCCCCAGCCTCCTCTGCAGCTCACAAATCCTAACCAACTTACAGACCGGTCTGCTACCTAAACTCAAAGCCACCTACAACAAAGTGCAAGGTTTGCAACAAACCAGACCTATAACTCTCATCACTGTCATTCACTCAAGGCCTTAAATTTTTAAGAGTCCCCGCACCAACTTCTGTCCTCTCAGCTACTTATCATTCATTCCATCCTCTATAAGCCCCCCTCCTGCCCCATCTCCTCACTCATCTCTCTTTATACTCCAGCCACAAACTTCAGGAGCTCTGACCAACAACACTTAGATCAAACAGGCCAAAACGTGCATACCTACTCTCCTGTCCTATCCTGGAACAAGCTTCCCTTAGCCATCCGTAAAATTACTCATACACAAGAATTCAAAAAAGCTCTCAAAGAATAACTTAATACCTGAACATGTCACTGTAAAAACCCTCCTTGAACTTCCCCCACAATAAAACCCATTAATCCCACTCTCTCTGGCTCCTCTAACTATAACTGCTCAACTACTCTTTTCACTTCTACCCTTAAATTGCTATTCTAGCTCCCTCACACATTCACCTATTGTTCATACTTGCTAACCGTACCGCTCTCCCCAACTCCCTCTCACTTAAATTATTTTCCTTTCCTATGGACTTTTCCTAGACTCTGACTTGCTTATCTCTACCTTCTCTTCCTTCATTGTATATACAATTTAATTTATCCTGTAAATATAGTTTGTCAACTGCTTTCAGCAGCCTCTGTACAATGTCAATTAACAGCATTTTATTGTAACAAAGTGCATTTCATACTATATTTTCTCTAACGTACTCAAATTATTTTCTAAACTTTGTGCATACTTTTGTAAAACTTTTCTCCTTGGGCCACCGCTGAAAAAGGGCTCTGTTGGACATTCCTGATCAACAAAAGTCAAATAAAATATATTTTACTCCTTTACAAAAGTCAGTATACTGCGGTGGTGGTGCTGCTGTAGCGATGTCGCCTCACAGATGGACGTTGTCCTGTTTGATTCTCAGCTACAGCGTCTTCTGTGTGGAGACATGTAAGAATGGGCGTACCTTCGTTGAAGGTTGTGCGTCAGAGCTGGCAACTCGGCATGTAAAAATCTACTGCCAATCATTAGCGGACCGGAGTTCCACTGAGGCGACCCCTAACCGGGAAAAGCCGAAAGACACAACAACAAAAGTCAGTACTTTATTTACAACAAATTTAATCCTCTACTTCCACTTTCACGTAAATGCTTTCCTGTCTACTAGTAACATTAAATTTACAGCCTTTCAATGTTTTAACAATTTAAAACAAAGACACCAACTTTATACCATCTACTTAGTTAATTTAATTTTCCAACAATTCTGTCAAAACATTGTGTATGGGAGTCAAACTCAACTCTCCAATTCATCAAGTCTAGTGTTTGTCAATTACGTGACCTTTAACAAGTTTTCTATCAGCTTATAAATTCAGTTTCTTAAAGCTGTTACAGAATCACACACTTGCATCATGTTTAGAAATAGACACTACTTGATAACTCCAGTCGCCCTGCAACTCTATTGGACCTAGTCTGAGGAGTTTTTTTTTAACTTCTTCCTTTAATTGTTGCTGTGATTAATACCGTGCAAGGCTTCAATCTAACTTTCACTCCAGGTACTATCAGTTTAGTTCTTCCAGGCACCATTGGTATTACTAGCTTCAACCTATATGCAAACAAGTGTTTCATCACATTTTCACAAGACTTTTTTCCCCAAGACACCTTAATTAATTATCACTTGTAACATCGGCAAATTTATATTCATATAGAAGTAACCAATCTATATTAACATAAACATTATACTTTGCATATATTGCTATATATCATATAACCTAATCAATATTACAAATTATTCAATTCCTGCCTTTTTTTAACCAAGAAACATCTTTAAGCCATCACTTACTACACAGGTAATCATTATATAAATGAAAACGATCCACACCAACACAATCCTAGTTGCAATCATTTCATATCACAAACCATACTGACTCTCCCAGTTACAAACATTACACATCACTTACAATTTACCCAGTTTTCTCACTGAAACATTACATTGCTCATTTCAGTCCTGCCACCTTTTAAACCTCATTCCTCCCTTGTATGTTTTGCTCCCCACAATTCCCGTTTTTTCCCCATGTAATTTGCACCTACCCCTTTCTAAATATCTAAACTCCAGTTTTATCCCTTTTACTATATTCACTATTTCCAGTACAGTTTGTTTAGATTTTGATTTCCATTTTCGAGTAACTGCTTTTTTTGGCAGCCTCCATTAGACACAGCAAGGACTTACCATGTATAGGCAATTCCGATTCTTAATCATAGCTCAGAAAAATCATCTCCCTCATCAGAACAATCTGCCCACCCAGCATTCTCAAACATCAGCCAAGTGACTTGGATGCCTGCCATAAAAATTTTTACATGCGGTAAACTCAGTTGAAGCTTATGGCACCTCTCTGACTGCAGGCAAGCAAGGTAACAAGTCCACATTTTTATCATCTGCATCAATAATTTTCCACAGCATGGATTTCAGTGTTACTCCATTAGTGTGATGGTAGGCCAATGCCTACAAATGATTTTAAAGCACTGGCAGAGCAGATGTAATATCCTTGTCATAAAGGGAATACATTGGTCAATAAGTATATCTTTAGTGATAACCATTCTGAAGAACAACAGTACCAGTTGTCTGGCAAAAGCCTTGTCATTAGCATTCCATAAAGATACTGCTTCTGGAAATGGTGGTGTAGTCTATTATAATGGGTACTTTCTGATATCCAGTGCTAGATTTTATAAGTGGCCCCCAAGACGTCCACATCAGTACATTCAAATGATACTAAGACAGGCAATGGGGATCAAGGAACTTTTATATCTAAGATAGGATACAGTCTTCTGGCATTCTGAAAATAAGAGCACAGAAGATGTCTATCTCATTCATTTTGCCTGGCCAGCAAAAGCTAGCCAGTGTTCTTACCTTAGTTTTGGCAGTCCTCAAAAGTCATCCCAACACATGACTGTGGGCCAGAATCTTCATAATGTCCTGAATTGTTTTGACACTAGAAAGTTATCTAGAACATATTTACTTTAAATCATCTTTTAACACAAAACAGTGGTAAGAAGCAATGAGAGTATCCTGTTCACAATCTACCCCAGCAGCCTTAGTTACGTTCTCACTTGCCCTACTTTAATCATCTTTTCCTTGTGCTTTAATGTTTGTGTCACTTATCTGCAAACCCACTCTTTTTTTGATAAAACAGCTTTATTAATTTTACATAAAGTCAAACAATTTTAACATGAAATTGTTTCAAAACATAATAAATTAACATAAAACTAAAGTATTTACAAGAACATCCACATTTACAAACTTTCATCGATGTAAATATTTATACCATTTCATGGTGTGATTCATTCCTTTAACAAATTTTTTTAAGTTTACCCACATATTGCAAGCATGTGTTTTCCTAGATGTTCGTGATTTTATAGTCAACATTTCTAAGTGACATAAATCAATTATACTACTCAAATTCTGTAAAAGTTGGAGGGGAGTCTGAAATCCAGTTTCTTGTAATGATCTTTCTGGCTACAGCAAGTATTGACCAGATTAAAGGGAGTTTATTTTTTTTAATGCAAATTGCTATGGACGTGAGGAAGAGAACGAGAGATCAATTTATACTAAAATTGTCCGTAAAGAGTTTGTAATAAGTTACTGACTTTCTCCCAGTAAACTTTCAGTTCATATCAATCATAAAATATGTGTGTCCAGCCTACATTTACCCCAGACTTACATTTGTTACATATGGTATTCTTTATTGATTTTATACATACTTTGAGGTGTATAAAATGATCTATACAAAACCTTCAGGTGTATAATTTCCACTTGAGATGTCGTTTTACCTGCTGATTCCAATATATTTATTTTTCCTTGTTTCTTAGGAGTCTCATTAATTGTATAGTAGTAGTTCCAAAAGTTTTCTGAGCAACTATATACTTCTCTGATGATTCTGTAGATATAAGAAAATGTACTTTGTGTTGTAAGGTTAATCCCAAGTAGTCTATCAAAATAGGAGAATCTTGCCTGGTTGCAGGAGACATCCAGTCAAGTTTATTAGGAATTGTCTAAAGGCTTGTATAGCCAGTACGACAGATTTGTCCAGATCATATTCCTGTATTATTAAATATGTACTTTTAACTTTTCTGTCTGAAATCATCTGAAACCAAAATTTTAATTCCTTCTGTTTGAGTGATATGTTTTTATGGATCTATGTTATTACCTCAAATGGGCAGTATATTGAATGCAACTCCATCGACACAAACGCCAGACTACACATTCAGCAAACCACCAAACAGACATCGAACGGGTTTGTTGTCCAGCAGCGTGATTGTGGGGATGAGGAAATAGATCCTTTTCCCCACTGTAGTGCGGTCTCAGACTTCGTATATTTTAGTAGGGGGAGTGTGGGGGGTGCAGGGGGGCTTGCCCCCTGCATAGTGTGTTCATTTAGTTTTACTTTGTTGTGTTTCACTTACCTGAATGGCGCTTTTGATGATGTGATGCGTTCGATGTTTACATTTTCGATGGTTTGGTGGTTCGCTGAATGTGTAGTTCAGAGTTTATGTGTCGACGGAATTGTATTAGATGTACTGCCCATTCGAGATAATAAAATAGACCCATTTTTATTTGGTTCAGATAATTTCTTGAGTAAAGGCTATGGGAAGTATCACAAAAATCCATTCTTTGCAGATGGAATGATTATATATAAAATTCTTAAAAGTTAAGATATTAAAGATATAATTTGTTGGATGTTTTGGTGTAAAATGGGTGGTAAAGTAATCTTTTAAAAATCCATAACATGGGATTATTTAATAAATCTGGTTTGTATGTTTGTGGATTTGTAATTAATTCCGTGCTTGTTTCCCAGTAATTCTTCCATTTGGCTGAGGAAGATGAGTCGACTAATTGGGTTAAAGTTTTGATTATGAAAGAAACTGAAAATATTTTTAGGTCTTGGAAAGCTATTACTCCCTTGTTCCAACTGTTAATACGGTATTTGAAGGCTATTCTTGTTTTTTTGCGAGTCCAAAAGAATTTTAACACTGCATTTAATGTTTTAGTTAACGGTTTGGAGGGTAGTAATAAAACAGACTGAATAGTAGAGAATATTGGGATGAATTATTTAAATTATAATCAGTCTCATCTGTTGTAAAAAAAAAAAAAAAAGTGTTCCATCTCGTTATAAGTGCTTGAATGTTTTCAAAACATTATAATTTAGCTGCATTATGATCTTCATATCTTTAGCTAAAATGATTCCTAAATATGCAATTTGTTCAGTGTTAAGTTTATATTTATGATTACCCTTTATTTTATTTTTGCTTGAATAGATGGGGAGAATTTTTGTTTTGCCCTCATTGAAGGTTAAACCTGACTTTTTTAAAAACTCTCTACAGAATTGAATGATGATGTTATAGAGGAATCATTCCCTTTGGGGGTTAGAAGTACATCATTAGTGAAAAGCTGAATTTTGGAGGATGTTTCTGTGTTAATTTCTAATTCTTACATGTTTTTATTTTTCCTTATTTCATTAGCCCATGGTTCCATTATCAGGGTACACAGTAAAGGAGAAAGCAGGCAACCTTGTTTAGCTCCTTTTATGACTGGAATACTAAGTGATATAGATGTATCAATTTTATTGTATGCTAATGCCCCTTTATATACGTGCTCTAATAAATCTATAAAGGTTTTTGAGAAATTTAGGCATTCAAGTAATACAAACAAATAATCCCAATTCACTGAATAAAAGCAAATAATCCCAATTCACTGAATCGAAAGCAAATAATCCCAATTCACTGAATCGAAAGCGGAGTTTATGTCCAAGCGTATTAATGTCAGATCTTTTTTCTTTGAAAATGATCAATGCTAAAATTCTTTTAATATTGTTGAATGCATTTTTGTTAACTATAAAGCCAGTCTGATCTTCGATTAAATCTGGTAGGAATTTTCTCCGTCTTTCATTATAAACATTCAAGAACATTTTATAATCCACGTTCAATAATGAGATAGGCCTATAGGAGGAACAACATATTGGGTTTTTATTGGATTTCAAAATAGGTGAAATAAATGTATATTTCCAAGATGGGCTGTTCTAGATTCGTTCTGGGCTTTTAAGAATACATTATGAAGTAGGGTAAGAGCACTCTTAAGCATTATCTTAAACTATTTTGGTATGATACCATCGTTACCTGGTGCTTTACTTGGTTTAAGTTTACTAATTTGAGTATAGATTTCTGAATATGTTGTTTATCTATAATCTCTGCTTGTTTGTTTTCTATTGATGTTTTTATTAATACATTCTTTTGTCTCAATTTTGACTATTTTGATAAATTTTTAAAAAATTCTTTAAATTCGTCTATTATCATATAAATTAAACTTTTTTTCTTTACTGAATATATCCCTTTGATATGAATATGTTTATTCAGTCTTTGTTTTTAAGATTACTTAAATGTTTAGGGTTCATTGAAAAAGCAAGAAATTAATATTTTTCTAAGCAAATCATATAATATTTCTCTATATTCATTGTTCAGTTTATTTCATCCCTTATATTTTTTGATGAGTTTATTTTTATTAAGTTGCAACAAATCTAATTTATCTTTCATCTCTTTTAAGTCTTTATCCCAAGTTTTCCTTTTATGAGAATACCATCTGTTGATTTGTCCATATAGATATGCTTTTAAGGCACCCCATGTATATATGTCTAAGATGTTAGCAGAGGGATTTGTCAAAGTTGAGTTTCTTGGTTTAAAAATTCTTTGAATTATTTTAGTTGTGTTAGGTAGGCAAGAACTCCTCTGATTTGCACATTAAATGTTACAATGATAAAAAGTTTAAAAACAATTGAGTTATGGTCGGATAATAGGCATGATAAAATCTTAGATTTAGTTATGCCAACTATTTGACTAGAGATCAAAATTCTGTCAGAGTAGGAATTATGTCTATTAAAAAAAAAAAAAAAAAAAGTATATTGTAGTGATTTAGGGTCAGCATGCTCATATATGTAAGTGATATGAACAGATAAAGTTTAATTGTTTGGCCTGAGGTTATTTTCTTTTCCCTAAGGTACTGGGATTCACTTTCTTTTAGGATACAGATAAAATCCCCTACGATAATGTTCTCTCTCTTTGACTGGAGAACTACCTGGTTTAGATGGCGCTTTATTGTATTAATTTGCCTATGCCGTGCATCCAATACATGTTGGTCAATGTGAAAATTTTTCTATTTATTTCAACTGCAACCAGACAAAACAACCTCTTATCTTGATAAGTCTATTATTTTGGGTGAGGCTAAAGATTTATTCCAGAGGATTGCTACTCTTTTTTTTTTCGAATGCTCTGAACTTACTAAGACTGTATACTTGTTAGTGTTTTTATATTTTCCCTCAATAAGTGCGTTTCTTGTATAAAAAAAAAAATCAGGTTAGATTTATGTAACTCTAAATATCTAAATAAACTCCCTCTTTTACTTGGGTTAATTAAGCCATTAATAGTAACTGAAATACCTTTCAGTGAAACCATTCTAAATGCATGAGATTGCTAGATAAATATATGTCAAGTCATTTTCTAATGAGTTTCTTGTAGTTTCTCCTCCTGTATAAGATGTATTACAGCTACAGTTCATATTTAATGATTTACTGTGGGTACAATAATGTGTTGAAATTTTTATAAATTGCAATCTTGTAAGTAGTAAATATAGCGGATGTCAGCTGTGAATGTTCAATAAAATTATGTATACAATGCCAACTTTTAAGAAATAACGCTATTTCCAGCCTGGAGTTATAAAATCCCAATCCAAGTAGCATCTGCCACTTAGATTTATCCCCCCTGGTTGTAACAGCAGAAAATCAGCAACTACTTTATGAATATAAATAGTACTTGAATTCAAATTGTTGACACTATTACTTTAAGTAGTTTAACTATATTGTTATACATCTCATCTATTAAGTTCCAATAGATTCAATATTTATATTCCTTCTAATAATAAAGACATTAATGGGTCCAATAAATGAGAAAAGCACAAACATTTAAGGTCTAAGTAGGTATATGAATTTTTCTTTCTTCCTTTTCTTTTCCCTCCTCCCTCTCTTTCTGACCTTAAGGTTAAAACAAATAGTTATACCTCTTAGCAAAATAACACCTTTTATCTAGAACTGTTTCCATTTAAACAAACTAGAGAACAATATATAAAAAGCTTAGGACTGTCCTTAAGCAATACAAATTATATTTTTAATTACTACGTGCTTACTGACCTGAAGTATGATGATATCTTAAACCATGTTAATTAACAATTAAAAACAGTTTATACAATATCTTCTTATGAATATATACACTTAAATTGTATTATATCACTGTAATTGTTCTTTATCATAGTAGGAGAAAGAAAAAAACTGGATATCTAAGATTATTAAACACACTGGTTGAATGCCTTTTTTTTTTTCCATTTAACATGATTAAGGCTTCCTTCTTTTCACCTCCACATTCCCCATTTCAGTCATTACTTACATTATTAAAAGGTATTGTTCTATGAGACAATAATTTGTTATAGTATCCAAAATCATACCTCCCAACCGTCCCGAATTACTCGGTTTTTACCAAATTTTGGGGTCCAAATATTGGGGTGCCACGATTCCCAAGTGTCACCCCCTCATTTTTGATTTTTTTCTTTTTCTTGTTTTTCCCTTTTGAGCTGACGTCATCATGTGCGCGATGAAGTCAGCTCCGTCAGGGCTACTAGCCTGTCGGAATTGAGCTCAAGGGCTCACATTTCCAGCTACCAAGGGTTGCTGACTTGCTGTTCAAATCATCTGCGAGCGGGAATTCTGGTTGTGGCTCTGCTTCTGCAAATGGGAACTCATCTGTTATCTTCTGGCTAAATGATCCGGGGAAAGTTTGCGAGCATTGATAAATGGTCCTGGGCACTGCTCCGTGTGACAAAGTAAATAGCAAACATGCTTTATTTTGGCTGCAAGCAGTATGAAAGGTGTGTGTGTGTGTGTGTGTGTGTGTGTGTGTGTGTGTGTGTGTGTGTGTGTGTGTGTATATAGATATATATATATATATATATATATATATATATATATACACGAGGTGTTAAAGGCTGTTGGCTTAGTTTGTTATAGGTATAATTTGTGTCGTTACCATTGCTTTTCTGTACTACAGTGTTATTGGTAGTTTGAGGAGGATGATTTACTTGCGGCTGTTTTCATGCGATATTGATTAGACTTTGGTTTGCAATTTTGTATTATCGGGTTTGATTTTTTTTTTTTTTGTCTTCAACTGTGGCTTGTTTGCCACTGCATTTTATTACTATATAAATCCGTATGTGGCACTGGATAGATTTTCTACTTCGAGTAGCTGGGCAACTTGCCTGCAGTTTCATACAAGAAAAACTGAAGTATTGCAGAATGAACTAGAAGCTTATTATCAGGATGGCTGTGGAAGAATGCTCCATGTGACAGCCACCCTCTGCACAAAAAATTTCTTTGCTTTGCCTTAAATCTTCCGCTGTGTTCATAACTGTGATTACTTTTCTTCATAACTGTAATTACTTTTCTTCTTACACTTCGTAGGTTTTGAAATGTATACATTACAAAGCACTTTGCTGGAAATGCAATTATAATTTCAATAGCCAAATAAATATCACATGCTGCCTTCAGTTTTTCTCACCCCTTCAAAAGGTGACCATGGATTATTACAAAAAAAAAAAAATTTTTTGCACACAGCAGTTACGTTCTGACCTTGATAACACTAGGGGTTCCCAACTTCTGAGAACATGTGGTGACTTAAGTTCTGGCACAAAGACCTACATGTCTTTAGAGGCTTCAGTGGGTGCCTTTTTTATTTGGCATACAATTATGTATGAAAACATGTTAAAGTGTATTGTATCTATAAAAATGCTGACAGTACAACAGGAGGGGGTACCATGCCCCCTATTGTAGGATGAAGCTACAAAGAAGCTGGCCCATAGAACATCCTAGCAACTAGCAAGTATAAGCTTAGCAACATAATGTAATGTACATTTGCTGGTAACAGCTGAGTATGACAGTGGGAAGGTAGATAAACATGAAGCTGGATAAAGGGGCCATGAGCTGTCAAAGGAATCAACATCTGTGTAACTTCTGTTTGAGAGCAACTGTACACCTGTCAGTATGTTTCATTCTAAAGTAACTGAATAGGGACATACTGATTTGCAGTCAGAACCTATTTGTTTGTCTGTGGGACCATGTAACACAGAGTTGTATGCTGTACAAGAAAAGGTCAAAGCTAAACTGAGGACTTGGCATATTTGGCAGAAGGTGGTGTTAAGTAAATGAAATCATTTCAGCTACAGGCACTTTTAGGCCTTTTGCTTTTGATGTCCACGGTACAATTTTTAAACATCTCCTCATCTCAGCTATCTCTAATTTAGACCAAGAAGTGAGATGTTTAAGGCTGTTGTCCTCTGCGGTTAGGGTGAAAGTAGGGTGCAGTGTTTTTGTGGGCAGAAGCTAGTGGGAAGATAACTTTCTTATGACTGGGAGATTTGCAAGCAGCATATATAATACAAACAATGATATATTTCACATTTTGCATTATTTGTGAATTAATGCTAATAAAATACAATTTCTGTGCAATGATTCAGTGATCATGCTGGAAGCTGGATAATCCTTTTCTAGGAAAAGAGAATGAATCAACATTTTCAGCAACTTCACGAAAAATGCAGATTTCTCTAGAAAGGTTCATGAAAGGTGCTTTTCTTCTTAACCCCAAGGTGCAACAGCCCAGAGTTGATTTTAAGTATAGGGCAGAGGAGCATGAAAGCACAATTACTGACTCTAGCTTTGATCTTTTTTTTTTTTTTTTAAACTCAACCTGCATTTGAAGAAGGCACTTTTATATAGATAATCTAGACCCTTCCCACTCTTGGTATTCTAAGTATCCTATGCAGTCCAGTTGTAGAATAGCATTTTCTGGATAAAAACTATCTGTGAAAATTAGTTGTGTGTCTCACTTAATGCAGTGAATAGTTCATATTTTTACAACTAGGAACGTCGTTTCCATTGCTGCTACTGGAAGCTTCAGCCTGACTCATTCAACTAAAGCACCCCTCCATGTAGGTCTTCAGATTGTAACATACTTTTATTTTCTTTTGTATATTCTCTCTCAAATTAGGAAACATTTTTCAGGAAGTAACCACCATTTGGCTTGTCTAGTCTGGTCAGTATCTAACCTAATAAACAGTAGTTTCTCAGTAATGTGCACCCCCAATCTTATTTCCTATGTATTTTTGAATTCCGATTGGTTTTCTTGAGGTTGGTAAGGAATAAAAAAAAACATTTCAATGCATCTACATCCTTCTCTCCAAAGACATAATTCTTCACATCATCATTCTCATTGTAAAAGTGCTTAGTACTTGTTGCCTCCACTTTTTCTTCCCACCTATTCCTCTCATCTCCTCCCATGGATTAATATATAGTATAAACAACTTGTTTTATTTAATAACAGATTAGGCTTACCTTAAAAGGAAACTCTGAAGCAGAAATGTCCTATTTAGATTATAGTACAAGTTAATATGAAATTAAGTCTGAATGCCTGTGATAAAGGTCATTTGTTTTTAAGTCTTTTTTGCTGGTCTGTTTTCCAGAATGTGCCAGATGCCATTCTCTTGAGTGATGGGCTAGCCCATTCCATAACTTCTATTCTTTCCAGGATTTTATGATTTTTAACATAAGCTAAAGCAGAGTCTTCAAACATCTTAGGACCATCTGGAAGAAAAATCTTTATCTTTGCTGGGAACAAAAGGTGAGTTTTCACTTCAACTTTTTTTAGTTCTTTTATTAGAGGTAAGAAAATCTTCCTTTAGGCTATAATCATAGATGAGTAATCATTATCGAAGCGTATTATTGTTTCATTGACTTATTGGTGCCTTAGCCCATGCAGTTTTTAAGACCAGTTCTTTGTCAGATGAGGACAAAAAGCTTACTATCACAGATTTAGGCGTTTTCATTTGAGGAAGACTATGCCAAATGATGGGGCTTCTGGTAGGTCAAGTGTTTTTTGGTAGCCAAGATGTTAAAGTTATCATATTGTTGCCTTCGATGTTTTCAGGTAGTCCAAAAATCTTTATATTGTTACGACGGCATCTATTTTCCAGATCATCCAGCTTGTTTTGAAATAGTGTTTTGTTTAAGAAGGAATTCTACGTTGTTTTCACTTTCTTTTATACTACAGTCCATGTCATCAAGTGCTTCCTCTATACCGGTAATCTGAGTTTTTTGTTGTTGAAGGTCTTCATGAAATAAGTCCATCTGTTTAGAGATTTTCTTTAAAGTTGTCAATGTTTGTGTCAGTTTTGTCAATTTTAGAAGTGAAGTCCTGCAGGTTGGTTAATAAGGTTTGAATTTCTTTTCTGAGGATAGAATCTTGACTGCTTGCTTCTGAGAAGCGCATGGTGATATTTTCAGATGAGAACAATATTTCCAAGTGAATATTTGACTGGAAAATCTGCCTTCTTCAAATTTTCTTTTTTAATATTATTGTTGAAGATGTGTATCTTAAATTTTGATGAAAAAAATTCTATTTTTTTTAAGTTTGAAGACAAATATTCCAGAACATAGTAGTTGTCTTAGTGGAGATGATAAAATCTGCTGCTACTCAGTACTCATCTCGGCCACGCCCCTCGCAAACACACTAGTTTAAGGGTACTTTCTTCAGCAACTTGCCGTGAGGTAGAAAGTGTACCCCCATAAACACAAACACAGCCTGTTCTACATCTTCCCCTAAAAAAGGGAGCTCTGAACAAAAATCAGTTTTTGATGTACTGTCACTGCTGAAAGCACAGGCCTCTTGTTTTTGGATGGTTGTGTTTTACTATGAGTACATGTCACTCTCTTGATATTTTTCCTTCTCTTTGGTGTCCACCTACCTCATTCCCTTGGATTCCAGATGCCTGATGCAGAGTTCGACTATTTGAATTTTCTGCCTGATATTAGTAGAAACGGGTTGAGAATTCATTTTCCTGCCTAGTTCATTTTAATACTTATTTCATTTTAATGGCCATCACATAGGTGCTCTATTTCTTCTGCATTTGTCTCAGTTTCCGTGGCAACATTTCTTCTAAGTCTCTATGCTAGTCTCTGTCTTGCACTGATTTGTGCTTCAGAGGTCTTGACTGTTCACCTTCAGTTCCGAAACGTGACATCTTTTGTAGTTAAATATTCAAGCTGCTCCATCATTGGGATATGCTTTTGGTAAGGAACAGGATCTATTTTACTGTCTAACCACAGCCAAATTTCTAGCCCCTTTTGAAGCTTTTGGGTTAACTCGTACCACTGGTCTTGAATACAAATCTCTATATACATGTCACTGATTTGATCCCCTCACATTCATGTATCCTTCATGAGAAACCTTATCCAGCCATGAGGACACAACTCCAGTTGAGATACAGTGACAGTCTCCACTCAAAATTCCAGTATTCCAAATACAGATGACAAAGAGCTCTCCCCTTTAGACTCAAGTAAATCTGCCATAGCAAAGAAAAACCTTCCTTCTACACAAGACTACATCACAAAGTCAAAACTCATTAACCCAACATGAAGGGATTTCTCCTCTAGTCAATATAAAAGATTACCTGGCTACTCAAAGAAGCAATATCACTTACATAATACTACGCCTAGTATTAGCAATGCTTTAAAATCAGAATACTTAAGTATTTTAAAATATTGTATTTGTATGCCACAAACAGCATTCAATACCAAAGAAATTTACAATAACCGTTAAACATCCATACTGTGAGCATGTAAGTATGTGTGTGTGTGTGTGTGTGTGTGTGTGTGTGTATGTATGTATGTATGTGTTACTTATGGACGAACAGCAATATCACCGAAAGTGAAACTGCCCATCATATATTCGGGAAAGTGCTTTTCACTGAAAAAGCACTTTCGCGAAAGTATGATAAAAAAATAGGGAAAATCAGCGAGGAATGTCTGTTGCTGAGATTGGAGTACAGTGGGGATAAGGGAATATTCCCTTTTCCCCATTGTAGTGCGATCTCCGAGTGAAAATATAAAAGTAGTGGGGGTGCAGGGGGGCTTGCTCCCCTGCGTAAATATATATATATTTTTTTGTTTGTTAGGGACTTCAGCAAAAGCGCTTTCGCTAAAGTGTGTTTGGTAGATGTGGATTCGGACTATTGAACTTTCACTCAAAAGTATGAGATCCATATATATATATATATATATATATATATATATATATATATATATATACACACACTTACATATATATGTACATACACACACACACATACATGTATACATACACACATACGCACAAGAGAATAAATATACTCATGTCTATGCACACACACAATTATGTATGTACACAAACGTGTGCAAGTATACGTGCACACAGACACGTGTGCGCGCTCGTATCTCACACACACACACATATGTAGTGAAGTCAGTGCCATATTTAGTACAGAGCAGTCTAAACACTTTAGTCAATCAGAGATGCAAAGGCAAAAAATGCTACTGCCCTGTCACAGTTAAAATCTTCATGTCATACAGGCCAGTGGACACCACCAGTCAGGCATCACTAAAAAAGTTAAATTACAGTGATCTGTAAGATTGGGTCTATATTATATGTTCGAAGTTTGAAAACTTCGAACATTAAATAATCAAATTTAAATGTTCGAAGTTTCAAACATCGAACATATAATAATAATAAATAAATAAATAAATACATACATAAACGGAGCTTACCTGAGTAGTACAGGCAGGGCGGCAAGCCCCCATGCACCCTCCCCACACCCCCCACTCTTTAAATATACCAACTCCGAGACCGCACTGTAGTGCAGTAAAGGGAAGATTTCCCTTACTGCACTGTAGTGCGGCCTCGGAGTTGGTATATTTAAAGAGCAGGGGGTGTAGGGGATGCAGGGGGGGCTTGCCCCCCTGCCTACAGCCATTAGGTTTTGGGTTTCTTTTTTTATTTTATAGATATTCAAAGTTTTATAAATTCAAACATTTAAACTCGATATTTCAAAGTTATGAACCTTCGAACATATGATATAGACCCTGTAAGATTAGTGCCCAGTCAAAGCAAAAGCTGCTTGATCAGGAATACTCAAGTTAAGCAAATATTACAATGTTACAGTAGCATTTAAATTCAAATATTACTTATAATTCGGCTGTCACTTTTACCTCTAAAAAAAATACTACATTCAAAGATGCTAATTTTTTCTAATAAAAAACCCTGTTTTGTACAAACCAAAATGTGGCTAGGTAGTCATAAGAAACTCTATTGATACCATTAAGATAAAAGGGCAAAATAAAAATCACATGCATAGTAGAGAAAGTGTAACAAATTTTTTTTCTGCAATTTCACAGCTCTTAAGTTTAGTACTAGCTGTACTGAGATATAGTCACTGACACCAGGGAAATGGGTGGCATCTAGTATCACCTACCAGTAAAGCTCCATAGACTCCAGATGCATCTCCCAACCACCACCCCTTAGCTTAATATCCACAGAATCCAAAATGCCACATAAAAATCTATGAAAGTTGGCACATTCCAAAGAATGTTTATAGACAGCATTTTTGTTATTTTTAGACCTGATATCAGAGATGTTCATAAATTCTTTTTTAAGTGCATTTGGTCTTACCAATATAAAAAGCCGGGAAAGTTTCACATTTGGCCAGGTAAACCACTCTGTTGGAGTTACAAGAACCTATGTGAAAAAAAAATTCTAGAAGTAATACAATCTAATGCGAGACTGTCTCCAGTGTATAGGTAGGGGCACTGCGCATATGCACCACATTTCCTAGTGCCTCCAGTGGACCCAGTACTATAACCAAAACTAGACTAATTTTTCAAAGCTGCCTTGAGACTACATTCAGTGTACAAGACTATAGGAACTGATAAGACTGTAGTATACTGGAATTTACCGGAAACAACTGAAATTATACTGGAATTAATCAAACTTGTGCTTAACAGATGCCAGTCTCTCCTTTATGGGCAAGGTCTTTTGTACTTTTCAGAATGAATTCTGCAAACACTGTAGTTCAGTTAAGAAGGCTTTATTAGATTGCCACACCACCTGAAAACTGTCTTATAGGTTCACAGATGTTTACTAGGCTAATGACCACAAGGGCCTTTTAAGCCCAGCCATGTATCCAAAACCTCTGACAAGTTCTGATACCCTTGTTAAGTGAAAGCATGGGCCTGGGAGATGAACCATTTACAGATTACCTGTGTCCATTAGACACTGGTGCCAAACCAGGGATGAATTTCCAGTTTCCCACCCAATTGTCCAAGTTATACTTGAATTGGGTTAGGAAGGAACTCTACTTCACATGGACGGGGAGCCCATTCCATAAACGGGGTAGTCTCTGGGATACATACCAGTCTCTCCAGCAGGTCCTATTTATATCACAGGCAACGTTCCAGTCTTCGGCAGATAATTCTGGTGCTGTTTGTTTTGTGGCTATGAAGGTGGTCCATTAGAGTGGGGTCAGACAATGTCCAGTATGCCAGGCATAGATCTCCCCCCTCAAAAACCTGTAGGAGACCGAATACAGGGATAGAGCCTTGAGGTGGTCTGCATGGGCCACTTTACTTTTGCCCTGTATTCTTTAAGTGAGGAACTTCTGTGGACATTCTAATTGCTTGGATATACTTGGTTAGGTACATACCAAAGGGGGCACTGTACTCAATGCTACGTCTGATGAATCCCGAATACAGTGGAACAATGACTTCCTTGGACTTAAATGCCATACCTTTGTTTATAAATTGCACAACATAGAATGATTTCCTCACCACTGTAGACAAATGGTCAAAGGCTAGATTACTATCTGTGTGTGTCCCCAAGTCCCTGATTACTGGGTCAACTCTAAGGGGTGTGTTGTCAATATGATAGTTTATCAGGGATAGATGACTTCCCAAAGGATAATATTATGCATTTCTTGGCATTTAGTTTTAGTCCATGGCTCTGACGGTAGTTATTTGTTAGTGTCAGCCCCTTCTGGAGAACATTTGTGCCAGTGTGAGATTCAATGACTGCTCCTAATTTGCAGTCATCTGCAAATTTACTCAGCCAGAGACCACTGACATTGGCCTTGACTTCTGAGAAGTAAATGCCAAAAAGGAGCAGTCCAAGGACTGATCCCGGAGGGACTCCACTTGTGATTGGCCTCTCTGTAGAGATGGAATCCCCAATTCTAACTTCCTGGGTCCTCTCTGAGCGCCAGTTGGCTATCCACTAGGTGACATATGGGTTTGTACCTAACCTGTTAAGTTTGTCAACAATGCCAGAGTGGGGTACTGTGTCAAATGCCTTGGCCAGGTCAAGGTAGGCAGTGTGAATGATTTTGTCCTCATCCATTGCTTTTGTGACCTTCTCAAAGAAGTCCACCAAGTTGAGTAGGCATGATCTTCCCTTGACTGAATCAAACTTGGTTGGGTCCAGTGTCTGGAGGTTTACTATACATGTCTATTGATCATCTCCATGATCATTCTTTCCATGGCTTTACATACAAAGCCTAGTGAGACTTATGGGTCTGTAGTTTCCAAGGTCTGTAGATGGCCCTCCTTTGTGCAGAGGGATGACTGTTGCCTTTCTCCATTCATGAGGCACGAAGCCTGTTTGAAGGCTACAGTTAAAATAGTGATTCCAGAGGCCCTGACAGGTCATGTTTAATGCTATTTAGAAGGCATCCTGGGATATTGTCTGGGCCCACTGATGCAGTGTTCTTGGTCTTATAGAGAGCATTAAGGACCTGTTCCCTAGAGATAGAAGGGGGAGTTATAGTTGATATTTCCTGAGGAAAGGTTGAGTGGGAGAGAGGGGTAAAGTTGGAGCAGAATTGGTCAGCCAGGAGGTTTGCTGTATCTTCTGGCTCAGTATAGGTGGCTCCATTTTCAATGAGCTCTGCACACAATTGTTTATTGCTTCTGAGGTTGCAGACTGCTAAAGAAAGCGTTCTGGTTGTCCTTGGTCTGGGAGGCCAAACTTACCTCAAATTTGGCATTGGTAGACTATTTGTCCTCAGAGTTGTTTTAGTTTGACGAGAGTGTATTTATCCTGCTGTGTGCTGCACCTCCTAATTTTTACCATGATTTTCTTCCTGCTGTTATACAGCGTACTGATTTTGTGATTCCAACAAGGTGGCTTGTTTTTAGAGTAAGTTCTATACTTCTTCCTGGTGGTACAGCTGCCTCTATGCAGCTATTAACATGCTTGCACAGGATTTCGGTGAACAGTTCTGCACAGGCAGCAGTGTTCTCAGGGGGTTTACGGGAGGCTTGAAATTTTGACAGGTTCTCGCTTAATAGCTGAAGGTTAGCATTAAAATAGTTATTAAAATAGTTCCTGAATATTCCAGGTTTAGCTGGGGGTCCAAGTTTTATTTTTACTTCAGAGGAGACCATTTTGTGGTCTGATCTTACCAGGGAAGGCATTACAGTAGGGGGTGTGCAGCAGTGCATATTAGTGAGGCCCAGATCTAGTATGACTGCACCCCTGGTTGGTGTGCTGACTATCTAGTCCAGTGAATTTGTGTTTACCAAATACAGGAAACCTTTGTGCATGTACATTTGGTGTCATATAGGCTTCCCAGTTAATAGTGGGGTAATTAAAGTCCCCCACGAATATGGTATTGTGTTGGATGGTTAGTGTTTCTAATCAATTTAAATACATGGTATGGGTTTCCTGGGTTATAGAGGGGGATCTATAACTTACAAGGAAGTGGTACTGGAATTTACCTATGCGATTTGAATATGGAGCAGCTCAAGTCCATTGTCCTGTTTGACCATCCTTGAAGTATACTTATTTTTGATGTAAATAGAGACTCCCTCCACCTTTAGTTCCTGTCTGTGAAGTAGTTTTTCTAAATGTGTGGAAAGCATTATAACCTTGCACTGTTGGTGTGCTCTCAGTGGCTTTAAACCATGTCTCAGTGACCGCACAGACATCAGCATTCTCTAGAGTAGAGAGAGCTTCTAGGGAGTGGAGTTTTATGTTTACACTCCTAACATTGATAAGTAATACCTTTAGATTTTCTTGGTTTTGATTTGCAATGTGGCAAGTAGGCACTATGGGGAAAGAAAATGTATTAGCTAATATTTGAAAGCATAGAGTGGAGAGGTGCAGACCATTTCTGGCAAAGCAGTGTGATCTGTTGACCATCTCCTTCCATGCAGAAAAATATTGCTCCCCCTTAGAATGACACCAGAAACTAAGCAAATTATTTAAGTCAATCATCTTTTGTTCGTATTGTGGCATCATCCTTGGAGAAGGGAAAATGCTGATCAATGCTAGGCTCATACCAGCCTGAGACATATTCCAAGAGCTCCACGATGTCTCTCTTCATATAATCTACAGAGGTACATCTCAAGTCATTTACTCCCCATGGACTATGAGTCATATTGGTAATTGTGGTCCAATGACCAGAGTGCATGCTTAATGTGGCAGATCCTGGCCCCTGATAAGCAACTGACTTTCTCCTTGCTCAGCCTGGTGAGAAGAATATCAGTGCGTCTCACAATGGAGTCTCCCAATGACTAGAAAGCTGGACTGTGTAGTGGCTTGGCTTATGGGCTTAGAGGTAGAGGCTCCATGAGATGCATCTCTGTATTGCTGTGGATGATGTTTAGAAACAGAGCATTAGGGGCAGCTGAGAGTATTTATGTGTACTTCATCTAGAAGGTCTTTGTGGTTTAGGAAGGTTACATGTAAGTGCCTCAGCATATGTGGCTCAATATGTCTGCTATGAATTGTGCATGATGGGTGCACAGCATGTGCACTACTGACAACTTTACTGACATTAGTAATCCTTTTATGTGACAGCTTTGCCTCCAGAGAAATTGTGTAAATACATCTCTCACATACCATATCAGTTCAAGAATTAACTGGTTGCCAGTAAACATGAGGCAATTTCTACATTGCCTCAGGATGTCCTCCATATCCAACAAGCCAGAAACAGACAGTAGGAAAGTGCATATCCATGGCAACAGACCCTTTTTTATTGATTAGACAGTTGGAGTGAGAATATCAATCACTGTCAGGATTATCTGGTTTGCAACTATGTAGGAAGTGCTTGCCACTGCAAACTAGTTGTCCTGTGTGCAACTAGGTATTGGAGAAATTTCAATAGTGCTTTTACAGGAAAAATGTCACTCAGTGTGTCTGAGTCTGTACAGAGCACTGGTAAACATTTGAGGGGAAACTAATGCATAGACCCTGAAAATTTAAGGATGTAGTACTTGGGGAGATATTCTGAAGTTAGAAATAAATTAAGCAGTACATACTGAAAACAAAGAATTAGCTTGTCGATAATGATGAAAAGAGGGGAGTCACATGAATGGCTACTGCCTAGCTACTACTAAATACTGGTCTCTCACCACAGCGTCACTCTGTTGGGATACAATGCTCCTTTGCTTATTCGTTCACCAGAAGCAAAATGGTAGCACCAATCACAAGAAGAGAAGCAGGCCACAGCCTGTTTGGTGATCCATAGCCTTGTCCCAAATGAAGCAAGGATCTGTAGGCTTGTAGCCTTTTCCTGGTAGATATCTTGAATAGCAACCAGACCAATCGGGAACATTAAGCATCAACACTCACTCTCCAACCAGAAAGTCAGAAAGAAGTCAATGCACTCTGCTCCTTCTCTCACCAGGACCAGAATATAACCAGAGATTCCAAGCTGTTACCTATAAAGCAGTTATTAGGCTTCCTGGTGATCAGCAGTCTCCAGGAAAAAATGTCCCTGTACTCTCTCTCATCAGGAGAAGACAGAAGCACTAATCCCCAGGATGACTACGGAGACAGTGGGCTCTCCAATAACTGGTGGTTTTGCAATAGATGTTTAAATGTAAAATGAAAAAAAAAAGTTTTATCCTTAACACTGAAGTGTGCATTAAGCAGTTAGAGATGAAAAAGGGTAACTTAAGTTTTAGCTGGCCAAGTGCAGAGCCACTATTTTTATAACAGCAAGATAGATTGAAAGGGCATGGGCATTTTTGTATTCTTGTACTATGTGATACAGTGGGATGACCAATAAATTTAAATAGTTGAAGGGGAATGATTTCACTAAATGCTAATTTTGTGCTTAGTCACACTAACCAGTGAAAGGAGACAGGGAAGGAGATATATGGTCAAATCAACATAAGGGGCGGGCAACTTGAAAGACAGTGGTGTTTAACACAACAATAACAGGGTGGGAGAAAATTCTGTCGGACTCATAAGAGACAGAGCTGTGGACTCTCTTCAGGTTTTAATATGCAATTAAAAGCAGAATACAAGCAAAACACAGTGTAAATAAAACAAACCACAGTATACAAAACAGAAAAAGCAAATAAAGTAATACAAAGTACAAGAAAATAAAAGCAAACTAACCTTTCCCTCACAGCAAGCTGTGGCAGAGTCTGGGTGGGCCTTTCCTGTAAAGCTTTGAAATGTTTTACTTTACCCCTTAAATAGAAGGTTAATTAACAGTGCTGCTACACAATAAGTCTGTAGAAATGTTGGAATGCTGGTTAGCAATAGCAGTGCTGCTAAATATATCCAAAGTTTTTATACATATATTCTGATTCTCCTGAATAATATAAACTGAAACTGTCTTTATTTGACCTGTCTTCTGTACTCGAGCTCGAGTCTCTGTATTGTAGAGACCTTTTTACACAGAAGTCCAAAAGCTGACTTTCTTTCCGGAATGCTGGACATTTAATCTTTTCTGTAGGTCAGTCCAAAGTGACTTCCCTAATTGTATTTAAAGTATATTTTAATAATACCAAAACCCTGTAATGCTTTACACACATTTTTAGCCTTGGTTGCCTCGGTTTCCAAGCCTGGTCTTGCATGTGTTTCTACCTAGCATTGCTGACATTGCTATGCACATATTTACCTTGTGAAAGAAACGTTCTATATCCGGCAAGATTGTATCTTACTTTTCCTTAAAAAAGGAACACACTGTATTTATGCATCTTTCCTTTCTAACAAACTCTCTCTCAAACTCCATGCATACATGTCTAAGTATATTTTCAGGCTTATTACTCTATCTTAATGTACTAAACTAAATTCACTAAAAATATCCCAGCTCTAACAAGGGTTGTGTATCTAATTTGTCCAGTATGTCTGTGTTAGACTTAAAAATATTCCAGTTGTTCTTAATGTTAACAATACAGCACTAGAGTATTTTACAATATGAAAATGAACAACCTGCTCAAGGTCGTACCAAAATATGGTTCCAAAAGGGGGTGCAACAAGTTAAAAAAAACTTGTTCAAATTCACACCAGTAAATGAGGACATGCACTAAACTAAAAGATGATCTCCAACTTTTGTCTGTGCTATAAGGGATAAAACTGTGTCAACAACCAAGGTCCAACTACTGTCATAAACAGCTGCTGGAGCAGAAGGGTGGGGAAGGAGAGAAGGTTTACATTTCTCATCCCTCACGGGTGGGTTGTGCGGGAATGTGCTGGGCAAGTCAGACATTATACCCAGGTGGAAACTAGAGACTGGTAACGGAAGTGGTACCAAGCAACTGGATGGGAGGGCTCTGGAGACTGCATCAACACAGATGAGATGCCAACCCCTTTTTCCAAACACCCATGTGCAAACCTAAACTTACTCCAGAACACTGAAGGGGCATAAAATAGTCTTCTAATTAGCAAAATATAAAATACCACAGGCAAGCCGAACTTCACTCTACCTTCTACTGGATAATTGCCAACTACAGTTATCAATTCAGAACTCCAGGCTGGCAGTTAAACCATACACAAAACAAAAAAATTAGGGTGGCATCTGGTAGCAGATGGTCAGCTGCCACAAGAGTATCAAATTTTTAAAAAATTCAGAGAAAACAGTTGAAGTCATCTAAAGCACTCAATACTCAAGAAGGTATCTGGCTTTTGTCACCATAGGAATCTGCATCCAGTTCAAAACTTTCAAGTAACTCCTATTCAGCACATCTCATTTCTTTTCTGCCCTCTTAAATATGTATTTAATAATAAATTAAATTGTTCCTTTGCATATCCAAATGTTGGCCATTTTATATTAGTGAAACTACAAGCATGCTTTGGGGCGGGGGGAGGGGGGCAGAAGAAGCCTCATCTAAGCACAAGAGGCAAGACAAATGTTAACCTTCTATAGTTTATAGTTCCCAACACCATAAGACTCAGAAGGGCAATATAATACAATTCATCAAGGAAACCAAAAGCTCTAAAATAAGAAACGCCTGAAAAATACCAGATATGTTCTAACTGTATAAATTGGACACTCCTTGATGGTTCCGATGTTTTAGTTTATCCTATACACCCAATCAGTACTTTATCATTTTTTAATAGTTTTTATCCTTGGAGAAACGACACCAACCATTTAAGTGATACTGTAACATCATGCACTGACTACTCAACCACGGTCTTCTCTGTGAACACCAGTTCACCGTTAGGCACCAACAAATACCATCCAGCCTATTAACACTGACTGTTTGGCACCTAGACTACTAACTTGCAGTATTATACAGAACTCAGCAGCCAGGGCAAATACAGATAGTTACCTACCTACAGGGTGACTGATGGTCCTAGTCATAGAGTGACTCACTATCTATTAAACCCAACAGTGAGGGACTCACCATGATGGTTACTATGGTTCACAGATTCTGCTGTCAAGCTTATGACCTAGAAGCCTTCAAGAAGCTTGACTGTCAAAACTACATACCAATATTGTCTACCTCTCAAGTACCAATATATCTGAACAGAGTTGATGACTATTTCTGACTGTAAAAGAAGCTTATGCCATAATCTTGGTTAGCACTGTTTTTAGGCTGTTCATTTGTGTGAACTACATGCCGAAAATCAGAAAGTCGTGCACAAAATACAGTGTATGCGTCAGTCGAAGACACCTATGAGACTGCAGTAGTGCATTCGCATAAGTGTCTTTGACTATATGTACGGAGATCACAGTGCAGTGGGGATTGGAAATTCATCCATATTCCCACTGTAATGCAATCTTGGAGTTGGAATATATTAGTAGCGGGGGGGGGGGGGTGCAGTCCCCCACAGGTGGGTGCAGGAGGTCAAAAACGTGAAATGCCATATAGGAGTTTGATTTACATCAGCTCCTATATGGCTATCACGTGATGTTATCAGAGACCATGTCGCCTCAAATGTGTCGATCATTTGGGTCGACATTACGTAGGAGTGGAGAGTTCGGTTTCAGTGTTTCTTTTCGTTATTTCAAATGGCAAATGTTTTGCCTTTCACAGTGATGATAGTAAACCCTGTTTATTCCCTATTATTGATACTTATTTAGTATTGGCTTTCCTCAATGTGTTAAGCTCCTCCAGTAGCTTACTTCAGACAGACTTTCAAACAGAACCAGCTCAGACACTGCTTTTCAGACCAGACGTTAGTAACCAACAATAATCTCATCATTACATTTCCTGAAGCATGATGCATTTAAATATTCCAGAGTTATGTTTATACGACTTTTCAAGTGATAGCACTGTATTTAATGAGTCAGATCAGTGAAGCATAAAGTGCAACAATGATCAACCTAAAGTTACAAGACATGCCCTATAAAAATTAGATAGATTACACTTCTCGGACAGTGTAAGAAACACTGCCCAAAATTAACTACTACTGACTTTAGATCTTTAATGATAGCATCTATTATTACTTGACCATTTATTTTGAAGTCATGATTTAAGCCAGGTCTCAAGACAATATGTAATGACATACATGAGGTCATTATTACTGCATCAGGTTATGTATTTTAGTAGACCATTTTAGAGACCTTTGACATGTTGAAATACTTGTTTCTCCAATTTGTAGTCATTCGGACATCTGGTTAACCATAGTCTACTTCCAACTTCAGGAACTGAAAACAGTCCAAAAATAAATGGTATAGTGAACATCACGAAAGGACATCAGTGGAAACCCTGTAGGAAGACAACCCAGCACCCCAGAAAAGCTGCATCATGTTGCATAACCAGTATTTTATCTTTTGAATTACAAAATGGGATGATATTTAACACTACTAATTTGCTAACTATTCTCTTACTTGGACTAGTGTCTAAAGCCTTAGACAAGTCAAAAACAAACTCCAGTGCTAGCCCTTCAACCAGTGATGGTGTTCTCTTCCAGAAACGCTACAAGATTCAGAAGCACTCTCTCCCTTAAACAAATAGACACTATTCCAATAACAGTAGGCCCCCTATGTCATTTTTAAGATTATAAATGCTCTCCGTAGTTTTATACAGAACACCGGCCAGGCCAATGGGTCTAAAACTGAAAATTACATTACCACCACCCACCCGCAAACATACATACACACTCATACCATCAGCTGGCACCACAGAGTATCGCCAAAGGTCAGAGAGATGTCTACACCCTAACATTTTGTTAAATACAGAACAGCATACTTAGGTTTTCCTTCATCCTAGGTGTGAAAAGTACAGTTGTGTACACTTAACATAAATGTAGATGTTCGAGTGTAATCACTGTTGCAGTCATCACACTTGGGTTATCTGCCTGCAGGTAGGCCTCAGTCGGCCTTGAATACCAGAGTCTTGGGATTTCTGTGTCGGATGCTGTCACCTCTTCCAGGATGTCAGGGATATAAAACATGCAGCCGATGCCATTACATCAGTTTTTCTTGTCCCAGATGTCAGGAGCCCCCAAAATAGGAAGCAATTACATGGTGTGGAACACCTCCAGTAAAAAGTAAATACCATAGCCATAAGATATGGCCAAAAAGAGGATAGGTAGAAAGTCTAGAAAAGTCAGGGGGCTGGAGGGAGGGTAACCATGTCTGCAAGAGTGAATACACTCGAACATTTACATTTATGTTGTGTACGCAACTGTACTATGTTCTTCGTGTTTCACTGTTGCAGTCATCACACATGGGTTAATTCCCAAAGCTGAGTAAGGGTGGAGGCAGTCAAGAAGGCCTTGTAAGACTGCAGTGGCAAATACAGTTCTGGATTTAGAAAGGACAGGTAAGTGGCAATGCTTGGTGAAGGTGTGTACATAACTCCAGGTCGCAGCTTCCAGGATGCCCCTGGTAGGGACTCCCCTGAGAAATGATGTAGAAGTTGAGCTAGCCCTAGTGGAATGAGTTCTGATCCCCTGTGGGGTAGGTTTTTCCACAGTGTTAGTAGCAGAAATGGATGCAGTGTGCTATCCATTTGGAAATGGTTTGCTTCTGCCCCTGTAGGAAAGCTGACTAGCAGCTGGTCAGATTTTCTGAAAGACTTAGACCTGTCAAAGTAGAACCTGAGCTGTCTGTGCACATCCATGGAGTGCCGGATCCTCTTCCCTTTATTCTGAGGGTCAGGGTAAAAGGTTGGTAAATGGATGGAATGGATTAAGCCACACTTGATACCACCTTGGGCATAAATGATGGGTTAGTCCTGATGGAGACCCTGTCAGTCTGGGAAATAAAGAAGGGTTCCACAGCCATTACTGCCTGTAGTTCAGACACTCTTCTTGCTGAAGAGATGGCTAGAAGTAAGGCTGTTTTCCAAGAGAGGAATTTTAACTCTGCTTTAGCAGCAGGTTCAAAAGGGGGAAGAGTGAGCTTCTCTTGTACAAAGAAAAGGTCCCAAGCAGGGATGGGAGCTCTCCTTGGGGGAGGGGGGTCAAATTGCTAGCTCCTCTCTGTAGCTGTTTGATCAGAGGATAAGAAAAGAGAGGCGACTCCATATTGCAATGAGTTGAGATGGCAGAGGCACGAATTTTCATTGATGTAAAGGAAAGGCCTTTGTGGAGCAGCTCCGCTAGCTAATCTAGATTTTGAAGTAAGGAGGGCAAGGCTGTGCCCTTTCCTACAGACTGGTTCCAAGAACATATCT
Organism: Protopterus annectens; assembly: GCF_019279795.1. NCBI lineage: Eukaryota > Metazoa > Chordata > Ceratodontiformes > Protopteridae > Protopterus > Protopterus annectens. The sequence continues at coordinate 1,892,255,376 of NC_056731.1, read as the reverse complement.
TTTAGACTTTTCTGAATAGTATTTCCTAGTACTTGGCCTTCTGGCCTCAAGGATGATGTCCAGCACCTGAAAGCTGAGTGTTGCTGGTGCTCTGTTCAGGGAAGAAGCCAGACCTGCAAGGTTCAGTGTTTGCAGCTGAGGATGCAAAATCTGTCCTTTATGTTGGGACAGCAGGAAGGGGGTCTGATGTAGACACCAGGGTGGCACTGCTGTCAGACTATGTAGGAATGGGTACCAGTGCTGGCATGGCCAGTTTGTTGCAATAAGGATTGTCCTTGGTCTGTCCTGCTTGATCTTGAGTAGTACTTTTGAGAGGGGCAGAGGGGGAAAGGCATAAATTGATAGATTTTCTCATGTAAAGGATAGGGCTTCCACTCGCCATGCTTGGCTGTGGGGATTTCTGGTGCAAGGTTTGCTAAATTGATGGTTTTAGGGGGTGGCAAAGAGGTCCACCTCTGGTGTCCCCCACCTGTTGATTAGAAGTTTGAATGAGTTTGGTTCCAGTTTCCACTCGTGTGGATCCAGTAGCTTTCTGCTCAAGTTGTCTGCCAGTGTATTTTGTTTGCCTTACAGGAACTGAGCTTGTAGGTGCACTTGGTTGCTCAAGCCTGTGTTCCACAGGGCCATGGTTAGCCTGCAGAGTGGGTAGGAATGAGTTCCCCCCTGCTTGTTTATGTACCGCATAACTGTGGTGCTGTCTGTCTTTATCAAGAGGAGTCCTGGAAGGAAAAGGTATTTGAAGGCTGTCAGAGCATTCTGTACAGCTGTTTCTTTTTTGATTGATATGCAGGTGAATTTGTCCTGGGCTCCATTTGGCTTGAATGAATTTGCCCGCCATGTGAGCCCCCCATGCCTAGTCTGAAGTGCCTGTTGACAGAGTGTGGGCAGCTAAGGGCTGAGAGAAAGGAAGTCCCTTGTTGTGGTTGCAAGCCTTTGCCCACCAAAGGAACTCTGCCCTTGGACAAGGAATAACAGGAATCAGTGTTTCCAGGTCCTGAGAGTGTTAACACCAGACACTTTAGTACCACTGAAGTTTCCTCATATGCAGTCTTGCATATGAAATTACTAGAATGCATGAGGCCATGAACCTTAGGGCTTGCAGTATTTTTCTTGCACATAGTTGGGTCTTGGAGGCCATTAGTTTGAAGTAGTTTGTCCTGCTTTTCTGGAGTGAGGAATGCCATCTGGGAAGTTGTGTGCAAGCTTACTCCCAGGAATACAATCTTGGCTGGGCACGAGATGTGACTTCTTTTCGTTGATGGTGTACCCCAGAGAATACGAATGCCAGGTGCTGAAGTAGCAATTCCCGACTATTCGCCTGAATCAGGCAATTGTCCAAGTATGGGTAAATTTGAATATTTCTCTGCCTGCAGTATGCAATGGCTGGAGCCAGGCACGGTGAATACCCTGGGCACAGTAGACAAACCAGAGGGAAGTGCAGAGAACTGATAGTACATACAGCCTGTCCTGAAACATAGATAGTTCCTGCAAGATTCCCTTGTGGGGATGTGCAGATAAGCTTTTTTTAAGTCTAGGGTGACTAGCCAGGAGTCCTTGGCTAGCATAGGAGGCAACTGTTGTAGTGTAAGCCTTTCAAATTTTGGGACCACCAGGGAGGTGTTGAGAATGGACAGATCCAAGAACGGGCGCCATGAGCTCTCTTTTTCTGGGCACCAGGATCAGTCTGGAATAGAAACACTGTCCCCTTCGCTGTATAGTAACAGGTTGAATAACCCTAATACTGAGATGAGAAGAGAAAGTACTTGCTATTGAGCCTCTGCCCACTGGTTTGGAGGAAGGTCTGGCACCCCGCTTGGAGTTGGCAGTGAGTGGAAGTAGAATCCGTATCCCTGGGATAACAATGCTTCGGACCTATTGGTCCTGGGTAATGGACATTCCATTTTTTTTTTGCATGCTTTCAGGGTGAGTTTTCCTCCTAGGGGTGCAAGTACTTTGGCATGGTTGGGAAGAACAACAGACAAGTCATTGTGAACTTTTTCCATAAGGGGGTGGCTTACCACTCCCAGTTTTAGAGGTGAGAGCACTCCATTACTTAGATCTTTGTATACCCTGAGACTGTAGTCTTGGTGGTCTGTTGCCCCTGGGTTTGGACTGAGAAGGGCTGGGAGGGACTGGAAAGAACCAGTTATTAGAAGGCCAATGCCTACTGAATCTAGGTGGCTGCACCTGTAAGAAATCTATAACAGTTTGCATAGAGTTAGCTTTTTCCTCCATCTTTTTAAGAACAACTTCTGCTTTTGTGCCAAACAAGCATTCCTGGTTAAATTGAGCATCTAGCAATTTTGCTTTGCCAAGATTTGTTCCTTCAGCCAAGCATGCCTTCTCAGTACAGACCCAGTGACAACAGCCCTGAAAGATGCTTCTAAGGCATCAAAACCACCCTGCAATAACTCTTTATTCTCTGCACAATCTGGAAGCAACAACATTTTCTGTTTAATTAGTTCCATGAAATGCTACTGATACTTCAACATGTGAAACTGGCAATTTAAAGCCCTTATGGCAAGAGTTGCAGAGGTGTATACTTTCTTACACCAGCTGTCTAAAGCTCTAGAATTCCTGTCCGAAGGGGTAGGGTTTTTGGCTGCAGTGGCCTTAATACAGTAAGGTCCCTAGGAAATGGTCTCTGGATCCACAGTGGGATTCTTAAAGAGAAATTTGTGTGAGTCAGGTACTCTGTAGTACCTGCCAGGCTTCCTAGGTGCTGGTGGTAAAGAATTAGGAGTAAGACTGGACTCCATGAAGACATCATCTACAATATCCAGGACAGAGGGTATAGCTACAGGCCTGTGCTGAGGCAAGTCTAATTCTCTTGAGTCTCTTTTTGGACTGTGGGTAGTCCTGGCATTCCCAGCGGAAATGCTCCCTTAAGGTACGCAAGGTTTAACCAAAAAAAAGTCCTCTGGAAGGGAGGCAGAGGGAATGCAATACTCTGCATCCGAATCCTCATAGGTAGATATGGGAATGTCCTAGTAATCAAGGGGATCAGAGTCATCGGACTCAGTCTGTAGAATCAGAAGGAAAACAAGAAGTTATGTACTCACCATAACATTCTATGTATGTAGTCCATCTCGCCTCACATTCTTACCCGGAGGTTCGGAGCCGAATGTCGGCTCTGACTCGGCCATACTTTTTAGCGCGAAGTCTTTCTACTGGCTGGGCTAAGATGGTATCCCATGCTGCACTGCTCTCTATCCCCAGATCTAGTTTGCTGCAAGCACCAGCACTCATTCTCCATGCATAACACCATCTAAGGAAGGAAAAACAAACCAAGAATGAAGGGAACTCTGAAACCAGGCCTAACCTCCAGATCCTCCAGGACGGGGGAAGGAGGGAGGGTAAGTAAAAATGTGAGGCGAGATGGACTACATACATCGAACGTTATGGTGAGTACATAACGTCTTGATGTTATGTAGTCCAATCTCGCCTACATTCTTACCCGTGGGACAGTGTCCCTAGCACCTAAATCCTGGGAGGCTTAGTGGAAAATACAACGGAGCACTGTGGAACCAAAGGAAGACCTGCCCCTAGATACCACATCTAACTTGTAATGAGTAACAAAGGTGTGAGGAGATGCCCAAGTAGCCGCAGCACAAATATCATCCATAGACAATCTGGCCTAAAAAGCTGTAGATGTAGATACAGACCGGGTAGAGTGAGCCTTCACCTGGAACGGTAAATCTTTTCCCCCTGAGGTATAAATGAAAGAAATACAACTGGAAATCCACCTGGACAATGTGACTTTGGAAACAGGAGACCCAATTCTGTTTTCCGAAAATGAAGCAAACAACTGATCAGATTTTCTGAGGTCTTTCGTTCTGTGCAAATAAAAACATAATTGTCTGTGCACATCCAATTGATGAAATTTGAATTCTGCCTTGTTTCAGAACTGAGGAAAAACACTGGCAAATCAATAGATTGGTTAAGGTTACTAACTGACGCTACTGAGAGAAACCCTGTTCTTATGAAAAATCAAATAAGGGGGTTTGATTGATAAAGCTTGAAGCTCCAAAATGTGTCTGGCTGACGTGATGGCTACCAGAGACAGCCTTCCAAGTTAAGAATTTTAAATCGCAAGTGGCTGCAGGCTCAAAGGGGGGGGGGGGTGAAGAAAGACCCTGTAGAACAAAGTTTAAGTCTCAAGGCATAACAGGTTCCGAGACCTGAAGACGAAGCAACAAAGTGCCCTTCAGGAAAGCCTTACAGAGTCTATATGCCATTAGGCTAGGCTCGTCTGCGACATGAAAGGTAGAAATCGCCGTCAACTGGACTTTAATTGTTGCGGTCGATGAACCCTGGTTAAAAAGCATAGACAGGAACTCCAATACAGATGAAATTGGAGCCATGTAAGGGTCAATATTTTCGGCATGTGCCCAGACTGAAAACCTCTTCCATTTGCTGTAATAAATCTTCCTGGTCGAAGGCTTATGAGAGGAAGATAGAATATGAACCACCTCCGGTGAAATTGGTGAAGCCTAAGTAACGACGGAAGTGGAGTAGCCAGCCTGTCAACCGGAGGGTCCGAAGAGAGGGCTGGAGCTGCCCTGACATGCGAGTCAGTAAGTCTGGTTGTAGGTCCAGAATCCAAGGAGCGTCCATGAGATAGGGATGGAGGAAAGGGGAACCAAATTTGACGAGGCCAGTGTGGGGCAATCAGAATCATCTGCTTCCCAATGATTGCGCTTTCTGAATAACCTTTGACAGCAAGGGAAACTGAGGGAAGGCATATAGTAGACCGGAGGGCCAATCGTGGACTAGAGCGTCCCTGGGCGACTCCCCCTGAGGGGGGATAAGGGTGAAGTAGCTGCTGCATTTGGCATTGAGGGGGCTGGCAAAAAGGTCGCAGCAAGGCTGACCCCACCTGCGGAAGATCTGCTCTGCAACTTGACAGTTCAGGGACCACTCGTGAGGCATCAGAATAGCTCTGCTTAGCCTGTCTGCGATCACATTGGACTTCCCCGGAATGTGCGTTGCCACCAGAAAACGTTGGGAAGACACTGTCCACTGCCACACTCGCATGGCCTCTCTGCAAAGGGGATATGACTTGGTTCCTCCCTGCTTGTTCAGATACCACACCACTGACATATTATCTGAGTGGATTGCAATAGTCCCGACAGGAAGAAAACTCTGAAGTGCTTGCAACGCTAGTAGCACGGCTCATCTCCAGGACATTGATATACATATGCATCTTGTGCTCTTGACACGTGCCTTGGACAGTCCTGCCAAGATAATGTCCCACCCACCCCATCTGGGAGGAATCTGTGGTCACCGTGGCAACCGGGGGCGCAGGAACGAAGGGCTTTCCCGGACTGAGGTTGCCGGTGCGAAGCCACCAACTGAGATAGGAAATCGAACACCCTCAGCGGAGAGGAAAGAAGATTGGTGCGTTTAAACAGCCGATTGACAGTGTGATGACTGAATGATCGTCTCAACAGTAAAGGAAGCAAGCACTATAAAAAGTAACTTCCAGTCCCAATCTCTACGATCTGAAGAAGATACCAAAAGTGCTAATCGTTTGGAATACATAGGGACTGTTTTATTCTACATCAAGATTTTAACTTGACATGAAGATTTTAACTTTTCCTACAATAAAATGATTTTAACTGCCATTAAAGCTAGAAGCTTTTATTTGATCTGTTTGACTGGTTAAGCTGTTTTCACAGTTCATCACAGTCACATAGCAGCTACTACATCTTCAGTGTGGACACTTTGTATATCAGACCAAAAAGATTGGATACTTTGAAGCCATCATAAGACTGGATACTTTGGAGCCATCATTTCGCTATGGTATAATTGCATTCGCAGCGTGAATATTTTGTAAGTACTGGAAATGTATGCAAGTTTTTTGCTATATATGTTGCACTTTTAAGTTTTATATCATTTAACCACACTACCTATTCTCCAAGAGAACTTTACTTCATTGGCCATTGTTGTACAGCGTTTCATTTTGAATACTGATTTTACTTGTTACTGATAGCTATACATTATCATTATTATTATCATTATCATTATTATCATTATTATCATTATTATGATCCTGTTTGCACCTGTCTGTGAGTAGAATAGGGTGAGAAAGTGGAAGACGCTGGAGACCACTGGGCGAAGAGTAGCCACTGAAGGAGCCTCGTATGTAACCTTGCCAGAGGGACTAACAATCGTAGCAGCCATTGTCCCCAACAATTGGAGGACCCATCTTGCCTTCACTCTTCTCAGAGGGAGCAAGGTGTAAATCTGTTGTTGTAGGACTTGATTCTTTCCTGTGGTAGAAACGCCCGCATGAGGACGTTGTCTAATTTGGTGCCTATAAAAGTGACACTGAGGGCAACAAGGCAGATTTTTCCCAGTTCAATCTGATGCCCAACTGTTGGCATAGGTTGATAGTAGCGTCCCTGGTCTGAAGTTGTAGATGCCTGGTGGTGGCAATAAGGAGCCAGTCGTCCATGTACGGAAATACTTGGAATACTGACGTCTCAAGTGAGCAGTCACCACTGCCATGCATTTGGTAAACACCCTGGGGGCTGTGGTGAGACCAAAAGGCAAGGCTCGAAACTGAAAGTGACTGGCTCCCAGCCAAAAGCGTAGGTGACTTCTGGATGCCCTGTCCATCTTTATGTGGTAGTAAGCATCCTTGAGGTTGATGGAGCACATCCACACTTCTCCCAACAATGGGAGAATAGACTGCAACGTGACCATTTGGAACTTGGACTTTTGGCACAGCAACGTGACCATTCGGAACTTGGACCTTTGCACATGGATGTTCAATCGGCTGAGATCCAAAATGGGTCTCAGGTCCCCTGTCCTTTTCGGCACCAAATCGGCTGAGATCCAAAATGGGTCTCAGGTCCCCTGTCCTTTTCGGCACCAAAAAGAATCTGGAGTAAGTCCCTAATCCGATTTAGTCTGAGGGAACTTGTTGGAGGGCTCCTTTTTCTAGCAGCTTTGAAACTTCTGAAGCTGCGTAATCCCTTTGAATGGGTGGAACATCCGGGATTTTCTTGAATGGAGGGGGATTTGACGAGAAGGGAATGACATATCCTCCGGAAATTATTCATAGAACCCATTCGTCCTGGGTGATATCCTGCCAGGCCTCCGGGTATAATGAGAATCGACCCCCAACTAGCTCCGGAAACACACAGTCGGGCCTCCCATCAGAAGCGGCAGTAGGGAGAACCACATAAGGAATTGCGGTCTCTCGAGTTGCAAGGGCCTCCTCTGCCCCTAGGGCGGCATCTTCCTGAATAAACAACCCCTCCCCTGCCTCTGGTGGGGGGCTCATTTTGTGCACCAGGAAAAAAACCTCTGATTTTTTGAACCACATTTTGCCACCCCTCTGGGCCTTGGGATAAGGCCTAGAGGGAAGGGAAAAACTGACTCCTACGGCAGGACAGAGTTTTTCCCTCTTGCTCACACCTAGTGAGTTTCTTTCACCTTGGTTCCGAACAAAGAGGAACCATCAAATGGGGCATCGGTGAATGAAGACTTGAAGGCCTCCGTAAAATGACAAAGGCGCATCCAGGCCTGCCTCCTAACAGCAACTCCTGAACTTGCTGCCCTACTCGCTCCCTCGGCTGCATAGGAGATTAGCCTCAAGGAGGAGTTTGCAACAGAATTGAGGGTAGACATCTGAGCATTGACCTTCTGGGCCACAGCCTCAGAAACGTTACCCGTGAGAGCATCTCCAAGCTCCTTTAAAAGATCTATCTGGAGCCGTGTAAAGTGCGATAAATAATTCGGTGACCGTAAGGTAAAGGTCACTGAAGAAAACGTACGCTTCCCGTACCGGTCCATAGTCCTAGACTCCTTGTTAGGGGGATGGATGGTGGGAAGAAGTCTCAGCTAATTCCTTCTGGGTGGCAGCTGCCACCACCATGGCATCCACAGGGACTCCCTTGGATAGAAATTCCTCATCAGGAGGAGCAGACAAAAATTTATTGGGTCTCCTGGGGACTGGTTCCACAGAGTCAGGGGTTTCCCACACCCTTCGACAAACCAAATGCATAAGCTCGAAGGGTGGAGATACCCAGGAGGCGGAGGGCTGAGCACCAAAGACCTTCAGGGAGACAGACTCCTCTTCGGAGGGAGCTTTGGAAGGCCAGTCACCTCTTTGCTTCAAAATCTCTAGGATGTCAAAGAAAGAAAGATCCTCAGAGGATGACTTAGGGAACCCCTCCGATTCCTCGAGGTCGGTGTCTGATGTGAGAGACTCATCCTGGGACTATGTGCTTCCTCTTTCACGTTTTCTTTCTGAGTGGCTCCTCGGGCAAAAACTCTAAGGGGCCCTCAGAAATATGGGGACCACTCGTGGGGGTACCCTGAGGCCTTGGGGCTCCACTGTCCAGAGATAGATGGCGATCAGAGACATGCACCGGTGTTGTAGGGGACAGAGTGACAAACCCATATGATGCCGCTGACGACCTGGCCAGCGGGCTCCGCATGGCCTTTTAGGCTGGTCCTCCCAGATCCGAAGAACTACCAGCCTCCGAAGCAGAGACAGGTGTCAGGCTTCCCCACGCCAAAGCACCGAGAGGGAGACTAGGCGCCAAGAGGTGTCCCGAAGCCTCTCCCTCGGGTCCGACAAAAGAATCCTGAGTCCTGAACCCCGTGTACGGCACAGACTGGGTTGGAGCTGACGTCGGAACAGATAAGCCAGGAGGGGCTGTCGGAACCGACCTAGGGACATCATATGGAGCTGAGCACTCCAGCTCCGAAAGCGGAGATGCGCTCGGAGGAGGAAGTATCGATGTAGGTTGAGGGACTGGCTCCGGAGCAGACTGGGTCGGAGCAGAGAACAATTTAGCCAGTACCGGAGACTGAAGAAGTCTCTGCACCACTATCGACGTCCACATCCGATAAGGTCCTGGAAGATTTGGAGGATAGGGAAGGAGATCAATACCTCCTCTCTGAAGGAGACCTGCAAGAAGGGGATATCAGCCAAATGCTAGGCGACCGGCTCCGAATAGGCTCCAAGAAAACTGGAGCCGAAGCAGGTTCCATAACCACTGACAATTCCTGTGGCCCCGAGGACAATGGAGCCGAGGATGTCGATAAAGACTTTGCTATTTTCTCCGGCGTCTCTGAGGATACTGATGGAGCCGGAGATCGCTTTTTTGCTTTGGAAGATTTTGCCTTAGAGCTGGAAGCACTCTCCAGACCCTCCTCGAAGGAGGGTTTCAAAAGTCCCTTCAAAATCAATTTGTTCTTCCTTTCCTGAAGAATACACGGGCTAAAGGCATGACAAAAAAGTACAGTTTTGTACCTACCATAAATGTAGATGTTCGAAGATCTACATTGCTGCAGTCCTTACACTTGGGTAGTCCGCTGTCCTCGGTCGGCCCGAATATCAAAGTATTAGGCTGACGTCGGTCAAGGCGCTTAAGACTGACATCAAGACGTCAGGGTACAAATGCGCATGACCGACGTCATATCCTCAGTCTTTTCTTGCCCCAGATGTCAGAAGACCCTAAAAAAAAAGGCCAAAACCAAAAGACAGCAAAAAACAACCAACCACCCTTGCACTAGTCATATGTACAATATATACAATATCCACAATATTTACAACCCAAACCACACAACCGCCTCTAACTACAGAGGGAAGGAGGGAGGTATTGGACTGCAGCAATGTAGATCTTGAACATCTACATTTATGGTAGGTACAAAACTGTACTATGTTCTTCATCTCACATTGCTGCAGTCCTTACACTTGGGTAGAATCCCAAAGCAGAGGTAAGGGAGGATGGCAAAACTATAAAGCATTAGGAGCTGCCAAAATGCCCTGTAAAATTGCAGTGGCAAAACCAGCCCTAGATTTAGAGTAAAGTGGAAGGTGGTAATGCTTAGAGAAAGTATGCACTGAACTCCAAGTAGCTGCCTCCAAAATATCTTTAGTTGCCACCCCTTAAAAAGCTGTAGAAGTGGCAGTAGCCCTAGTGGAATGAGGCCTAATCCCAGCTGGAATCTCCTTACCATGATGGGAATAACAGAAAGCAATACAAAACCCAATCCACTTAGAAATAGTTTGTTTTGAAACAGGCTTGCCCTGAGAACCCAAAGCAAATGAAACAAATAACTGCTGAGACTGCCTGAACCCTTTAGTTCTGCTCAAATAATATCGCAACTGCCTGTGTATATCCAAAGTGTACAAAATCTTTTCCCCTTTATTTTGGGGGTTTGCATAAAAAGTAGGCAAATGAATAGTTTGGTTTAAAGCCACACTAGAAACCACTTTAGGCATAAAGGAAGGATTAGTACGCAAAGATACTCTGTCCTTATGGAAAATTAAGAAAGGCTCAACTGCCATAAGGGCCTGTAATTCAGAAACCCTTCTCGCAGAGGTAATGGCCAACAAAAAAGCAGTCTTCCATGATAAATATTTCAACTCGGCAGTAGCTGCAGGCTCAAAAGGTTGTAGAGTGAATTTCTCCAACACAAAATTGAGATCCCAAGCAGGAGTAGCAGCTCTACGTGGGGGTCTTATATTCTTTGCCCCTCTAAGGAATTGCTTAAACAAAGGATGAGAAAACAATGGTGGGTCACAGTCATAGTGAGCAGAAATTGCTGCAGCATGAACCTTAATAGAGGAGAAGGACAAACCTTTGTCCAGTAACTCAGTAAGATATTGAAGAGCCACACTTAAATTAGGCTTAGAAACATCAAATTCCTTTGCTGTACTCCAAAATAAAAATCTCCTCCATTTATCTGCGTACACTTTTCTTGTACTAGGCCTTCTGGCCTCCAAAATAACATTCAAAACTTGCTGTGGAAGCTGAGACCCATCAGGGTTTAAAACAGAATATGCCAGGCTGTTAGATGCAGAGAGTGAAGTTTGACATTGAGTAAATGACTGTTCTCCTGAGACAGCAGGTGTGGAATCGAAGGCAAAGGCCATGGAGGCTCCCGTATCAGACTTCTCAGTAATGGGTACCAGTGCTGTCGAGGCCAATCTGGAGCTATTAGAATCATCTTTGGCTTGTCCTGTCTGACCTTCAGGAGTACCTTTGGGAGGAGAGGCAGAGGTGGAAAGGCATACACATGAGGATTGCTCCAATTGAATGCGAGAGCATCCACTTTCCAAGCTGTGGGATGAAACCTTTTTGTGCAAAACTTTAGCAGCTGGTAGTTTAGTGGAGAAGCGAACAGATCTATGTCTGGAGTTCCCCATAACACTGTCAATTTCTGAAATACATGAGGATCCAATTTCCACTCGTGGGGATCCATAATTTGTCTGCTCAACACATCTGCTAAGGAGTTCTGTGCTCCCGGCAGAAACCTTGCCTGAAGATTTAGCTGTAAACTGGGAGCAGTCTCCCACAAAATCATTGCTTGTCTGCATAGAGGATAAGAATGCGTTCCCCCTCGCTTGTTGATGTACCACATGACAGTTGTGTTGTCTGTTAGAACCAACACCTGCCCTGGAAGAAGTAAATCCTTGAAAGCTATTAATGTAAATTGGACTGCTAACATCTCCTTCAAGTTGATATGTAGATGTTGAAGTCTGGCAGGCCACGTGTCTTGTACCCACTTTCCATTTAGATGAGCTCCCCAAGCTTTGTCTGAGGCATCTGTCGTTAGAATCTGACTCGATTCTGGCCGGGTCACAGAGAGTCCCTTGTTTAGGTGACATTCCTGAGCCCACCACAAAAATTCCTTTTGAATGCAAGGTATTATCTGAATGACAGTGTCCATATCTTGGCAGTGCTGTGTCCATACATTTGAGATACCACTGTAGCTTCCTCATATGCAGTTTGGCATTGGGAAGCACCAGAATACAAGATGCCATGAACCCCAAGGCTTGAAGGACTGTCCTTGCAGTCAGCCTGGACTGATGAGACAATTGATGGAAGTACAGAGAAAGATTCTTTTGTTTGTCCGGGGTCAAAAAGGCCATCTGGGATGCTGTATTCAGTCTCACACCCAGAAAGCACATGTCCTGAGAGGGTACTAGACTGGACTTTATTTCGTTCACAGAATACCCCAGGCATCTTAGCACTGCTATCACATACTGTAAATGATGAAGAAGTTCGTCCTTTCCTTGGGCCAGAATCAGGCAATCGTCCAAATAAGGATAGATCTGTATTCCTCTTAGCCTGAAGAAAGCTATCACTGGAGCCAGAACCTTTGTGAACACTCTGGATGCAGTACATAAGTGAAAGGGCAATGCAGAGATCTGATAGTGAGAAGTCCCAGCCGAAAACGCAGATACTTCCTGCAACTGAGCCTGATAGGAACATGAAGGTAAGCCTCCTTGAGATCCAGAGTCACCATCCAGTGATCTTTGCCCAGCAGAGGCAAAAGCTGTTGTAACGTCAACATTTTGAACTTGGGAATGTCCAGATATGTGTTGAGGATAGATAAATCCAAAATTGGTCTCCACGTGTTCCCCTTCTTTGGTACTAGGAACAGGCGAGAATAAAATCCTAGGCCCACTTCTGGCAGAGGGACCGGTTGTATGGCCCCTATTTGAAGTAGCAGAGAAATTTGTTTGTGAGCCTCTAGTCTTTGCTGAGGAGGAACGTCCGGCATGCCTTTGAAAGGAGGCAAGGTATGGAAATAAAACTTGTAACCTTGGTGTATGATATCCAATACCCATCTGTCTTGAGTAATCAAACTCCAATTTTCCTTGAAGAGTGCCAACCTTCCTCCCAAAGGTGCTGCCAGGCAAGAAGGATCTGGCAGCTGAAAAGGTAGGTCACTGGGCCTGTTTACGAAAGGACTGGCCCCTGCCCTCACCCGAAGATTGTGCAGGTGAACTCCCTGTTCTAGGTCTGAAGGAACTCTGAGCTCTACCCCTACCACGTCTAGATCTACCCCTAGGCTGAGAATCATAAGAAGGATACGTCCACCCCTTAGCAGGCCAATTCCTACTAAACTTCGGAGGCTGAACTTGCAAAAATCTTTAACAGCCTGCATAGACTTAGCCTTGTCTTCCATTTTCTTCAAGACTGACTCCACAGGTGAACCAAACAACACATCAGACTGTAAAGGAGCATCCAAAATCCTTGTCTTAACATGGTCAGATAAATTCTGATCCCTCAGCCAGGCGTGCCTGCGAAGAACTGAACCAGTGGCAGCCACCCTAGACGAGGCCTGTACAGCATCAAAACCACATTGTAAAGAATGCTTACCCACTTGTTCAGAGACATGCACCAAATCTTGCAATTCTTTACACTCAATGCCTTCCGCCAGAGCATCTACCTTAGACTTCAATTGAGAAAGAAGATAGTTTTGATATTTCAACATGTGAAACTGGCAATTCAAAGCCCTCATAGCTAAGGTGGAAGAAGTATAGACTTTCTTTCCCCATCTATCCAAAGCTCTGGCCTCTTTATCTGGAGGCACCGGATTCTTTACAACAGAGGCCTTGACACCCTTAGGTCCCTGACTAACAGTTTCTGGGTCCGCCCTAGGACTCTTATAAAGATATTTATGAGCCTCAGGCACCCTGTAATATCTATCCGGCTTAACAGGAGCAGGAGGCAAAGAATCAGGATTAAGTGAAGCCTCTGCAAACACATCTTCCACAACATCCAGAACAGGAGGTATAGCCAAGGGCCTATGCTGGGGCAAAAGCAAAAATTCCCGAAGCCTTTTCCTGGAATCAGAGAAATCCTGACCTTCCCACTTTGTCTTTGCGCTTCTTCGAGGAAGCGGGCGTCGGAGCATCCGACGGCATATTATAATTGCACCGCTTCCCGAAGACCAACCTGGCACAATCTAACCTTCGCTTAATAGTGCGCTTATTGAACCTAGCACAAAAGCGACACCCAACAACGTCATGCTCAGGCCCCAAACAAGGAATACACAAAGTATGATAATCTCTATGCGGTATCTGTCATCTGGTAAACCACTGAGGCAAGAAAAAACTAAAATATTCCCTAACGGGGTACTTAGCCAACTTTGACTCGGTCTGAGACTCCGAATCCGAAAAATTTCAGAACGCCGAACGGCACTTGCAACGCTGCTTCTGCATCGGACCATGCAGCAAAAAAGACTGAGGATATGACGTCGGTCATGCGCATTTGTACCCTGACGTCCTGATGTCAGTCTTAAGCGCCTTGACCGACGTCAGCCTAATACTTTGATATTCGGGCCGACCGAGGACAGCGGACTACCCAAGTGTAAGGACTGCAGCAATGTGAGATGAAGAACATCTACACGATTCCTGGAGATGAATCGCTCCCAGACAGTACACACAAACAGTGTCCATCAGTGATGGACATTTTATAACTGCACTTGGAGCACTTCCTGAAGCCTGAGGGCTTATGTTCCTTAGTATCTTTGGACATAGTTAACCAACAGCAAGTAACTAACTGAAAAAGTAGACCAACGGACAAACAGCCACAAGCGCGGGAACAAGCCAAACAGACAAAACACCACATAGATCTCAAACTCAAATGATCCTTAGACACAAATACAAGGGGGGAGGACTAATCCCTCTAATTTAAATGGTTTTAGTCCAAGGGAAGAATTTAGCACACAAGGAAAGCAAGGGGACAGACTAAGTCCTCTAACTGAAATGGGCTTAGCCCGTTGGAAACAGCTAATGTGATACCACAGAATATGCAATAAAGAAAAAACACAACTTTTCCACAATACTGTCAAGAACACACACAATAGCAATGAAAATAGCTTTTTTGCAAAAAAAAAAAAAAAAAAAAGAATTCTCTGATATAAGAAAAGGGGTACATAGCCACAGCCAAGAGCGAGACTACGTCCAAGCTACACGAGCGGCAAACGAGATCTGGGGATAGACAGCAGTGCAGCATGGGATACCATCTTAGCCCAGCCAATAGAAAGACTTCAAGCTAAAAAGTTTGGCCGAGTTGGAGTCTACATTCGGCTCAGAACTCACGGGTAAGAATGTAGGCGAGATTGGACTACATCACATCTAATCGTTTGTCTTATAGGAGGGGGAAGTCTGGCTTCCCCTAATTAAAGTTATAAGGTCTTCAGCCATTCTAAGCATTTGTTTCCGGGGCATGGGAGCTTGAGCATGTGCTTTGGTTGTCAGTTTTCTAGGCGTAGTGCAAACTCTGGACCTTAGAAAGTTGGTAGTTTTAAGTCAAAAACAAAGATGTCAGCTTAATATGAACATCAGAAGGTTGAAATACACCCTCGGAAGCCAGTGCCTGCACAGTGGCTCCGGACCCATCCAATGTAGAAACATCCGCAAGTTCCATAGTCAAAGAAGCAACTCGCAGCATACCAGACTCCAAATAGGTCTCAGCAGAGGCCTGAGAATCTGTAGAAGCAGGTATCAGGGGCTACGAAGTCGCCTCACTGAATACTGGCCTATGGAGTCTGTCCCTGTCTTTATCCTTACCTTTTTTGGAAGATAGGTAGTCGCATGGCTTATCAAAGCCATTTCGGAATACAGAGAATGACAGCGAAAGAATTTAGTGACAAAGACAGCCCGATGATGAATAGTTTGGGCATTAAACAAGGCACAAAAGACAGTGGGGAACGTCCTGATCTGGGCCTAAATATATGACGCAGTAATAATGAAAATCTCCGAGTATTTTCTTTCCACAAGCAAGACAACTGTTAACTTTTTCTGACATTGGTTAGAGCAAGAAAAAAGGATCCCCAACGGGGTACTTGTCTTTTAGAAGACTTCAGGTCTGAAACTCCAAAAATGAAAATTTCAGGTTGCGGCCGACCGGCACTTGCGAACTGCTTCTGCTTTGGACTCTGCTTGGCAAGAAAAGCTGGTGTAATGGTGTCAACTGCATGTTTTATACCCTGACGTCATGGAAGAGGTGACTGCACCCGATGCAGAAATCCCAAGACTCTGGTATTCGGGCCGACTAAGGGCTACCTGCAGGCAGATAACCCAATTGTGATGACTGCAACAGTGAAACATGAATATCCGCTAGGTATGCTACCTGGTCACAACAAACTTGGGGTTTTAACTTTATTTGTGGTTGTAGTCACATTTTTGGTTATAAAAGGAATGCCCCTATACAACACTAACATTTCTGTGCTAAATGAATGCTGTGCATAGTGTGCCCTGTTGCTGGATTATCGCTTCATTGTGGATAAAACCTATATCATAGACACTTTCAATTTTCTGAGGTAGATTCATCTTAATGTTGTTTTTAACCTTTGAGATCCAATTAAGCTCTTAAATAGAGCTGAAAGATTCAATAAGAAATGACAGTTTTTGTACTGTGTTTAATCTAGACTTGTTTTTATAACAGTAAATTTAAAAAGCCAGGTAGTATCTTTTTTGTTTTTTTATCTATATATATCTATATATACCAGGAGTGTCCAACCCGCGGCCCGCGGGCCGCATGCGGCCCTCAGAGCTCTTCCATGCGGCCCGCGACCCTTAAATTTAAATTTAAATTTAATTTCACTTTTTTTCCGCGTGTTTACACGTCCGCGTAGTTTTGCTCTTCTGCGCATGCGCCAACTTTCTTTTTTTTACATTTTTCCCATACCAGCGTCTTTGCGCTGGTATGCGCATGCGCGAAAACACAGTTCGGGCTATTTTAAAGAAAAGCTGCAGGAAGGAGCGTAGATCGTAGCATAGCCGTAGAAGAGAGAGGATCTATTAATTGTGTACACACCGACTACTGACTACATTAACGAAAGGTAAGTTACAAGATGAAAGTGTTTTTTTGAAGTTAGTTAGATTAAAAAAGCAAAGAAAAGGTTTACTTTGTATTTCTGTGCTTCCTTCCAATGTATCCAGTATGAAGGCAGAAGTGCAATTAGGTCGGACCTGATATTATCTTCACCAAATTAATGGATGGCATTCCTTATTATGAGTTCCAGAAAAATATACTGTCATCATATATTTTGTTTCCTTTTTCAGTATGATATGCTAATAATCGCTAATGTATAACTTCTCTCACTTTGGTGAAGTTGTGTAACAAATGGTAAAATGTTCTGGTACAATAATGTTACTAGTCAGTTCATTGTTCGGTACATTTCTAATAATAGGGTGAAGAGTTGCTTTCTAATAGTGAAAACAGAAAAGTGGCAGCACTAGCATGTGTTCTATTGATTCTATTGTAAAGGATCGATGTACCGTTTTATTATTTACCTGATTAAAAACTTCTAGCGCTCCACATTCCATGAAAACACTGAACTTCACAAAAAAAAATAACACACAGCTGCTCAAATCATAAACTACTGTAAAATGTTATATAAGCAACAGAATATGAAGCACTGATGAGTTTTATGTCTGTGTGTGTGTGTAAATTTATGGACACCATTTTCTAACTAACAGGATGAGTAGATTTAAAAAGAAAAGTACGTCAGTTTCTTTTTTTAGGGGGAGTCGCAGGTATTCAGCTAGCTAGATAACTAGTAAGTTAAGTATGCCTGTATTACATTGGTTGGAGCACCTATGAGAAGCAGAGTAAAATATCATGATTTCTAAGTGTAGCTGTCAATCTATTTGTGCTTAGCAGCAGGTGTGTGTGGGTGTATATTAAGATCCGCATAATCTGCACACACCTAGTGAGTTACCCGACTGTAACATGTTGTTACTTCACTGTGCCATGCATGGCCCTCAGGTTACCTGGGTGTTTCCAGTAGCTGTCCCACTCCTGCCCCTGCGTCTCCCACCCCGCACTACCATCTGTTGCTTATAAGGCTGCTGTATCCTTATTGTACAGCTGCACTGTCCACACCACAGAGGTGGGAGCACTCACTGTAACTTATTGCGAACGTATAATAATATTACAGCAAACACAAGGTGCTGAGTTGCCAGTGCGCGCTTCCGCAGACAGAGGCAGCTCAGGTGTGTCGGCACATTCCAACGGGGTGCACGGCCGCACAGTACGTCGCAACACCTGTTCCTCGGAGCCTGCTCCAGCTTAACACACCTGTGACACAAGGAACTCAGCAGGTGGGTACCGCAGACGGTATTCCGGGGACAGACTGTCGGCTTCCTCACACCACCGGCTGTGAAACAGTGTTTCCTCCTCTGCTGCAGCTACCCCACATCCTGTGAAATATGACTGGAAGCAGGTTTTCTAGTCTAAACTTTTGGGAAACATTTTCCTGGAGCTCGCTCCTACGTTCAATCTGGAGCTGTGAAGAAGGATGAAGAAGAGGAAACAGCGCTGTACGGAGGTAAGCGGATACTGAGCTTTCAGTTGTTGCAGGAAGTTGGCTGCCAGTGTTTTAACTGTCACTAATTGGGTGAGTAAGGTTGCATGTATGGACGGGACTCGGAGTGAGGTGGCACTTCGTTGATGTTCAGCGGTCAGTCTCACGTTTGTACAGACCGTCTGCAGATGTGTGCCTGTGTTTGGGGGGGGGTTCTTCATCTACCTGCCACTTTTGTCGCTTAGAAAAATCGGTTCCATTTCCTCAAGTAGAACTGCATTTCTTGCTGATGTACCCACCTCATGCAGTAACTGTTCACTTCTCAGAGGAACCGTGTCCTACGGATAAATGGCAATCACTAGGACGGTAATACTGGTACGTGGAATGGACAGAAACCTTGTCTCGGGTTTCTTTCAAATCAGGTCAGCTACAAAGCATACCACTGGAACGAAAGGTCATCTGAATTGTTAATTGTAATAACTCTGCCCTTAACTTCCTGTGCATCTTGGGTGCAAACCAGGACTGTAACAAGGCTGTGAGCTACTGCTATCTGAAGACTAAAAACGCACCTTTCATACAGCAATGTCCAACAGTGCCAGTATTTAAAAATAATCATTAATGGCCATTGCCTTCATTATCTTTTGACTTTGCAATTGATTTCTGAGGTAACAGATTGAGAGATATAATGGAAATGATTTCAAGCTGAGTAGTTACTGATTTCATGCATTTTTACCATAAGTAACTCTGTCAAACAGTACAAGAGCACAAACTGAGATAAGTGAGCTGCCCATATGCTTTAATGAGGAGGCCACACTGTGTGCAAAACAGCTGTATGTCTCAACTTGTCATCTAATGAGCCTTCAGCTCATCTATTACCAAGGTGTTCCTCACGTTGTGATTTTTTAATAATATATAAAAAGCTTTTCTAACCTTATTTTAAATCTCTGGAATGTCAGGTAGTATTTAAAGTTCAAGACGCACACACTGAATTAGCATTGTAAAATGTTGTTACTGTACTTTGACAGCCGACTAAAGCAACAAAGTGCAATGTTTTGACATGTTATTACATAATGTCAATTTAAGTTTAATTTTCATCAGCATACCACACTGTTACATTTTCTTATTTTACGGTGGTAATACGGATGAGGAGTCTGAAAATATTGTTTGTGCTGTACACTTAAACATAGTGCTTTATCTAACAATATCACAGACAATTTGTCTTTGAAAGTATTTTGGAAAAAAAAAAATAATCCTGCAAGTAGTTTATGGTAGCATGGTGCTAGTGACAACTGAAATTTTCCATGACAATCTAATTATGCCTGCATACAAAGGGTGTTAAAACCTCTGTGGTAGTTACCTTGAAAGAGGTACCTTCCAACAAGAGTGGATATAAAATTCATTATCAAGTCTCAGTTGTGCACTTGCTAGAGAAGTTTGCACATGCTGATTAGGATTGTGGCTAGCTCTACTATAATATGAAGAGAGTTGTTGTGTCTTTCGGCTTTTCCCAGTTGTGGGTCGCCACAGCGGAAATCCGGTCTGCTAATGATTGGTAGTTGTTTTTTAGGTGCCGAGTTACCAGCCCTGATGCACAACCTTCAATGAAGGTACGCCCATTCATGCATGTCTCCACGCAGAAGACGATCTGGCTTTTCAGTGCTTTCTTTCTTAAAATGTTTTTCGTTCCACTATGAGGCATCCTAAGTAGCTAACATCAAACCAGATGATTCAGACTTGTAAAAAGCACCTGATGAAATTGTGGGCAATATTGTTTTTGAGAGGCAGCTTTGTAACCCACCCACCATGAGAAACTTCTCTCCCAACTCCCTTTTATGTGCACAGGTGTAGGTAAACGACCAGTGCTCTGAAAATGAGAGAACATGACTTGTGTGGCTGTGATCTCACTGTGCATTTGAATAATGTGTAGTATCATTATGAATGAAAAGCATTCAGAGTCTGGCATATTCAGGGAGTGAGAAAATGTAAGTAACAGTTCACTGAAAGGTAGGACTCCTTTTTCTAAAATTAGCTGTTGCTATGTGGCTGCTTCTGCCGTATGTAGTGTAATTGTTCTTCTTGACATTGTACTTGGATAGGATAGTGGTGCATTGATTAGCATTGTTGCCTTACAGTACTTGGTTATTCAGTTTGATTCCTAGGTGGGGATGCGTTTTGAACATATTTTATATGATATGTGCTTCCTGTGTTTCAGATTGTGACAAGTGCTCTGGTTTTCTCCCATGTTCCAAAGAGATGCTTTGGGTGAATTGGCATTACCCAAATTGCCTATAGGTGTGCATTTGTATCAAGAGAGAGTGAGTGACTGTGTGCATCCTGTGACAGACTGACACCCTACTTTGTTTAGGTTTATTTGGGTTATTTCTTCTGCCTTGTGTTTAGTCAAGTGAATGCTAGGATATGCACTTTCTCCTTCATAACCCTAAAATGAGTTATGTGGGAAAATGCAGAATTAGCTAATTTGCATTCAGCACTCAACAGCTGTGTGCACTTGTTAAGGCACCTTAAACTTGCATTGCCTTTGATGAATTTGCTCTTGAATACATTTTGTGTCCATTTCTGTTAACTTGTTTGCTGCAAGACCCGACTCCCAACAGTTATCACTGAGGATTTTGTTATTGTGCATTGTAAGCAAGTTTAACATGAAGAGCCTTGCTGCATATTATCTTTTACTAGTCAAGCTGCATATTTTCTTGTACTAGTCAAGTACATGTCTGCTCTGTGCTGGAAGGTGGCTGTGGTTGTGACCCTCCCCCAAAGGAGTAACCTTGCACTCTAAGGACCACTTCAGTTGTCCACTGTTCTAAACTGACTGTAATTGATCTGAAGATGGGAAGCCTGCTTAGCTATGCTCTACTTTGCCTCACTGCTCTACCCTATCCCCAAATCCACAGTTAGTCAGGGAGAGCAGGCAAGCATGTCAGCAGAGGAGTATGGCAAGCTGACAAGGAGCCAGTTGGCTGAAATGTGCCAGACTAAAGGACTTGTGTATGTTAACCTGACTAAAGCAGACATGATTGCAGCTTTAGGCACAGCTGCATCACAGAACAGCAACATCGAGGACAATCCGACTGGCTGTGGAGATGTAAAACTCTCAGAAAATGGACAGTTCAACCTTTCCACATAGGTCGGACTTAAAAATCCATCTGGAGCTAAAGAGACTTCAGTTGGAGGCCAAGGGTTTGGAAATAGTGTGTGTGTGTGTGTGTGAGTGTGTGAGTGTGTGAGTGTGTGAGTGTGTGTGAGTGTGTGAGTGTGTGAGTGTGTGTGAGTGTGTGTGAGTGTGTGTGAGTGAGTGTGTGAGTGAGTGTGTGTGTGAGTGTGAGTGAGTGTGAGTGAGTGTGTGTGAGTGAGTGTGAGTGTGTGTGTGTGAGTGTGTGTGTGTGAGTGTGTGTGTGTGTGTGTGAGTGTGTGTGTGTGAGTGTGAGTGTGTGTGTGTGTGAGTGTGAAAGTTAGTTGGTAGTAACTTTTGAGCCAGAAAAACATCATCCTCATGGATAGAGTGAGTCCCATGCACACGTGTTTAACGTGGTTTACAGTGAAATTGGTATGTTGTCTTGAGATACAACAGAAAGGAACTGGGGTCTATATTCAGCAATGGAATAAGGATTGAATAACATGGCTTTGGATTTGTAGATATTCTGTAATGTAAAAGATTATGGCAAAATAACCATGCTTGCATTCAATTTATATCTCCTGCAGAACAAGATGAACTCAAAATGCCCCAGAAGCTACAGTTGGCAATGCATAGTTATCATAGCACTTTCTAAGGCTGCATTGGTCTTGAAGTCTTATGAAAAGTTCTCCTTATATTGAGAGTTCGAGCTAAGGTTCAAAACAATTAATTTTCTAGCTAGCGTGTGTAGTAAAATGGAAGCCTTCAAGGAAATGTGTGTGTTAATTTATCTTTGCTTATGGGAGGGGGTGCAATTGGTGCAGGAGGAGAGGGTGGTGACCCCTCTCATCTGTTCAGATGTTCGTAGAATGTCTGTTTGTCTTATTTTTAGTCTTTTCCCCTCTATAAATTTGTCATTTTCTGGTAAATCGATGAGGATTAAGTCGCCGGCTAAAGCTAAATGGTGACATACACTTGAGTTTTAGAGTTCATATCCTTCAGAAAATGCATCCTAACTCAAATCCTGTTATTGCAACTTTCTAATCTAAGTTGATAAGAGCAGTTTTTAAAATGTGTCCTTTTGGGGCTTTTCCACTCCATTTTTTAGGCTTTACTTGGTTTACCAGTTTTTTTGCCCTGTCAGGTTTTGTGGTATGGGGTGGATGTTGGGGGGGGGGGGGGAGTGGTCATGATTGCTGGACACAGCAACTGTATGTACAGTATAATAAACATGCTTCAGCTTTCTAGTCTCTGGGGAAAAAAAGATTGTTTATGATAGAATCTGTGACTGTGCTGTTACTAAACTTGTCAAATGCAATGTGGCAGAGAGAAGAGGGGAAAGAATTACAGGACTGATGGATTCAGGGAGCATGATTGTATTAGTTATAGTACACAGTATGTCTGTAAGCATAAAACAAGTAGTAAAAGAAAATGTATCATTTCCTGCAAGTCTTGTGTGTTTTTTGGTTGTATGATTTGCATTGTTTTTCGGCATAATTGATACAACTACATTGTAAAGCTGTGCACAGTTTTCAGAAAATATTTTTGGACTTGGGTTTGGGAAGGTAATGTGGAGTTGTTTGTAGTGAAAATTTAAAACACCTCGATAATCAAACTTTTTCATGTGTTATCGTAGTTGTGTCTTAAAAAATAAAGGGCTGCTTTCTTTCTGTAAAACAGGATATTTAAGCAAACTTGTCCTTACTTAACTTGTGTGTGGCCAAAGCCAAAAAGTAAGCATCATATTTCTCTTCTGTCCTGGCTAATGAGACTTACGATGATGGAAATGAATGTACTGTAACAGAAGGGGAGGGGGTGAAGAAATAAAGTAACCTCAAAGAAAAAGAAGAGTAGACAGTGGGAGACAAGACACAAAACATTAATATTTTTTTCTAATACAGTGTTAACGGATAGATTTCTACTGTTTGTGGGAATTGTAAAGTTGGCTAAGCAATTTGAGTGTGATGTTTGTTTCAGGTTGATATTGCAAACGTTTCTGATAGAGTACAAACAGTCTTTTTGGAGGGAAGGGTTCTTGTCATTTGGACCACAACAATGTTCTGGGGATAGTTACTTTTATTTTATAACAAAATGTTTGTATTTGGCACGTAAATGTAGTTCCACTAGGTAGGAAGAATTTTGGTACAGGACATAGAAAATGGAGGTAACAGATGAGAGTAATCAATGTGTGTGTCTGAATGACAATAAGGAAATAGCTGCAGGATAAAACTGAATTGTGGATAAATACAGAATACACTGTTATTTGGACCAGTTTTAATTCCTGTCTGATAGTGGAGTAGAAAAGGAAAATACACAATTAGGAGATGTGAATGTTGTTGTGTCACTAGTGTCTTTTGGCTTTTCCTGGTTAGGGGTCGCCACAGCGGAACTCCAGTCTGCTAAAGATTGGTAGTTGATTTTTACGTGCCGAGTTACCAGCCCTGATGCACAACCTTCAACGAAGGTACGCCCATTCACGCATGTCTCCACACTGAAGATGGTATAGCTGAGAATTGAACCAGACAGCAACACACAACCGCAGCACCACCACCACGGTCTAATTAGGAGGTGTGAATATTAGTCATTAATAAATATAAGCATATTACACAAGTGAAACAGTCTCTGCCAAAGTGACCTCCTCCAGCATATTACTACCCCTCCTCCCATTCTGCCCTAACTGAGGTGGGTTCATAGGTTCATAACTAGGCTATCTGCCCTAGGGCATTTATAAGCCTAGCCAGAATGTGTTTGGCTTTCACCACCCATTTTAAATTTATTTTGCTATGCCCTTTTTCGAGGTTAGTATACTGTGCCTCTGTCTAACAGTGACACAGAAATGATACCAGGGGTAAACCTACGATCGCCCATCCACTCATCAAGATTCCTCTTGAAGAGAGTCAATGAGGGACTCTGCCTAACCTGGACTGGGATTTTATTCCAGAGTGAAGGGAGCCTCTGGGTTATGAATTTGTCCCTCCAGCATGTCCTATTTATTTCAGTGCTGAGGTTCAAGTCTCTCGAGTGCGTAGCTCGATGGGATTTGGATTTTCTGAGGTGCAGCATGTCCATTAATTCGGGTTGGACATAGCTTTATCGTCAGGCACAGATTGCCTCTGAACAGGCGGTATGCCACTGAGTAGCGCTGGAGTTTCTTTAACCGGGCAGCATATGGCATCTGTTTGAGCCCTTTGATCCTCTTGGTGAGGTACTTTTGGGGTCTTTCCAATTGCTGCAGGTGTCTGGTAAGGTCCATCCCAAAAGGGGCATTGTACTCAATTATGGGCCTGGTGAGGGTAAGATGCTACTCAAGGGCAGGGTCATACCGGCCTGGTCTACATGCTCAGAGAGCTCCTTTATGTCTCTTTTCATGTAGTCCAGGGAGGTACGTCTCAGGTCATTCACACCAGCATGGACAATGACTGAGTCATATTTGTACTTGCCTTGCAGTGACCTGAGTGCTTGTGTTGTGGCGGATCCTAGCGCCCGACAGGCTGCTCACCGTGACCCTCTCCTTGTTCAGCCTGGTGAGCGGGACATCAGTGTGCCTGACGATAGTCACCTATTACAAGTGTATCAGGTGTGTTGTTTAGTCTTAAGGGCTGTGACTGCTCGGTACACTGGCTTTGTGAGCTATGTGTTGCACGTGTTTTGTTTTGGGGTAGCGGTTGCTTGGGTGTCTGCTTTGGAGGTGTCTGCTGCTTAGGCAGATAAAATATCAGGACATTTGCCATTTTTTTTAATTTTTGTCAGGACACAACTGCCCAAAGAGGGACTGTCCCTCGCAAAGTGGGACAGGTGGTAACCCTAATTGAACTATGCTGACTCATTTGTAAAATTACTTGGTAATTATACAGTCTGAATAATTCATTACAATATTTCAGTTTGTTATACTGTTCCATTGGTTATTCGTCAGTGCTGTCTATACTAGGCAAAATGACTCAAAAGAAAGGGGTGTTAAAATCTGTAGTCTAGTGAACGTCCATCAAACTAATATGAAGCGGAGGTCAATATGTATATATAATTATTATATATTGAATTGATTGTGGCCTTTCCCAGTAGGTATCTGTCTGTTAACTGACTATGTAAGCTAGTCTGTGAACATCTCAATGCATTCGTGCTTGAAGTGTTTGAAGCATTCCTGAATTTCACAATTGCCTGTTGCAATTACTGAAGTAAGCATCACGAGTGCAAATTACATACAAAACAAGGCATTATGACAAAAATACTTTTGTCTTAATTAAATAAACAAACCAGCCACAATTAAAAGGTTTTTAAATATATTTAATAATAAACAATAAAAAGAATAAGACAATATTCAATAACTCAATGAATAAAGTGACACAGTTCAGAATTGCAGGAAATACATTGCAGGACAATCTCAAAATACAGAAAACATCTACTAATCTTGCTATATTGCAATCTGTCCCTAGAAGAGGTTACTTATCTCTCAGAAATGTGCCTAAGGCCCCTGGCCTAAGCCCTGGAACTGGAAGTCATAAAACAGTAGTAAACAGTTTTACATTTGAAACCTGTCATTTTGTCTGTTTCCACACAAAAGATTAAAAAGAACTTCTGGCTGCAGTGTAGACATCCTGTCTTGTTGATGAGATAACACAGTCGTAAAACAATTCACTTCATTTGTTACCTAGCTGCTAACATTTGGCAAAACTCCTTCTCTTTCAATACAGACAGTTATAAAACAATTCACTTCTGTTCTTACTGTTGTCAAATTTAACTCTTTATGTTCCAACTTCTACCTTACAGCACACATCTGCATGCCATAGGTACAGTTACAATACACACATCTCTGTTCTTTCCCAGCAGGGTACACTGGTTACATTCTTGAAGCTCAGTACAGAACATACAGTTCAACACACACTTCTGCACCAATAGTTTAACATACACATATGTATAGTGTTTTTTTTACATTTGTAAGACAAGCATAGGAAGCATATTAGTATTCAAAATGACACACAGAATTATGTACATTGTACAAAATAACATCTAGCTGGGCTGGCAGCCTCACAACCGCTTTACCCAAAACTAAAGGGATGATGATGCATTTGTTGGCATTTGGCTTGCGGTCATGTGTATGGCACCAGTCATTTGTTTGGGTGAGACCCTCTTATTCAGAATTGTTTTATTAAGTCAGTGATGTGAATTCTTTACTTAAGGGGACATATGGAAAAGGCACGGAATGTAGCATAAGCAGAAGGCCAGTACAGATGGACACTGAAGTACTAAGCTAGTGTAAGGGGACATATGGAAAAGGCAGGGAATGTAAAATACACAGAAGGCCAGAACAGAGGGACACTGACGTACTAAGCTAGTGTGAGGGGACATATGGAAAAGGTAGGGAATGTAGCATAAGCAGAAGGCCAGTACAGAGGGACACTGATGTACTAAGCTAGTGTGAGGGGACATATGGAAAAGGCAGGGAATGTAGCATAAGCAAAAGGCCAGTACAGAGGGACACTGATGTACTAAGCTAGTGTGAGGGGACATATGGAAAAGGCAGGGAATGTAGCATAAGCAGAAGGCCAGTACAGAGGGACACTGAAGTACTAAGCTAGTGTAAGGGGACATATAGAAAAGGCAGGGAATGTAACATAAGCAGAAGGCCAGTACAGAGGGACACTGATGTACTAAGCTAGTGTGAGGGGACATATGGAAAAGGCAGGGAATGTAGCATAAGCAAAAGGCCAGTACAGAGGGACACTGAAGTACTAAGCTAGTGTGAGGGGACATATGGAAAAGGCAGGGAATGTAGCATAAGCAGAAGGCCAGTACAGAGGGACACTGAAGGACTAAGCTAGTGTGAGGGGACATATGAAAAAGGCAGGGAATGTAGCATAAGCAGAAGGCCAGTACAGAGGGGAAACTGAAGTACTAAGCTAGATGGAAGAGAATAGTCATTGCAAATTTGTTGGCTTAATGTTGTGGATTGTAATACTGTAGGGCTGCTAATGTTGACATTTTACCTACTTTGGACGGCTGGAGTGGTTTTCGCAGTGTGAATTGGTAGTACAGTAGTAGTGAATTAATGACAGTGTCCGTGTGTGCCAGTTTTTCATTGCAAGTGAATGACTTTTCTTGGGTAGCATGCAAAGTACACAGTATTTAACTTGAAACTTGATGGTACAGCTCTGATTATGTCATTGAAAGCTGCCATTCTTGTAGCAGTAAGAAACTGTTGATTACATGCAGCTAACTGCTAACCATACATGTTCATAGCTCTATCGCAGTCCATCTGAATTTCATGAATTATGAAGAACTTTTCAAAATGCCCAGTATTACTGGCACAGAGTACAGACCAACAGTCACAGTAAATGTGATGTGCTTTATGCGTAATGGGTGTAAGACTAATGGCATTAGTACTACAAATGAAACAAAGTGCCTCACTGGCCCTCATATGTAATCTGCCCAACAGGATGGGTAACTGTAAATTCACCCCAGGGATATTTTTGTGTTATTTTGCAGATGTGAAATGATCCCTTGAACACCATTAACATATACTACTACAAGTATGGATAGTTTTAATTTTTATTTCCTTATTTTTAATGTAAATTGTTAGCCATTGTTTTAAAAATTATATAACTAGGAATAAAGTAGTTAAGTTACTCCTCTTTTACTTTTCAGATGGCTTCTACATCTGGTCAAACCAAAACCGTGAAACGCAAGATAGCGGACGAAAGAAGAGTATTTCAGGAAAAATGGACCGATGAGTACTTCTTTGTTGAATCTCATAACAAAGTGCCTTGTGTGCAGAGAAGTGGTATCCGTTTTCAAGGACTACAATTTAAAAAGGCATTATATTCAAACGCACCCCAAATTAAGTGAATTGCAAGGCGTGTCCCGTCAACAGAAAATATCAGAATTAAAAAAAAGTCTTACATTTCAACAACAGCTGTTTCGAAAATCAGCTACTCAACCGGATTCTTTACTGAAGGCAAGTTATGTTGTAGCAAATTTAATTGCGAAAAAATCCAAGCCATTTGCCGATGGTGAATTTGTTAAAGAATGCCTTGAAAGTGTAGCAGACATAATTTGCCCTGAAAAAAAATCAGAATTTTCTAAAATCAGTTTATCACACCAGACAATCGCAAGGCGTGTGGAAGATATAGCCAAATCTATTGAAAATACGTTGGAATCGTGTGCAACTTTCAAGTATTACTCCATAGCTTTGGATGACAGCACTGATATTACAGATACGGCACAACTTGCCATATTTATTCGTGGTGTTGACAACGATTTCAATATTACTGAAGAACTGGCCTGTATGGTTCCACTGAAAGACACAACGAAGTCTGCTGATCTGTACAAGGCAGTAAAAGAAACACTGGCAAGATTTTCCTTGACCATCACAAACCTGTCTGGCATAGTAACTGATGGTGCTCCAGCTATGGTTGGAAAGAGGGAAGGACTAACAACACTGATGGAAGAAGATGCAAAACAGATCAGTAATGTGCGTTTCATGAAGTACCACTGCATTATACATCAAGAAAATTTGTCTGCACAGACTTTAAAAATGGAAAATGTTATGAATGTTGTTGTTAAAACAATAAATTTCATAAGATCCAGAGGATTAAATCACCGCCAGTTTCAGGAGTTTGACTACTTTGGAATCTACCTATGGAGACATCTTGTACTTTACTGCAGTGAGGTGGTTAAGTCGTGGAAAAATGCTGAAACGCTTCTATGACTTACGACATGAAATAAAGTCCTTTATGGAGTTAAAAGGAAAGCCTGTACCTGAATTTGAAAGTGCAAGCTGGATGGCTGATTTAGCCTTCTTAGTAGACATCACTGCTCATTTAAACGACCTGAACTTGCGCCTCCAAGGGGAAAATCTATTAATAAATGACATGTTTCAAACAGTGACTGCATTTGAAATGAAACTTAAATTGTGGCACAGTCAGATTAAGAACAATAGCTTCATTCACTTTGCAACACTGTCTGAGCAAAGCCAAGCAAATACTGAAAAATATGTGGCATTACTTAATAGTTTAGCACAGGAGTTTGAGAGCAGATTTCAAGATTTTAGAAAACACCAACAACAGTTCAGTATATTTGCTACCCCATTCTCAGTTGACATCGACATGTTGCCTGCAAACCTGCAACTGGAATGCATAGAATTGCAGTCAGATATGCAACTTAAAGAAAAATTTCTGCAAGCATCTTTATTTGACTTTTATAAGTTATACCTACCCAAAGAAAAATATCCATCACTTCACGAACACGCCCTGTTCATGACATCTCTTATGGGGAGTACATACATTTGCGAGCAGTTTTTCTCGTATGAAGCATACAAAAAATAAAATCAGAACAAAAATTTCAGATGAGCATCTTGAAAATACTCTGCGCATCGCCACTACATCTATCAAACCTGATATAGACGCACTGGTATCAAAAAGACAAGCTCAGTCTTCACATTAAAAAGGTTATGCTCATAATGTTTGTCTAGTCTACTACACAAAAGAACAATCCTGACTTGACAGCCTGAACCTCCTGATATGGACACTTAAGTATAACAAGAACTAGGACCAATAAGTTTGAAATCTGCAAAGGTCTGTGCCTGGCTGCACCCTTTTGAACTGATTTCACAAACAGTGCCACTACTATTTTATTATAAAGTCACTTATTTGTTTAAATGTGAGAAATGCAGATTGGAGAGGCAACTGCAAAACAGCATGTGTGAGTTTACCTTGTGAAACTGGAGTGTGTTTTGGCATACTACCATGTTCTTTGTGTCTCCACAGTAAGTGGGTGAACCAAAGTTAAATGTGTTGTACCATCTGTTAGTGACAGCGAAACAAATGTAAAAATAAAAATTGTTCATTTTTTAAGAAGTAAAAGTGTCATCATTCCTGATATTGCCAGTGCCATACTTCAGAGACAGATTGCAAAGCTAGAAACAGAAGAATACATGAGCGCTTTGGACAACATATGGCCATTAAGGACATGATGGAAGACATGGAAACCAGCAAAATCACAGGTATGATCTCATACAAATTGAAAGGTTTGTACCTGTTAATTCTTTTTACAAATAAACTTTACTAAGATGTTAGAATGGATTTAACTGTTTTTTAAATAATTAGAAAGAGATATTGAAGTTTAGGTGAAATATTATGCATTTATTAATTTATTTATATTATTTATTAATTTATTTATTCACAGTAACCTACAATACAGCCACATTAGTCCACATAAAGCAGCGTTTTTTTTCGCTTTCGCTCTTCAGTTAATGTGAGACCTTTTTTTTTTTTTTTTTTTTTGCTCTTCAGTTAATGTGAGACCTTTTTTTTTTTTTTTTTTTTTTGGTCCTCACCTGCCGTTTGCCCCCAGACCATTTTTGTTAACCCAATGCGGCCCTTGCAACTGAAAAGGTTGGACACCCCTGATATATACTATTTTGTGATTCCACCAAAAGTTTTTTCATCAACTTTCTCTCTTCCAGGTATGTGTCCAGAAATACAGGAGTTGCAGACATTGCTGTTAAACATTGCACACATAGTCAGAGGAGGTTAGAAAAGATTGGGAAGAGAGATTCTGAAGTCAACCAACAAAGGAACAATGGGAGGACATCTGTATGGTTCCCAAGTACGTAATCAAGTCCAGAAGGTTTAGGATTTTTGCTTGGAAAGGTTTGAAAAGGTACGTATATACACTAAACATGAGTTGGCAGATTTTAAAAATGCAATAATCAAACCAGTCCTGTTGCAGTCTTCTTTGGAGAGCTCCAGTTTTGTTTAAATTTCAAAAATTTCCTACAGAATACCTCACCAGAAAAGCTGGGGAACAAATGATTTTTACTATGTAAATGATTCTTTTGAGATAGTATGTCTGGGCAGTTCAAATCCTAAGACCTTGCTAAGTTTAATGTTACTGGCTGAAAAAAAGCAATTACTCAAAAAATAGAAATCAAAATCTAAACCAAATATAACTTAAGTATTGAATATTGTAAAGGGATAATATAAATTTAAGTGGGATCTTCAGAAAAAGGAACACATTACATACAAATGGATTTTGTGTGAAAAATACATGCAGATTACTTGGAAGGAGTGAAACTTAAGGGAAGGTCGGTATTAAGCAATTTATCTAATGATGAAGTAAGAATTGGAGTCCGATCATAAGCAGTAGCCCAGGTCGTAAGAATGACCCCTCCGGTGATGGGGGGAACAAACAAGCAAATTCAGAAATTCTCACATACCCCATGTTCAGGGTTAAGCTTAAAAGAGGATGAGGACCACCTCAGGTACTTCAGCGTATTTGACTGCTTGGACTCCATCGTAGAAATGTTCTTAAGAACTTTTTCACAGATGAGAAACTCCAGGTGAAACAAAAAGCTACTCCAAACGAAGTTTCAGCAATAGATCTTTCCACCAACGAAGACTAACCTATGAACCGCTGAACGAACAACTAGCATAGCTGGACAGCTGGTCCCATACTCTTAGTGAACTACTTGCTCTCTTTCTTTTTATAAATTGAATAAAGCAAAATAAAAAAAACTAGACTAAATTAACAAACCTTGCTCCCACAGGTACATCAAAATGGAGGGGTCAGTGAAAGCCTGATACATCGGAGCTGTCACGGGACTCTGTTCACAAGACCTCCACTATACGACCGCCCCAAGGTGGTCCTCATCCTCTTGTAGGCTTAACTCTCAACATGGGGGTAAGTGAGAATTTCTGAATTTGCTAATGTTGAAGTAAGTGAAAATTGTTAAAATGCATACTACAAGAAAATAAACTAAAGAAATGTTAGTATGTTTTCTTTTCTATTACTACAGATGCATTTTTAAATGTCACATTTAAAAAGATCGTACAAGGCTACCACAGAATTGTGGTAACTGTACTACTTCCTTTAATAATCCAGAAATATCCATAAATCTGTAAAGACTGAGGCTTGATGTATTCACGGCGTCAAGAAATTAAAGACCTCTTTCTTATTTCCAAGAATGTTTTTTATTTTTTTTTTTAACAAGAGTAATAACAGTAACATGTTTACAATCAAAATTGAAAAAATAACAAGAATACACTTCCATATACATTCAGGAAATCTAAAACTTTTTAGTAATGATTGTAACTTTTCCCAAGCAAGTAATTTGTGTGTTAAATCTTTGTTTTAATTTTTAAGCTAGATATTTCTTTTTCACATAGATTCGTGGCTAAATAAATTCATTTCTGAAAGACATAGGAGAGTTAGTTTTCCAATTTTTTGTCACAAACTTTCTTGGAACTGCAAGTATTGACCAAAGTAGGTGTGTTTGAGATCTGGGTGTTAAAGGCCTTTGCTGATGCATACCACTCTTTACAGTAGGCTCAGTAGTTTCCTGCAATCTAATGCCAGTAGTAATCATCTAAATGAGGATTGCAAAATTCAAAAAAACTATTATCTTGGATATCGCATTTATGTAGCCTTGCAAATGGCACTGAAGAAATTAATACTGGCACAATAATTCTAGGCAATTGACTGGCCGGCACCTTTGGGACATTCTCAATTATTAAACATCAGAAAGGCAGGATTCTGCAATGTTTACCATTGCAAGGTCCAAGAAAAACATGCACAAGTTGCCATCTGGAATAAGGTCCCAAAGAAGAAATCAATAGCCAGTGACCAAAGTTAAGGTAAAATTGTACACCAAACAGGCATAAAAAGCAGTCATTAACAGCTAGGTACCAAATGTACTGTCTATAGTTCAAGTGAAATCCAAACAGAGGGGCAATGAACTAAAAACAATCTTTGACCCCTCTGAATCTATTTTTTGCCAGATATAAAAACAGGCATCTTGCATGTCAAGACAGCATACACCCAGTAAATCTTAAGCAAAAACAGAATGATTAACTGTAGTTTAAGCATCAGAAATCTCAGTCTTACGAATCATTTGGCGTACAAGACACTCCACCAGGTCTGCTGCCTAAAATCCTTTCTTAGATTACAAGAACCAGAAGTGATATCTACACTTTAGGGGGGTATTGACACAAGTTGAAAGGGACTATTTTGTAAGTGTACTAGACCCTCTACCTCTATATATGCTCTCCACACAATGGTGGTACAGGGATGAAAACAAGAGGACTAGGTCATTGTCCAAATTCCATGATGTATCCCACTCAGCAACAGTTCTAACACCCACCTGTCTACTTTGAGACTTATCCATCACAACCTAGTAAAATCCTTGCTGCAAGACAGAAAATGAAACTACATAACTATCTGCAATTTTGTTTCGAACTTACTGCATTGTGACTGCACTGAGATTATAGTCTGCATCTACTATGTTTGCCTTTCGGCTTTTCCTGGTTAGCGGTCGCCACAGCGGAACTCCGGTCCACTAATGATTGGCAGTAGGTTTTTACAGTGCAGAGTTGCCAGCTCGATGCCCAACTTTCAAAGGCATGCCCATTCACGCATGTCTTTCGAAATGCCACTCGACCGCGGGGAGGACATGCAGACTCCACAGAGAAGGCACTCTCCGCACTCCAGCAGAGAATCGAACAGGAGAACCTCTTGCTGTGAGGGAACAATGCTACCGCTGCACCACCGCGGATCCAATCTGCATCTACTACATTACTTGTAAATAAGCTACCATGTCATGGCTGAAAATGGACTAGGGTCCAGTTCACCTAAATTAAGAAAAGTCATCAGCACAACACACATCTTTGTGGAATGGAAGAGGTAAATCGGGGCAGCATTCACTCAACCTATGGTGTTCTTGCTGCATCTTTGCCTTGCAGCATCTGTACAAAAGGAGGCAAAACTACTCCAAGATAAATCTAGATACTGTTCAAGTTATCCGCCATGGTAAAACTAAAGCACCTATACGGTGCAGTAGTTTCTTAACTGTTAATTATGCATTCATGAATGCTGTGGGAGTGACATTTGTTGGCAGGGTATACAAAGCTACAGTGATGCCTGCCATTCACAGCAAGAGAGATATTAACTGCAGATGGATGCGAGTTACACCAGATTTACATAAACTTCTCTAGTGATGTTACAGCACAGGGATATTCTGCTGAAGTACATAATGGCATGAAATTTCCCCAGAGATAGACCCTGTGGTTCACATATGTAGTATGCTGATGAGGACAAGCATTATGTGTAGTGTCAAGTGTGCTGCTGTGAACTGCTGCTTTTCAGAGATATGAATTGCAATTGTCCATGGTAACATTCACACAACCCATTTTCTTTCATGCCACATTGGAAGACCTAGTGTACTAGGCTCTCTTGTGCCTGGGATGGAGGAATACTATAGCATAACAGCAGAGCATAACATATAAGCAAAAGTCAGTGCAATTAGCTTCCATATTTCTTGACATGAAAGCCTTCGACATAGTGTCCCACCAGCTGCTTCTTAATAAATTATCTTCCTATGGCCTTAGCTTATCCTCACTAACCTGGTTACATAGCTATCTTTCCTACCATCAAAAAGCTATTTGGGACACCTCATTCTCCCCATTCATCCCCATCTCTGTGGGAGTCCCTCAAGGTTCCATTCTGGGTCCACTTCTCTATCATTTTCACTAATAACCTCTGTAAAGCAACCCATTATGCCACCATAGTACAGTATGCTGACAATTCTACCCTCATCTGTTCTGCTCCCACCACCCTAGAACTCCAATCAAGAATGCAATCAGCTTTTCAGGATATTGAACCCTACACCTCTCTCATCAACTCATTTTAAATCCCAACAAAACCAAGCTTATAGTATTTAGTAATAAAAAAATACAAAACATCACAACTCCCTCTATCCATCACCTCCTCAAACGGTACTAAAATTGCCCCCACCAACCACACAAAACTCTTAGGTATTACCATTGATGAAAACCTTAAATTTGATATACATATTGCCCAAACCATCAAAAAAGTACACATCAAATTAGGTAGCCCATATAGAGCTAAACCATTCCTAACACCCAATGCCTGGCTTGCCACAGCATGCACACACCTCCTAAGTACCCTTCCTTATGGTTCCATTGTCTTCACTATCTCTGGAAATCTGACCTCAATAAATTGGAATCATGCTACCACAAAATTGCAAAATTTGTCACCAACCTCCCACACATCCCACCACTGCTCATCTCTTTCAGCTTTAAACTGGCTAGAGCTACCAAACCTTCACAATCATCTAGCCTTAGTCCACAAAATAATCTACCAACCCAGTAACTGCCCTGCAATATCCTCCTTCGTTCAACCTAACCCCAACTGTCGAACTCTCAGATATTCCAGCAAACCCCCACTAAAAGTATTCAACTTCCACAACCAACACGGCGACTCCCTCTATTCCCACCATATAGCCAAACTCTGGAATTCCCTACCAGAAACTATAAGGAACACACCCTCACATGATCAATTCAAATCTCTACTAAAACATCACCTTAGCAGTCACTGGTTATGCTCCTGTCACTCCCCAGGTTAAACCCACACTCCTTTCCTGTTACCTTCTCTCCACAGTCTCATCACCAGCTGCTTTTTGCTATATTAGTACCACATTGTCTGTTTACCATCCCAGTAGCTCACTCAACTCCCAGCTATACTTTACTCTCAAGCTTCTGAGTTATTGTGGACTGGACGGTTTCTATCTGTAGGTCTGCTCCAGTTCCCACTATCCTGTATTTTTTACTGCAGCCTCGACATTTGTAATTTAGACTTGCGTATGCAATGTTCTTGTTTTAATATTGTAAACATGCATTGTTATTTGCCTGCTGATGTTTTTGAATGCAACTGTTTCTTTCCTCAATACTATAATCGTGCATTTGTATTTTTTGTCAATGTTTGAATGTAAAAACTGCCTGATTTTATATTTCTGTGGTGCTTTTCTCCCCAGGCCTCCACTGAAAACGGGCCTTTGGTCCATTCCCAGTCAAAATGTAATAAATTATTACGTTGCCTATCACCACTACACTGTGGTCTGCTATCAGTCTTTTCCAGCGATTTCCATTTTCCCTCCATAGTCATGCCCAAAGACGAGTTCACCACCATAATATGAGGGGGTCTGGTGTTGTGTGAGCTCTACTGACAGAAGTTAACTGGGATCACTGTGTAGTAGCAAGAAAAGTTTGAGGCAGCAAATCTGCCTGCACCATCCATTGCCTGCAGGAATTTTCCAGTAGAGCAAGGGAGTTGTGTTGGCAGAACTATTACACTGTGCAGCATTACACATGTCAAACACAAATAAGAAAGTCAATCACACTGCTCACAAGTGCCACAACATATGGAGATATGCAACTCTCCTACAAGGTTACCCCACTGGGACCAGCCAGTCTGCAGATGTTGCTGATTTTGTGATTCATATACTGGGGGTCATTTACTTTTGTACTCTGTGCATGGAGTACATTTTTTTACACAGGTGGGTAAGCTTTTTCCCCATTTTGTAAGAATGCTTATAAATAAGCAGAGGGCTACTGCACAACAAACTAAGGTGTATAAGCCCTACTCTGTGACAAATAAGGTTTGTAAATGCCCTACAATGACAATAGGGAACACATGGGCAGTTAAGTGTTCGGCACAACACAAAATAGTCATACATTAGTATTTAAAGGAAGGCAGAAACGTTTAAAACTTGTAGCTTGCAAGTAAATGTTTGCACAAAAACTGCACCACACTATTATGGCCACAATTCAAGAATAAGTTTATGTTAGATCTGTAAATAATAGCATTAAATAATGGTGAATGGTGAACAGTATAGCATGGTGTCACAGATGGGAGGTATTCTTACTTTACATCCATTATGCATGGTTTACTGCACAACTAGTTTAAAGTTATTATTTAGCATACATTTCATTGTTCTGTAATCATGTTCAAAGTAGCAGCAGCATTTGGAAGATATTTCTACAGTGTCAAACTCTGCTGCCAATACCATGCATCTATCGGGTAGCTATAATTACAATTTTTTCCCTGCCTCGGCTGTACAACACATTAGCTTTGTAATTCAATGCGACTTAAAAGTTTCTTTTTTTTTTTTTATTATGAGATAACCAGTACAAAGTTCAAGCTACATAATGACATTTTTCTATGTAACATTTTCGAGTAGACCTTAGTTAAAAATATCAATGCTCAGTGTAAACACTATTTTAGTAATGGTGTGTGTTGAAACTCCACTGATCATCAGAAATGGGAGAGAAAATAAACCACACAATAACTGATATGCCACTGAAGTGAATGTTCGAAAAATCACTTAAAACTGGCTGAGGTTGTTGTTGTTGGTCTTTTGGCTTTTCCCAGTAAGGGGTCACCACAGCGGAACTTCGGTCTGCTAAAGATTGGCAGTAGATTTTTACAAAACGCTGAGATGCCAGCTCAACGCCCAACCTTCAACGAAGGCACACCCATTTACGCACACACGTCTTTCGAACGCTACCCAACTGCAGGAAGGACATGCAGACTCCACACAGAAGGCACTCCCAAGCCCAGCCGAGAATCGAACGGGAGAACCTCTTGCTGTGAGGTAACAACGCTAAAATAATAAAACCATGACCATTCAGCAACTGGGTCAACCACACAAAAGGAAATAATCTGTAAAGCAGAGTGTGACGGCTAACCATCTGGACAACTGAAGTCAAAACACAGGCCAGATACATTTCCTACCATTTATACCTCAGGCAGAGAGACTAGAAAATGTTTCTCAATTTTCTTGTAAATGTGTTCAACACAGTAATTACAATTTTTCTTTTCTTCAAATAACTTCTCACCTTCCTTTTGGTGGTGCTTCTATCAGCAATTGTACAATACTGTTTTCCTTAAACTGCCCAAGGAGTTTTTACTTGTACCACTCTCTAATTCACAGTGACTGAGTGGGTCTTAGGACATTACAGCTCTTTAAGCTTCTACTGATGAAAAAAATAAATAGTTTCTTATAGGCTTTTCCTCTCCACCTTTTGACTTCAGGATAAAACATGTGCATGAGGGGTCATGTCCTTAGAGGAACCAACCTAGCAAAGCCCACAAACAAATGTTTCAAAATGAATGATGCTCATTATGAGCGCCTTGTGGAAACAATTAGGAGACATAGAGAAAAGGATACTTTGGAAAAGTGCAGTAACTAGGTCAAAATGCTGCAGAATGCATGTCAAAGTTTGGTTCCAGGCACTGGAAAAGAACTAAAGAATTTGCATAAGTAAAGCTGTATATGTAGACACAGAGAGCTTAATGATGTTCACAAAGGACTGTGATGAGCAAAGACTACAGGAAAATACTCAGCTGGACATGCTGCACTGGAAAGGTTTTAATTCTGCTGCAAGAGACAAATCAAATTATTTACTATAGTATACATCATCAAATATCCTATCAAAGATTCTTGACACGTCTTACTTGTATCTCATCTTTTCTTCCATATCCTGTGAAGGTTCTTCTGTAATAAATGTAACCATATCTTCCATGTTCTGTGGTCTTATCAAAACTTCAACAAGTTTACGATTCTGTGCTTTACATTCTAATACTACATCCTCTTCATCCATTAACTCTGTCAGTGTTACATCTTCTTTCACTAAAAGTGTGTTTATATGAGACGAAGGTGTGTGAAGATCAAATCTCCAAAACATAGTGCCCTATCAAAAAGGAAAAGAAACAGCATATTAAACAGTGCTAGAGTTCCTTTAGTATCGTTTTACTACAGTAAACTATCAAAATAAGAGCAGGTTCTCTCTGTACCAATCAGACAGACATCTCAGTCATAATTGACAACTGCTGACTATAGGGGCTTCTACAAGTGAGACAGTATGATTTTACAAGAAACCTCTACATTGAAACTGAACACACTTTTTTTCATTAAAAAATAAAAACAGGTAGTTATGTACTCACCATAACGATCGATGTATGTGGACCATCTCGCCTCACATTCTTTACTCACGGGTTCGGAGCAGAGAATCGGCTCAGACTCGGCCAACTTATTTCTCTAGCACGAAGTCTCTAATTGGCTGGGCTAACCCGGTATCCCAAGATGCACCTCGCCCTAGCCCCAGATCTAGTTTGCAGCCATTCCAGTCACACCCCACACACAACCGCCATTGGAAGGAGCTCCAGCCAGAAAGGAAAGAAAAAACAACTGACACTGAAGGGTTCTCAGAGCCAATTTTCCTCCAAATCCTACAGGTAGGGGGCAGGTGGGAGGGTACGTAAGAATGTGAGGCGAGATGGACCACATACATTGATCGTTATGATGAGTACATAACTACCCGATGTTATGTGGTCCTATCTCGCCTACATTCTTTACTCATGGGACAGCGTCCCCAGCACATTTATCCAGGGCGGCTCATAGGAAAATACTCTTGAGAACCATGGAACCAAAGGAAGCCCGACCCCTAGAAGCCACGTCCAAATTGTAATGAGTAATAAAGGTGTGCGGAGAGGCCCAGGTGGCCGCAGCACAAATATCATTAATGAAAGCCTGGCATGGTAAGCTATTGATGTAGACACTGCCCTGGTAGAGTGAGCTTTGACGGGAAAAGGTAAATTTCTGCCTGCTGACGAATAAAGGAAATACCATCTTTAATCCATTTAGAAATTGTGCTCTTGGAAATAGGACAACCTGTTCTGTTTTCTGAGAAGGACACAAACAGTTGATCAGACTTCCTAATATGCTTAGTCCTGTGTAAGCAGAATCTTAGTTGCCTGTGCACATCCAACTGGTGAAATCTAAACTCTGCTTTATTGGAAAAGTTTGGAAAGAACACTGGTAACTCAATAGACTGATGAAGATTAACGGTGGATGACACCTTCGGAAGGAAGGACGGGTTAAGTCTCAGGGAAACTCTGTCCTTATGAAAGGTCAAATACGAAGGTTTAATGGACAAAGCTTGAATCTCTGATACTCTTCGGGCCGATGTAATGGCTATTAGGAAAGCCATCTTCCAAGATAGAAATTTTAATTCACAGGTGGCAGCCGGTTCAAAGGGCGGTGAAGTGATAGCTTGTAACACAAGGTTTAGATCCCATGGCATGACAGGTTCTGAAACAGGAGGGCGAAGTAACCAGGCGCCTTTCAAGAAGGCCTTACAAAGTTTACGGCCCATAAGAAAAGGCTCGTAAGATGTATGAAAATTGGAAATTGCAGCCAGCTGCACCTTAATGGTAGCAGGCGCGGAGCCCTGTCGGAAAAGCATGGCTAAAAAATCTAAGACCGACGGAATTGGGGCTGTGAAGGGGTCCAAACCTTGGGCCTGAGCCCAAATGGAGAATCTCTTCCATTTGCTGGAATAAATCCTTCTGGTGGAAGACTTATGAGAAGACAAGACGTGTACCACCTCAGGTGAAAAGGAATGTCGTCTAACTAGTGATGGAAGTGGAGCAGCCAGGCTGTCAACCTGAGGGTTCGCAGGGAGGAATGGAGCTGTCCTGACATGTGAATCAGTAGGTCTGGCACTGGGTCCAGGGTCCAAGGACCATCCACTGCGTACTGCTGAAGAAAAGGGAACCATACTTGTCAAGGCCAATGTGGAGTAATTAGAATCATCCTGCTTCCCAAGGATATGGCTTTCTGAATCACTCTTGGTAACAGAGAAAATGGAGGGAAAGCATAGATCAGACCGGAGGGCCAATCGTGGACTAGAGCGTCCCTGAGGGACTCCCCCTGTGGGGGGATCAGTGTTAAGTACTTGCTGCATTTGGCATTGAGAGGGATGGCGAAGAGACTGCAGCAAGGCTGACCCCACCTGTTGAAAATCGGAACCGTCACTCGGTTGTTCAGGGACCACTCGCAAGGCATCAGAATAGCTCTGCTCAGCCTGTCCGCTGTCACGTTGGTCTTTCCCAGAATGTGCGCTGCCACTAAAACCCGTTGGGAAGACACTGCCCAATGCCACACTCGCATGGCCTCTCTGCAGAGGGGATAAGACTTGGTTCCCCCCTGCTTGTTCGGGTACCACACCATGGACAAGCTGTCCAAGTGAAATGCAATCGTTCCCAGAGAAAGAGAGCTTTGGAGTGCCCGCAACACTAGTAACAACGCTCTCATCTCTAGAATATTGATGTGTAGGTGTACCTCGTGATCTTGCCACGTGCCTTGGAGCGTCCTGCCAAAATAATGCCTACCCACCCCATCTGGGAGGCGTCTGTAGTCACCGTGGCCACTGGAGACATAGGAATCAAGCACCTCCCCTTGTCCAGATTGGTGGAACATAGTCACCAGCGGAGGTCCTGTTTGCACCGTTCCGTGAGAAGTATCAAGTGGGAAAGAGGAAGTTTCTGAAAGGACCATTGGGATGAAAGGAGCCACTGTAGGATCCGCATGTGTAACCTGGCTAGAGGCACAGCATGATGGTGGCAGCCATGGATCCCAGGAGCTAGAGAACTAACCTGGCCTGAACTCTCTTGAGGGGCAACAATGTGTGAATCTGAGACTGCAGCACTCGTCCTCTCTTGTGGCAGAAAGGCCCGCATTTGACTAGAGTCTAGCTCTGCGCCTATAAAAACAACACGCTGTGAGGGCAGCAAGGCAGACTTTTCCCAGTTCAAGGTAATTCCTAGTTGTTGACAAAGTGTAATGGTAGCCTCCCTGGCTTAAATGAGGAGATGCCTGGTGGGGGCGGTGAGAAGCCAGTCGTCCAGATATGGAAACACCTGGAATCCCCGATGTCTCAGGTGAGCAGTCACCACTGCCAAACACTTGGTAAACACCCTGGGGGCTGTGGTGAGACCAAAGGGCAGGGCACGAAACTTGAAGCGACTGGCTCCCAACCGGAAGCGTAAGTGACTCCTGGATGCCTTGTCCATCTTGATGTGGTAGTAGGCATCCTTGAGATCGATGGAGCACATCCATACTCCTTTTTCCAGCAAGGGAAAAATGGACTGAAGAGTGACCATTCGGAATTTGGACTTCAGAACGTAGTGATTCAATCGGCTGAGATCCAGAATGGGCTTCAGGTCACCCTGTTCTTTTCGGCACCAAAAAGAGTCTCGAGTAAGTTCATGATCCAATATGGTCTGAGGGGACTGGTTGGATGACTCCTTTTTCTAGCAGCTTTGAAACTTCTAGTGCTGCTTGATCCCATTGACTGGGTGGAACGTCCGGGATTCTTTTGACTGGAGGGGGTGTTGATAAAAAGGGGATAGTGTAACCTCCGGTAACTATTCGAAGCACCCAAAGATCCTGGGTGATGCTTTCCCAGGCTTCCGGATGCAACGAAATTCAGCCCCCGACTGGCTCCAGAACAGCACAGTCGGGCAGCACCTCAGGAACGCTGAAAGGAAGACCCGCGAAAGGAATCACAGTCTCCTGAGTTGCGGGGGCCTCCTCTGCCTCTAGGACGGTGTCTTCCAGAATTTCCTCCTCCTCTGCCTCTGGAGGGTGACTCGCCTTGAGCGGCAGGGAAAGACTTCTGTGACTTCTTGAACCACATTTTCCCTCCTCCCTGAACCTTGGGGTAGGGCCTAGAAAGGAGAGAGAAATCGGGCCCCTACGGCAGATAGGGTCTTCCCCTCCTGTTCGCATCTGGTGAGGGTGTCTTTTACTTTGGTCCCGAAGAGTGAGGACCCATCAAAGGGGGCGTCAGTGAAGGAAGACTTAAAGGCCTCCGCGAAGTGGCACAGGCACATCCAGGCTTGCCTTCTGAGAGCTACACCGGAGCTAGCTGCCCTACTCGCCCCTTCGGCTGCATAGGATATGAGCCTCATGGACGAGTTGACAATGGAACTGAGGGTAGACAACTGGGTGT
The DNA here is from genome assembly GCF_019279795.1 of Protopterus annectens. Classification (NCBI taxonomy): domain Eukaryota; kingdom Metazoa; phylum Chordata; order Ceratodontiformes; family Protopteridae; genus Protopterus; species Protopterus annectens. The sequence goes on along the minus strand of NC_056731.1, from coordinate 1,892,212,521 downwards.
TAACAGTCTGCCCTACCGCCTCAGGCATGTTACCCGTCAGAGTGTCTCCTAGCTCCTTAAGGAGATCTCTCTGGAGCAGAGTAAAATGACAAAGATAATTCAGCGACAGCAAAGTAAAGGTCGCTTAAGACAGGGTACGCTTCCCGTACTGGTCCATACTCCTGGACTCCTTGTTAGGAGGATGGACGGAAGAAGAAGCCTCTGCAACTTCCTGCTGAGTGGCTGCCGCCGCCACCACTAAGGCATCTACGGAAACCCCTTTGGACAGAAACTCTTTCCCCGGGGGTGCAGAAAGAAACTTATTTGGACATCTGGGCACCGGTTCCACAGAATCAGGGGTCTCCCACACCCTTTGACAAATCAAATCCAGAAGTTCATCGAAGGGTGGAGACACCCAGGAGGTAGAGGGTTGAGCTCCGAAGGCCTTGAGGAATACAGACTCCTCCTCAGAGGGGGTCTTGGACTGCCAGTCGCCTCTCTGCCTCAAGATCTCCAGGATGTCAGAGAAAGACAACGGAGGACGACTTAGGAGACCCCTCTGACTCCTCGAGGTCGCTATCGGAAGTGAGGGACTCGTCCTGGGAGTCTATGTGCTTCCTCTTGCACAACTTCTTTCTAGGGGGCTCCTCAGGCACCGACACCGAGGGGCCCTCAGAAAGTTGGGGACCGCTCATGGGGGCATCCTCCAACCTTCGGGCTTCGCCATCCACGGATATGGGGGTGTCAGAGGCTCTAGCCGGGGTGTAGGGGGGAAGGAGTGACTGGATCCGGGTCATGTAACTGATGATCTGGCCAGTGCGCGCCTCATGGCCTCAAAGGCAGGTCCCCCCCAAATCCAAGGACCGACCGAGACCACAACCGGAGTCGGGGTTCCCCAAGCCAATGCACCGAGAGGGAGGCTCGGAACCGACAAGAGTACCGTGGTATCCCCCTTTGGTTGGACCAGAGTACCGAAACCAGAGGATGGAACCGACATGGTTGGAGCAGACATCGGCTCCGATAAACTCGCAAGGGGTATCGGAGCAGACACGAGAAAATCACTCTGCACGGAGCACTCCGGCTCAGATGAGACAGGGGTACTCTGAGGAGGAATCATTGGTACAAGAATAGGGACTGGGTCGGAGCCGAGAACAATTTTGCTAACAATGGCGACTGCAGGAGCCTCTGGACCACCCTATCCACATCCAAATCAGACAGCCTAGAGGACTTGGAGGAAATAGGAGATCGGGATATCCTACCCGGAGACTCATGCCTAACACTGGGTGACCAGCTCCGAATAGGCTCCAATAATATCGGGGCCGAGGTCAACTCCAGTACAACAAATGCCTCCTGCGGCCCCGAGGACAAGGGAGCCGAGGAGGCAGTATTCACTTTCGAAACCTCCTCCGGGGGCTCCGATGAGACAGATGGAGCCGGAGATCTTTTCTTGGCCTTGGAAGTCTTAGACTTAGTACTAGAAGAAGAGTCTAAGGACTCCTCTAAAGAAGGCTTAACCAGGCCCTTCAAAATCAGCTTATTTTTTCTTTCCTGCAGTACCCTCGGGCTGAAAGCGTGGTAAAAACTGCAGGACTCTTGCAGGTGAATGGCACCAAGACAATAAACGCAGATAGAATGCCCATCTGTAATGGACATCTTGAAGACACATTTTGAGCATTTTTTTAAACCCAGAGGGTTTATGCTCTTTCTGCTCTTTAGACATAGTAGTTCACAGCACCCACCCAACCGACAAAAGACACAAGAGGAAGGCGGGAAAAAAACAAACTACGAACAACCAAGGAAACTCTAATTTAAACATTTCTTTGGTGCAGCAAGGAAATTAACTATCGACCAAACAAAACACAAGTTTACACAAAAAACAACACACGAGAGGACTAGGTCCTCTAATTTAAACGGGCCTAGCCCGCCAAAACAGAGGGATACCACAAAAAAAAAACACTACTTGCTTACACAGTACACTCACAATGAAAAACTAGCTATTAAAATAGCTTTTTACAAGAAACAGACTGCTAAAGATTTATGAAAAGTTTTGAAAAAAGGGTATTTAGCCACAGCCAAGCAAGACCACATCCTAACTCTACGAGCGGCAAACGAGATCTGGGGCTAGGGCGAGGTGCATCTTGGGATACTGGGTTAGCCCAGCCAATTAGAGACTTTGTGCTAGAAAAATAAGATGGCCGGGTTGGAGCCGAACCCGTGAGTAAAGAATGTAGGCGAGATAGGACCACATAACATCATTTGTTTCTTATTCACTTTACATTCAGAGCTATTTTAGTGCAAGTTTCTCTAAGTGCTTCTTACTATATTTTTTCCAACTACATAAAATGGGGTCAATGTTCAGCCATAACATCAATCTTACATCAAAAACGGCTATTAAATCGAACATTAAATATAGAATGCTACTTTTACTCAGTCACATCTTTGAAAATAAAACCATCGAATGGTTATACTTGGCCAACATGAAGGAAACGCAATGAAATTACCAGTAACTTAGCTGTAAGAAAACCTGCCCTTTCCCCAATTTAGTGCAACCTCAGAGTTGGTATACATAACTAGCGGGTGGTATGGGGGGGTGTAGTCCCCCATAACAGAAGGATTCGGTGAACATCAGGCACTAATGTGCGGGAGGAAGGGCAGGTTTTCTTGTAGTCAAGTTATCGGTAAGTAAGTAGTATGTTGTAGTTCCTTTATGTTGGCCAGCTATGGCCATTTGATGGTTTTAGATATGACTGTTCGGTAAAAGTAAAGTTAGATAAACAGCCATTTGATTAAACATTTATTCGATGGCTGAACATAGACCCCATAAAATGATAGTTATGGGCCTGTCATGGCCTTATTTACCACTTTTCTTCAAGTTTCAAGAATCTGTTGCAAGTTACTTTCATACAGTCCTCCTATCATTAAGGTAGAATGGCAATAATGGGAATCATGGGCATGCTATACAGCTTTTAGAAAATTACTTTTTTTTTTTTTTTTAAAAGCCCGCATTACCCTGGTATACAATGCTCAGAGTTGCTACAATATTTACAATAACTGCAAATCCTCAGCCAGACATATTAGCTGAACTGCAGTTTAAGGCCAAGATGCACTTTCAAGAACTGATGGAACCTCTCACACATTCCTCATCAGGTGTCAAAGCTGTCAGTTTAAACCAGGTACTATAACAGACACTTGTTACTTCAAAGAACTTGCAAAGGACAATTTTTATTTATTCTTTGTTGACTGGGTTAGTCCCACTAGGCTAGTGGTCTCTGAGGTGACATTTACACTATGAGAAAATGTGGCCAGGGCAATGGAGATCACCTACTTTTCTCAACAGGTGCCGAGGATCTTTCACATCCATTTGATCTACCTCCAATGCAGGCAGATGGTACCTTAATTTAATATATCATCCTGAGGATGGCACACACAGGGATGTAACACTCCTCCCTGCAGTGTCAAAAATCTAGTCAATTGGAATTACACTAGAACCAACAGCATTCTGCTCTTCCAGCGACAAAGGTGTATGCTACCAGATACGCCACTGACACTGCTTTTTGCAAACTACTTCTACTACTCACCAGTGTATGTAGTGGAAACAGGTGCTTCATCATCCTGGGCATTGCAGAAATATTCTGTATTTGCTCAAAAGCAACACACCTTTATAACTCCTGTTAGGTTATCGCTACCCCCTACGATGCAGCACAGTTCTGCTTTTACAAAAAAGTTAGAATTCCTCCTGCATTACATTTTCCCAGTTATGTTGCTGCAGTGCTAACCCCCTTGAGCTGTTATAGAACTGTAGCACACTTACAGTTCATTAAAACCATAATCAGAAGTAGATGACTCTCTTTCAACATTTAAAATTTATTTTTTTGGGAACTCTAGTTTTTCAGATGATGAGAATGGCTTGCAGAATGAGAGGCTTATGTAACCCCTCCCAAAAGTGCAGTCATATTTATATTTCTCTCCTCAGCATAAGGTGAAGTAAAATTAATGCTGTCATGGATATGTAGTGTATATGGTAGTTCCTGGTACTCAACAAGATGCGTGTTGCTACAAATATATGAAGGCAACATTAAAACAATCACAGAGCTAAAGAAAATGGCATTCTAAATAAAAATGATCAAAATGTACAAATCCTAAAAATTATTTACTGAGATTATAGCGCATATTAAAATACTTAGTAGAACAAATACACCTGGTGAGGGTAACCAGTGAATAGCATTTTGTTCCCTATTTATATTTTCATCATTTTTAAGACTGGAACAAACTGACATGCACTTTTACTTCTTGGTCATGATTTATGTTACTTGCTCATTCATTTTAATAACAAACATATGAATATATGCAGTCATACAACGTGCTGTAATTCGTGGTCATGTGTGTCTGCGTGTCCTGGATCCCAGAGGAGTTACTGTGCAAAGAAACTGACTATAGTAAACAGGAGCTTTACAGTATGGACCATGTTCTTTGCATATGATCCTTTGCTTCTTTGTTTTAACTTTTGACAAGTGTGTTTATTATTTTACTGTGAATATAAGGGATAGCATGAAGTCCACGAGTTTCAAGTTATATTAACTATGAATGCATTTTTAATGCAACTTGTTTTTTGCAGGCACACTGGTGTGAAATGCATTGTGTTGGGCTACAACAATCTGTATGATGCTTAATGTCAATGACCAAGGCTATAAGTTAACAAGCTACTTCCTGTAATGCAGTATTTGATTCCATTAGCTTTCATTTAGTACATGTATGACCAAGTCAAATCTAAGTCAAATTTAACTTTATTGTCCATCAGATACACACAGCAGTGCAAGCTGAACGTAATTATGCTGTTTTGGTCCCCGTGCAAAATATAACTAACACACAGTTTGAATGACCATAAGACTAATGCACATACAGTAATTACCACAATTGGACAGGAAAACATTAAACAATATTATACTAGGCGGAATTGTAATACTGCGGTGGTGCAGCGGTTAGCGTTGTCACCTCACAGCAAGAGGTTCTACTGTTCAATTCTCAGCTGAAGCGTGTGTGGAGTCTGCATGTCCTCCCCGCAGTCGAGTGACATCTGAAAACATGCAGGCAGGTGTGTGCGTTAATGGGTGTGCCTTCTCTGAAGGTTGGGTGTCGGGGGGCTAGCAACTCGGCACCGTAAAAATCCACTGCCAATCATTAGTGGACCAGAGTTCCGCTGTGGCAACCCCTAACCGGGAAAAGCCTCAAGTTAATACTGGTAAGAATTGCAAGACTGACTTCACATTTTGATTGCTTAGAGTATTGCACTTCATCAGTTGTAAAAGAAATAAAACCAGCAGGACCACCACAATTAGAAGCATCAAATTTAATAAAAGATGAGCTCTTTCACATTCTATAGTCTAATTTTACAATGTGATTAGTTAAATTTATATATTTAAGTCTGTTTAGAACATGAAAGTGCTCATCTTTTATTAAATTAAATGCTTCTAGTCGTGGTGGTCCAGCTTGTTTTATTTCTTCTGCTTTATTTGTGCAGCTTGGACCTTTAAGGACTTTTGGTCATTTGTTTGCTTTTACTTCATCAGTTGCAGTAAGATGTATTCTGGTGGTGCAGTGCTTTGCATTGCCACCTCTCAGCAAGAGGTTCTCTGGTTCTATCCTCGGCTGGGGTGCCTTCTGTGCGGAGTCTGCATGTCCTCCTTGTGGTCGCATGGGTTTCCTTTGGGTGCTCCGGTTTCCTCCCACATCCCAAAGACATGCTATAGGTGGATTGGACACTCTAAATTGGCCCTAGCATGAGTGCATGTGTATTGTGTGCTTTCTGTGGAAGTTTGGGCGCCGGGCTGGCAACTAGATATCGTAAAACTCCACTGCCAATCATAAGTGGACAGGTGATCCGCTGTGGCAACCCCTAACTAGGAAAAGCCAAAAGAAGTAGTAGTAGTAGTAGTATGATATATTCTGATGTCCACATTGCACATGTATGGAGTGATGACTCATTCGAGACTATTGCACACTCGGGAAGTAACAGAGTAAGAAATCAGGCCAACTGTACTAGTTATTGAAGCAATTTGCAAGAGTGATTACTGTAGCAGATACTTCACAGCAAGTGGCATATTGATCAAATTATGTGCGGTCATGCCTGGCATTCAAGTTTAGCAGCCTTATGAAGAGAGGGAAGAAGCTCCTCTTCAGTCTACATTTTTGTAGTGTAAGCTGCGATACCATCTGTCCAAGGAAAGGCATACTTGTCATGGGCAGGTTGAGTGGGATCATTGATTATCTTCTTAGCCATTCCCACACAGAGTCTCATGCAGATCATCCATGGATGGGAGTGAGGAACCAATAGCTTTTTCTGCAGCCCTCAATACCCTCAGGAGAGCCTTGTGGTCAGATGCTTTGCATTAACCATACCCAGCTATGATGTTATTTGAAAGGATGCTCTCGATGGTCCCCCTGTAGAAGGCTTTGAGATGGACTAAGACAGGTTTGCCTTCCACAGTTTCCATAAGAAGTGCAGACGTTGTGCCTTCTTCTCTGTGCAGATAATACGAATCTATCAGATTAGGTTATCTGAGATATGCACCCCCCAGGAACTTGGTGTTTTTGACTCTTTCCAGTGCTGCCCCCTTAACTTCCAGAGACTGATGCATCTCTGGAGTCCACCTGAAGTCCACTATTAATTCTTTGGTCTTGCTTACATTTAAGGCCAGATTGTTGTTGTCGCACCAACCTATCAAATGCTCCACCTCATCCATGTAGGCGGTTTCCTCACCGTTTCTGACAAGACCTACAACACTGGTATCATCCACAAACTTGATTTTGTTGGATTCATGCTTGGCCATGCAGTCGTGTGTCAAGGTGACCAGCAGAGGACACAGCCCTGAAGGACACCTGTGTTCAATGTAATACTGACTGAACTGTTATTTCCCACACATATTTTTTGGGGTCTGTTGATGAGAATAATCCAATATACAATTAGATGGGGGGTTGCTGATGCCCAGCCGGATCAGCTTCGATATCAGAGTTTGGGGGATGACTGTGTTAAAGGCAGAACTAAAAATTGATGGACAGCATACTGACATAGCAATTCTTGTTCTCTAGATGTGCCAAGCATTCATGAAGTGCTATAGCTATTGCATCAGCTAGATCTAGAAGCAAAATGTTATATGTTTCCAGTGTTGCAGGTAGGCTTGAAGAGATATGGTTCTTGATCAACCACACAAAACACTTCATTACTGTTAATGTAAGAGCAGCTGGCTGGTAATCATTTAGGCTTGTTGGATGAGATTTTTTGGGTAAAGGAATGATTGTTGTATTTTTGAAGAAACTGGGTATAATGGCTAGTTACAGGGATGTGCTGAATATATCAGTTAGTACAGTTGGGTAGCACGGTTTTAGAATCCTTATTATATTATTATCAGGACCAGCTGCTTTTCTTGGGTTTACTCGCCTCAGGGTCTTCAGAACATCAGATGTTCTTAGACACAGCACCTTCTCACCCTGTTCGACAGGGAGCTTATTTAGCACAGTATTGTAGTCCATATCAAATCGGCTGAAAAAGGTGTTTAGTTTGTTCAGAAATTGTGTTGTCATCACATGGGGTGGATCCAGGCCTGCAGTCTGTTATGGCTTGAATGCCTTACCAGAGACGTCTGAAGCCCTTTTGGTCAGATGAGTATATCCGTAGGTCCTCAGACTCCTTTATACCTCTACTTAGATTTGCTGTACCCTCTCTTAAGGCATCCTTATCTTTTGATTTAAATGCACCATTTTGTGCCTTTAGGAGCTTATATACTTCACCAGACAGCCAGGGTTTCTGATTAGCGCACATGGTGATACATTTGATGACTGTTATGTCATCAATGTATTTTGAAATATAGGCCACTGCAGCTGCATCTGTAAACACTGACCAGTTTGTACATTCAAAGCAGTCCTGTAGTGGCAAGACTGCTCCCTCAGGCCATATCCTTACCTGTTTGGTCGTAGGTTTGTCGCTTTTTCAGCAGTGGTGTGTATGCAGGAAGCAGCATGATGGCCAAATTATTATTTATTTTACATTTGTTTACCGGGAAGGTCAGACTATAAAGTACTGCTTTGTAGGCCAGTTTCACACTTGTGTACACCTTATCCAGAGTGCCCCCCCCCTCTTTCCATTGCAAAGTTCACGTGTTGATGGTAATGGAGTAATACGGATTTCAAGTCAGCTTGATTGAAATTACCTGCAATTATATGGGCAAACTCAGGGTTCTTATTCTGGAGGTCAGTTATTGACAGATACAGAATGTTCGATACCAAGTTGGTATTAGCATTAGGGGGGGATGTAAACCGCTATTACGTTCACTCCATTGAAATTCCATGGCAATGAAAGGGTCTGCATTTCAGCAATGTTCTCTGAGCAGTGAGAGACTATTACTTCAGTTTGTACACCAGTTGTTGATGTATGTACACACACAAACACCCCCCTCCATGAGATTTGCCAGAGACACGGATTTCTGTTAGTACGATGTATGCGGAGGGGATGTTATTATTTTGTGCTATCATTTATACTGGAGTTCAGTCAAGCTTTAGTGAACACAAGTAAATAACTGCTTCTCACCTTAGATTGTGTGGAAAGATCCATCCTTAAATAGTCCATCTTGTTCTCCACTGTGCATAAATTTGCCAGCAGCATGGAAGGAAGTGCAGACCTGTGTAGATTTCTTTTCAGTCTGGTCTTAATTTCTGCTCTACAGCCTCTCTTTCTTGATCTTTCACATTTTTTTCCTTTTAATATGCTACCTAGGTCAAACTGTCAACTGGTTAGACAGGTTTGACAGGTTTCTGCAATTTGTACCATGTTCCAGTAAGAGTCCAAGCTGCAGGGGTTCCTGGAGTGTGTTCGAGTTTACAGGCCTCTCTGCTAGCAGTTCATAGAGCATGCAGCACAGTGAGATTTCCAGAAGATACTCAGCTTTGAAGTTAATCATACCTTCATTTCTTGCCCTTAAATCAGATTTTTTTTCTGTTGTTTCTGATGAAAAACAAAACAAATGGTGCACTTTTCTGTAGAGATCTAAAGCAACCACCAGACAGTGGTCCTGGACTACCCCAGAAAAGGGACGCTTGTGTCTAGTAGGCTGCCCCAAGCTTTCAACTATTGCATTATATACTTGTCTTTTTGAATTCCTGCACCCTTCAGGTAACCATTAATTAGTGCTTCACTATACACAGACTACAAATTCCAGCAAGTCCACTGAAGTTTAACTGATTGCCAAATGCAATTTCAATGCGAGTTTAACAGGAAGCCAAGTTCACTGTTCTGCATGTTGTTTTCAATCCAAGAGTGTTTGGTTCATCAAATGTTCTTTTGTCGGTGTTTTGCTATAGCATTTTTAATGAACGCTTTGAATTAAATCCAAATCTTTCTGATAATTGTAAAATTTAAGAAAGCAGTATGCACACCGACAGATTTGAACAGTGTTTATAGTAACTGGGGAGAGACAGCCAAGTAATGGCTACTGGTATGGATGGAGGGTCCATTACCCTTGCCTGCGGCCCGTTTGACCATTATCTAACTCTGCTGCTATTGGTGAGAAACTACACACAAGTATTCTCTCATAACTTATGCCCTACCATTTTGTTTTTATATCTTGTAAACCAATTAAAGGAACAACCAGGACCACTGCCTGGTTAAGTGACTTGTTCAAAGTCGCACAGTAAGCAAATGGAGGTAGAAAGTCTTAAACCCTGTACCCTTGACAACAGCAAGCAGCTCAAGAAGAGCTTAGAGACTTAATCCTCTGCACTAACTGCAAAAATGCCCTTAACATCTTCATTTTTGATAAATCACTGAGGTTTACAGTCAGACAATAATGCCAGTTAGTGTTTGTTTTTGTTCAAATGTTCAGAAAATACATATTAAAAAGTTAACAGAAGAACGGGTTTTGCATTAAGTGAATTAGAATAGCCTGCCTCTTACAAGTCTCCAGTTTTACAGACAACTCATTTTGCTTCATATTTATGCCCTGACCCTCAACTTATTTTTCTAGTAAATCACCAAGGATTACTGTCGGTCAGTAATGGACATTCCAGTTGCATAGTTTTTTGTCAACAGCATGTATGTTCATGCAACACTTATTTTTTCCTGTTACTGTTTTAAGATATTTACTGCAGTGGTGGTGCTGCGGTAGCGTTGTCGCCCCACAGAAAGACGTTGTCCTATTCAATTCTCATCTAGAGCATCCTCTGTGTGGAGACATGCGTGAATGGGCGCACCTTCGTTGAAGGTTGTGCATCAGGGCTGGCAACTTGTCACGTAAAAATCTACTGCCAATCATTAGCAGACCGGAGTTCCGCTGTGGTGACCCCTAACCGGGAAAAAGCCAAAAGACACAACTGTTTTAAGATATTTGGAGTTGTGTAGCGATTGTTAATAAACAACTGTGTGACTTTGAGCGAGTCACTTAACCAGAAAATGCCCCAAGGTCACCCTTGAAAGCAACACTTTACCCAGTGGATTTACCTAGTTAAAACATAAAATAAAGTTCACAATTTGTCCCTTTTAGTCTATTTTTGGCTTTGTCCAGAATTTTTGAGTAAGAAACTGAAAGGCATTTTTGATTTGTTTTTTGTTAAATCTGTGGCTTTCTGGAATATTGTAGCAGACTGTGGCCACTAAATAAGCATGTGAAACTTTGCATCCTTCAGAAACTACTTGCTAATGCAAAGCTCGTTATTCTATTAACTTTCTAAGTATATAGGAGTAATACTGAAAAGCTGTCCCTAGTTGTGTCTTTATTTCTGTTTATTGAGCAAAAGTTGAAAAGCCAGAGGGAAGCTGTACTGCATGTTCTGACATCTACAAGCTGAGATGCATTTCTGGGTCATGTATTAATGTATTCATTCACTTAATGTCAACCAAATATCCCGGGTGTACAGTCATACAGCAATTGTAATTGGTGTGGAGGGTTCAAAGATCAAACTATTAGCAAAGTAGTGGGTAGAATGAAGTAATAAATGAGATGGGGAGATGGGATCAAGATGTTTTGTCACAGAATCTGCAATTAGAGGGGCTGAGAAAGAATGACCATTTGCTTATTGTGTGTGTGCGTGCGTGTGTGTCTGTTGGGGGGCTAGACCTTTGAAACTTATTCAAAGTCTGTAATGTGTGAAGAGCTGGAAGTGGTAAAACAATATATTACACAGCTGTATAAAGTACAGTTGTGTAAAATCTTACCATAACAGTAGATGTCCCTTTCTTTCATTGTTTCAGTATTCCTAACCATTGGGATTCCCTACCTCGTGAATCCTGATGTCCAGCCAGTACACAAAAGCCTACTGAGCTGTCTATGCACATCCAAAGTATGCAACACCTTCTCACTGGCTGACTGCAGAGAAGGGAAAAAGTAGGCAAATTAATAAACTGATTAAAGTGACAACTCATTGACCACCAAGGGCATAAAAGGGGGATTAGTACTCAAGGACACAGTCTTTATGAAGCACCAAAAAAAGGGAGGACAAGCCATAAGGGCTTGAAGCTCAGGCACCCATCCGGCAGAAGTAAGGGCCAACAAAAAAAGTCTTCCAAGAGCAATGCTGCAAGGAAGTTGATGCTGCAGGCTCAAAGGGAGCCTTGGTCAACTTCACCAAAACAAAAATAAGATCCCAGGGAGGCGCAACAAGCTTCCTGGGAGGCCTAACATGAAGGACACCTTTAAGGAACTGTTTATATTCAAATCTAGAAGCTAAAGGAGGAGATAAAGGCAGTCAAGCAGAGACAGCTGATAAGTGGGCCTTAACAGAAGAATTGGCCAAACCAGCATTGAGCAATTCACATACATAAAGAACCAAAGGAACATCAACAGTAAGTGGATCCAGGTAACAAGACCTCTCATTTGGATAAGTAGGATTTCCTAGTATTGGGTTTCCTGGCCTCCTGCAGGACCATAACCATACCCTCAGAAAAAAGAGGATTTTGTGCCATCACCCACAGTGTCAGTTGAAGAGAGGACAGGAGGGGATGGATGAGAGATCCCTTGTCTTGTATGAGCAGGTCCACCCTGTGAGATTGCCCTTGGCTAAAAGCATAAGAGGAGGGAACAAATGCTGTCTCGGCCAAAAGGGAGTCACCAACAAGATGCTGAAGTTTGAACAGGACTTTTGGAATGAGAGGAAGGGAATGCATTAAGAAACATCTCCTTCCAAGAAAAAGAGAGGGCATCCACTTTCGTCACCAGAGGACTTGCGACTCTGGCACAAAATAGAGGAAGTTGTCTGTTCAGAAGGGAGGCAGAGATCTACTTGAGGAGTAGCCACCAGTGGGTAATGTCCAAAAATGCATCCCTATAAAGCATCCATTCATGGGATTGAGTTAAGGACCTGCTCAGAGTATGTGCACAATGTTTACACCTAAGGAATGTAAACTGCCTGAAGAATCAACTTGATACTGGACAGCAAGATCCCATACCAAGACTGCCAATCAGCAAAGAAGGTAAGATATTGTTCCCCCTGTTTATATACCACATCACTGTGGCACTGTTTAAATATCTAGAGCGGACCTAGGGAGAAGAGAGGATGAAAAGCCTAAAGAGTCAGCAGAAGAGCTCTCATCTCTTTGACAGTGATGTGCTCCTTCTGTTGAAGAGGGAACCACACCTCCTATAAAGCTTTTCCCCATCCCACATCTGAAGCATCTGAACAATTCCTGAGAGGGAAGAGGGGAATGAAAAGGGAGCACTGGACTTAGAGATAACTACTGGCTCCACCAGTGAAGTTCCCTCTTGAGACAAGGAAGAAGAGGAACTACAAAGTCCAGAGGATATGCATGTTGAAATCAAACTGTCTTCAGGAACCACAAACTCTCTCGTGTGAAGATTGGCCAGAGGGAGCATAGGGATGGTGGAAGCCATGAATCCTGGGGCTCTCAAACTCTCTGGCTGTAATGGAGCCCAGAGGAAGGTTGTTTTTGAAAGAAGGAGAGGAGAGTTAAGGCCTTGGGAGAAGGCAGGGATGCCAGCATAGGCACCATCTGAATCCTGCACCCTATAAAAACATGATCTTGAGGTAGAGTCACAGAACACTGTCACTCGTCTTTTACATCTGAATAAGACAATGAGGCTTGGGTGTTTGTTTAAATACTTTATTATATACAACCACATCAGGATGGATCATGAACATTAAACTTAAACTGACTGATTAACAATTACATGTATGCTTACATCTTGACTGCTTACCACAAAATGGCACACTTGTTTGTATGCACGTGCCTGGTGAATGGAAAGCTTCTTAAAAGTATATCACACACTGATCTACAAAGACTTCTTGAAGTTTATTGTAAACGCCAAGCTCTGAAGAAGGGAAATGGCAAAAATGAAGATTTTGCAACAGGATCTCTGGAGAGGAGGCCTGAATCAGCATGGCGCCCAAGTAAGGAAATACTTGGATCCCCTGAAGCCTGCAAAAAGCTATCACAGGAGCAAGGCATTTGCCGAATACCCTTGGGGCAGTAGAAAGGCCAAAGGGCAAAGCAGAAAACTGAAAATGCCAGAAAGCAAGAGAAACAAACTTCCTGAAAAGGGGATGGATCGGAATATGGAGATAATCATCCTTGAGACCCAGAAAAGTACAGTTTTGTACCTACCATAAATGTAGATGTTCGAAGATCCACATTGCTGCAGTCATAACTTATGGGTAGTCCGCTGTCCTCGGTCGGCCCGAATACCAAAGTATTAGGCTGACGTCGGTCATGGGCGCTCAGATCTGACGTCAGAGCGTCAAGGCATTAAAGCGCATGACTGACGTCATATCCTCAGTCTTTTCTTGCACCAGATGTCAGAAGGCCCTAAAAAGAAAGGCCACAGCCAAAAATAGAATAGCTCCCAAAAGCCATGTACAAATAACAGCTACCACCCAAACCATACAACCATTCCAAACTACAGAGGGGAAGGAGGGAGGGTAAATTGGACTGCAGCAATGTGGATCTTCGAACATCTACATTTATGGTAGGTACAAAACTGTACTATGTTCTTCATCTCACATTGCTGCAGTCATAACTTATGGGTAGAATCCCAAAGCAGAGGTAAAGGGAGGCTGGCAAAATCATAAAGCATTGGGAGCTGCCAAAATGCCCTGTAAGACTGCAGTGGCAAATCCAGCCCTAGATATGGAATAAAGAGGAAGATGGTAATGTTTAGAAAAAGTGTGCACTGACTCCAAGTAGCTGCTTCCAAAATATCTTTAGTAGCTACCCCCCTTAAAAAGGCCGTAGAAGTGGCAGTAGCCCTAGTGGAGTGAGGTCTGATTCCAGCCGAAATCTCCTTACCATGATGAGAATAACAAAAAGCAATAAAAAGGCCAATCCAATTAGAAATAGTTTGTTTTGAAACCGGTTTCCCCTGAGAACCCAAAGCAAAAGAAACAAACAACTGCTGAGACTGTCTGAACCCTTTAGTCTTGCTCAAATAACGCAACTGCCTGTGAATATCCAAAGTGTGCAAAATTTTCTCCCCTTTATTTTGGGGATCTGCATAAAAAGTAGGCAAATGAATAGATTGGTTCAAGGCCACATTTGAAACCACTTTAGGCATAAAAGTAAGGTTAGTACGCAGAGATACCCTATCCTTATGAAAAATTAGGAAGGGTTCAACTGCCATTAGAGCCTGTAATTCAGAAACCCTTCTAGCAGACGTTATGGCCAACAAAAAAGCAGTCTTCCAAGACAAAAACTTCAACTCAGCCGTAGCTGCAGGTTCAAAAGGAGGTAAAGTAAGTTTTTCCAACACAAAATTGAGATCCCAGGCAGGAGTAGGAGCTCTACGTGGGGGTCTCATGTTCTTTGCCCCTCTAAGGAATTGCTTAAACAAAGGATGAGAGAATAATGGTGGGTCACAGTCATAGTGAGCAGAAATGGCTGCAGCATGAACTTTTATAGAGGAGAAAGACAAACCCTTGTCTAATAATTCTGTAAGATATTGAAGAGAAACACTCAAATCAGGCCTGGAAACATCAAAGTTCTTTGCTTTGCTCCAAATAAAAAATCTCCTACATTTATCAGCATAAACTTTCCTTGTACTAGGCCTTCTGGCCTCCAAAATAACATTCAAAACTTGTTGTGGAAGCTGCGACCCTCCAGGTTCTAGAACAGAATATGCCAGGCTGTTAGATGCAGGGACTGAATCCTGACATTGAGGAAATGATTGCCTCCTGAGACAAAAGGTGTGGAATCGAAGGCAAAGGCCATGGTGGATCCCGTACTAAACTCCTCAGCAGAGGGTACCAGTGCTGTCGAGGCCAATCTGGAGCTATTAGAATCATGGAGGGCTTGTCTTGTCTGACCTTCAAGAGTACCTTGGGGAGGAGAGGCAGAGGCGGAAAGGCATAGACGTGAAGATTGCTCCAACTGAATGATAGAGCATCCACTTTCCAAGCTGTGGGATGAAACATTTTTGTGCAAAACTTTGGCAACTGGAAATTCAGTGGAGAAGCGAACAGATCTATGTCTGGAGTTCCCCATATCACTGTCAATTTCTGAAATACATGAGGATCCAATTTCCACTCGTGGGGAGCCACTATCTGTCTGCTCAAAACATCTGCTAAGGAGTTCTGTGCTCCTGGTAGAAACCTTGCCTGAAGAGTGAGGTGCAAACTGAGAGCAGTCTCCCACAAAATCATAGCTTGCCTGCAAAGAGGGTACGAATGGGCTCCCCCTTGCTTGTTGATGTACCACATGACAGTTGTGTTGTCTGAATCAACACTTGCCCTGGGTGAAGTAAATCCTTGAAAGCCATCAATGCAAATTGGACTGCTAACATCTCCTTCAAGTTGATATGTAAAGGTTGAAGACTGGCAGGCCACGTGTCTTGAACCCATTTTCCACTGAGGTGTGCTCCCCAAGCCTTGTCCGAGGCATCTGTCGTTAAGATCTGACTCGCCTCTGGTCGGGTCACAGAGAGTCCCTTGTTTAGGTGACATTCCTGAGCCCACCACAAAAATTCCTTTTGAATGCAAGGTATTATTTGAATGACAGTGTCCAGATCTTGGCAGTGTTGTGTCCATACATTTTTGAGATACCATTGCAGCTTCCTCATATGCAGTTTGGCATTGGGGAAGCACCAGAATACAAGATGCCATGAACCCCAAGGCTTGAAGGACTGTCCTTGCAGTCAGCCTGGACCGTAGAGACAATTGATGGAAGTAAAGTGTAAGGTTCTTTTGCTTGTCCGGGGTCAAAAAGGCCATCTGGGAAGCTGTATTCAGTCTCACACCCAGAAAGCACATTTCCTGAGAGGGTATTAGACTGGACTTTGTTTCATTCACAGAATACCCTAGGCACCTTAACACTGCCATCACATTACTGTAGATGAAGAAGTTCGTACTTGTCTTGAGCAAGAATCAGGCAATCGTCCAAATAAGGATAAATTTGTATTCCTCTTAACCTTAAAAAGGCTATCACCGGTGCCAGGACCTTTGTGAACACCCTGGGCGCAGTAGATAAGCCAAAGGGCAATGCAGAGAACTGATAATGTAAAGTCCCAGCCCGAAAATGCAGGTATCTCCTGCAACTGGGCCTGATAGGAACATGAAGATAAGCCTCTTTGAGATCCAGAGTTACCATCCAGTGATCTTTGCCCAACAAAGGCAGAAGTTGTTGCAACGTCAACATTTTGAATTTTGGAATGTCCAGATATGTGTTGAGGATAGATAAATCCAAAATCGGCCTCCAAGTGTTTCCTTTCTTTGGTACTAGAAACAGGCGAGAATAAAATCCTAGGCCCACTTCTGACAGAGGGACCTGCTGTATAGCCCCCATTTGAAGAAGTAAAGAAATCTGCTTGCGAGCCTCTACCCTTTGCTGAGGAGGAACATCTGGCATGCCTTTGAAAGGAGGCAATGTGTGGAAATAAAACTTGTAGCCTCGATCTATAATGTCCAACACCCATTTGTCCTGGGTGACTAATAGCCAGTTTTGCTTGAAGAGTGCCAACTTTCCTCCCAAAGGAGCTGCCAGAAAGGAAGGATCTGGCAGCTGAAGATGCAGGTCATTGGGCCTGTTTACGAAAGGACTGGCCCCTGCCCTCACCAGTAGATTGTGCAGGTGAACTCCATGTTCTAGGCCTAAAGGAACCCTGAGCTCTGCCCCTACCACGTCTAGATCTGCCCCTAGACTGTAAATCAGAAGAAGGATAAGCCCATCCCTTAGTAGGCCAATTCCTGCTTAACTTAGGGGGCTGCACCTGCAAAAAATCTTTAACAGTCTGCATAGACTTAGCCTTGTCTTCCATTTTCTTCAAGACAGACTCCACAGGAGAACCAAACAAAACTTCAGACTGCAAAGGAGCATCCAAAATTCTAGTTTTAACATGCTCTGACAAATTCTGATCCTTAAGCCAGGCGTGCCTGCGAATTACTGAACCAGTGGCAGCCACCCTGGAAGAAGCCTGTAAAGCATCGAAACCACACTGCAAAGAATGCTTACCCACCTGTTCAGAGGCATGTACCAAATCCTGTAATTCCTTACACTCTATGCCCTCTGCCAAAGCATCCACTTTAGATTTTAGCTGAGTAAGGAGAAAATTCTGGTACTTCAACATATGAAACTGGCAATTTAAAGCCCTCATTGCTAAAGTGGAAGAGGTATACACTTTCTTACCCCACCTATCCAAAGCTCTAGCATCTTTATCCATAGGAACCGGATTCTTTACAACAGAAGCCCTGACACCCTTAGGTCCCTGGCTAATAGTTTCTGGGTCAGCCCTTGGACTCTTATACAGATATTTATGAGCCTCAGGCACTCTTTAATACCTATCTGGCTTAACTGGCGCAGGAGGCAAAGAGTCTGGATTAAGGGAAGCCTCAGAGAAAACGTCTTGAACAACATCCAAAACAGGAGGTATAGCCAAGGGCCTATGCTGTGGTAAAAACAAAAATTCCCTAAGCCTCTTTCGGGAATCTGAGACATCCTGACCTTCCCATTTAAAATGCTCCCTCATAGAATGCAGGGTTTCTGAAAAAGAAAAATCCTCTGGAGGAGAAGCAGAAGGAGTGGAATCCTCTGCCTGAATCAGAATAAGGAGGAAAATCCTGAATGTCTTCAGTCAAGACTCTGAGTAATCTGAAGCCTGCTCCAAACTTTCCACCTCTGGCTCCACCCTAGGCCTCTTATCAGGAGGGGGCATAGAACCTCTGATTAAAGAAATTAAATCTTCTGCCATTTTAAGCATGTGTTTTTTAGGTACAGAACCTGCAGAACTAGGACTGACAGCTGTGGAAGACAAACCAGGCCTGCCTTTGGAAGGAACCTTAGAGACAGAAGGAGAAGGCCTAACCACCTTAGGCAAGGAAGGGAGAACAGCAATCTGAGAGGCCCCCTCAGCCTGACCTGACTCCTGAGAGGCCACATCTTGCAAAACTAATGTCTCCCCCTGAATCTCAACTGAAACCTCGGCTGGATCTACAGATTCCACCGTAGTTTCCAAAGAACCTGCGTCCGGAACGGACGACTCATCCTGCTTGGACTTTAATGATTTTTCTTTGCGCTTCTTCGCGGTAGCGGGCGTCGGAGGATCCGACGGCATATTATAATTACACCGCTTACCGAATACAAGCCTAGCGCAATCTAACCTACGTTTAATGGTGCGCTTATTAAACCTAGCTCAAAAGCGACACCCGACTACGTCGTGCTCAGGCCCCAAACAAGGAATACAAAGAGAGTGGTAATCCCCATGCGGTATCTGTTTCCCACAAGAAATACAATTATTCACTTTTTCTGACATCCGGAATTAACTGAGGCAAGAAAAAACAAAAATATTCCCCAACGGGGTACTTAGCCCAACTTGGTTCCGGTCTGAAACTCAGAATACAAAAATTTCAGAACGCCGAACGGCACTTGCAAACGCTGCTTCTGCATCGGACCATGCGGCAAAAAAGACTGAGGATATGACGTCGGTCATGCGCTTTAATGCCTTGACGCTCTGACGTCAGATCTGAGCGCCCATGACCGACGTCAGCCTAATACTTTGGTATTCGGGCCGACCGAGGACAGCGGACTACCCATAAGTTATGACTGCAGCAATGTGAGATGAAGAACATCACTATATAAGCCTGAGGAAGCAAAAAGTACAGTTTTGTACCTACCATAAATGTAGATGTCCGAACTGGATAGCATCTGCAGTCATAACAAATGGGTTGTCCTGTCGTCAGGCAGCCCTTCGGTCGGCCGGATTCCAAAGTCTGGGTCCGGCTTCGGCTGATGTCGCACTTCACCCGACGCCTTTATACCCGAAGACCAGCAGAGATGACATCAGCCGACGCCATTTTCCTCAGTGTTTCTTGCCCCAGATGCCAGTTGCCCTCTTGGAAAGCTAAATTTTGGATAAATGCCAATGTTTCCAAAAAAAGTAGAAGGCAAACACAAAAAATAAGCATGTATGTACATATATACAAACAAATACACCATAAGAGACTCCCCCCCCAGCTAGCTATTAGGAGGGTAAATACCCTAGGAGTACCACAGAGGGGAAGGAGGGTGGGTAATCCTGACTGCAGATGCTATCCAGTTCGGACATCTACATTTATGGTAGGTACAAAACTGTCCTATGCCCTTCATGGATGCATCTGCAGTCATAACAAATGGGTAGAATACCATAGCCAAACTAGGGGTGGAGGAAGAAAAATTATGGTGTAGTTAGGATCCCTTGCAGTACAGCAGTGGCAAACCCTGCTCGGGATCTAGAGTATAGAGGTAAATTATAATGCTTGGCAAATGTATGCACGGAGGTCCAAGTAGCCGCCTCAATAATGTCCTTGGTTGCCACTCCTGTAAGAAAGCTGTGGTAGTGGCTGTAGCCCTTGTAGAATGAGGTCTTATGTTCTGTGGAATTGGTTTTCCATGGTAGGAGTAACAGAATCTTATGCAATTTCCTATCCATTTGGAGATTGTCTGTTTGGAAATTGCTTTTCCTTCCCTTCCTGTTGCATAGGCTACTAAAAGCTGGTCAGTTTTTCTGTTACCCTTGGTTCTGTCCAGGTAGTAGCGTAACCGCCTATGTACATCCAAGGTATGCAGCAGTCTTTCCCCCCTGTTCTGTGGATTGGGAAAGAAGGTAGGTAGGTGGATTGCCTGGTTTAAAGACACTCTGGATACCACCTTAGGCATAAATGTAGGATTAGTTCTCATGGACACCCTATCTTGATGGAAGATTAGGAAGGGTTGCACTGCCATTAAGGCCTGTAGTTCAAACCCTCCTTGCTGAAGTAATTGCCAGTAGGAAAGCAGTTTTCCATGATAGGTGTTGCAGATCTGCTGTTGCTGCTGGTTCAAACGGACGGAGTGTCAACTTTTCTAGCACAAAGTTCAAGTCCCATGCTGGTAATGGTGGTTTCCTAGGAGGTTTTACATTCTTGATCCCTCTGAGGAACTGCCTGAGTAGAGGATGCGAAAAGACAGGTGGATCAAGCTGTATTCTGCTGAAATAGCTGATGCATGTATCTTGATGGAGGAATAGGACAGGCCTGTATGTAGAAGCTCTGCCAAGTACTCCAGGATGTTAGCAATATCTATGTTAGACACATCTTTTCCTCTTTCAGTACTCCAAATGACAAACCTTTTCCATTTTCCTGCATAGTTCCTTCTTGTTGAAGGTCTGCGGCTTCAAGGATAATGTCTTTAACCCTTTGGGATAGGTCTGGGTTAGTTGCTGCTATGTGATGTTCCAGGCAGTCAGTTGCAAGGTCTTTAGGTTTGGATGCATGATGTTGTAGTTGTTTTGAGTTAACATCAAAGGCATCAGGGGTATTGACCACATTCTCCCCCGAGACATGCTCCTCAGCAATGGGTACCAGTGTTGTCTTGGCCAATTCGGAGCTATCAGGATTATCCTTGGACGTTCCTCTTTGATTTTCAGTAGTACCTTGTGCATCAAGGGAAGAGGTGGGAATGCATATGCTGTCAGGCCTTTCCAACTGAAGGATAGAGAGTCCACCTTCCATGCAAGTGGGTGGTATGTCCTTGTGCAGAATTTTTTGAGCTGGTGATTGAGTGGGGATGCGAATAGGTCTATTTGTGGCATTCCCCATTTCTCTGTGATGGCCTTGAAGATGTCCGGGTGTAGCATCCATTTGTGAGCATCCGAGGTGGTTCTGCTTAACATGTCTGCTAGGGTGTTCTCTTTTCCCGGCACAAATATTGCCTGTAACTGGATGTTGTAGCTCAGAGCCAGATTCCAGAGGTCCAGAGTCATTCTGCATAGGGGTAAGAATGAGTGCCTCCCTGTTTGTTGATGTACCACATGACTGTGGTGTTGTCTGTCCTTATCATTAAATGGCCTTCTTTGAGGAATGGTCTGAATTTCTGGATTGCTAGTTTTACTGCCAGCATTTCTTTTTGGTTTATGTGCAGATGCAGCTGGTCTTGAGTCCACAATCCTTGTATGCATTTGTCCAACATGTGCGCCCCCCAGCCTAGGTCTGAGGCGTCCGTTGTGATGGTTTGGCTTGCTTGAAAGTTGTGGAAGGGTAAGCCTGGGTTTGACTGGCATGCTTGAGCCCACCATAGGAACTCCTGTTTTAGGCATGGGATTAGTGGGATTTCGGTTTCTAAGCTGTGCTTGTGTTGAGACCATAAATTCTTTAGATACCACTGTAGCTTTCTCATATGCAGCCTGGCATGTGGGACCAAGATTATGCATGATGCCATGAAGCCCAAGGCCTGCAGTACTTTTCTTGCTGTTAGTTTGTTCCGCTTTGTTAATGCCAAGAAGTAAAGAGGGAGTTCTTTTTGTTTTTCTGCAGTTAGGAATGCCATTTGTTTTACTGTGTCCAATTCCGCACCCAAGAATGTTCTTGTTTGGGATGGTATCAGCCTTGACTTTTGTAAATTGACTGTGTATCCCAGGGCTTGTAGTAAGCAAATGACCCTTTGTAAATCTGTTGTCAGCTTGCTTTTGTTGTCCGCTTGTAACAGGCAGTCGTCCAAGTATGGATAAATTTGGATTCCTGTAGTCTGCAGTGAGCGATTACTGATGCCAGGCATTTTGTGAATACTCTGGGCAGTAGATAAGCCAAAGGGCAATGCTGAGAATTGATAATGCTCTGATCCTGCAAGAAATCTGAGGTATCTTCTGCAATTTGGTCGTATGGGGACGTGCAGGTATGCCTCCTTGAGATCTAGAGTTACCAGCCAACACTCCTTGCCCAGCATGGGAAGAAGTTGCTGTAGGGTCAGCATTTTGAATTTTGGGACAATGATGTATGTGTTTAAGACGACAGGTCGAGAATAGGTCTCCAACTTTTCTCTTTTCTTGGTACTAGGAAGAGTCTGGAGTAGAATCCTTTTCCCTGTTCTGTTATTGGTACTCTTTCCACAGCTCTCATCTTTGCTAATTCTGCTATCTGCTTTAGAGCTTCTGTTTTTTGATTTGGAGGTAGGCTTGGCATTCCTCTTTTTACTGGTAATGTGTGGAAGTGGAACCTGTAGCCTTGGTCTATGGTTTGCAAAATCCACTTGTCTTTTGTGATAGAGTGCCAATTTTTCGAAAATAAGGCTAACTTTCCGCCTAAAGGTGCTGCTATTTGCTCCCTGGTAGGCGGTGTCAGAGCCAAGTCACTGTGATTGTCCTGTTGCAGTGGCAGTGGTTGTGTCTGAGCCTCGGTTATTGCCTTGCCACTGTCGTCCACTGTAGGCACCTCCTCTGGATTGATTTCTGCCTCTAGAGCGTCTATTCCTGCCTCTTTGGGATTTTGAGGAGTCTGGAAAGGACCAATTTTTGGCAGGCCAGTTCCTGCTAAACCTTGGGGGCTGAACCTGTAAGAAATCTTTAACTGTTTGTACAGATTTTGCCTTCTCTTCCATTTTCTTCAATACTTGCTGAGCAGGTGTACCAAATAGACTGGCCTTATCCATAGGAGCATCTAACAGCTTTGCTTTAACATGATCCGGTAAGACCTGTTCTTTCAACCATGCATGCCTTCTTATCACTGTGCCAGTCATGGCTGATCTAAATGAAGCCTCCAGTGCATCATAGCCACATTTTAAAGAATGGTTACTAACCTGTTGGATGTTATTCACCATTTCTAATACATATTTCTTATCTAAGGAGTCATCAGAGGACAGCTTTTTAGTTAACTGATCAAGCATAAACTCTTGGTATTGGATCATATGAAACTGACAGTTTAAAGCTCTAGCTGAGAGAGTAGCAGAGGTGTAAACTTTTTTCCCCCATCTCTCTAAGGACCTGGATTCCCTTTCAGAAGGAATAGGGTTTTTTGCTGAGGTCGAGGCTACTGCCTTAGGCCCCTGGGATATAGTTTCAGGATCTGCAAGTGGGGCCTTGTATAGGTGGTGATGAGTGTCTGGCACCCTGTAAAATCTATCTGGTTTGGCAGGGGCGCACCCTGTAAAATCTATCTGGTTTGGCAGGGGCTGGAGGTAAAGAATCAGGAGCAGTGCAAACATCATTAAATGCATCATCTACAACAGGCAGTACAGGAGGTATAGCTAAGGGCCTATGTTGTGGTAAGTGCAGAAATGTCCTAAGCCTTTTTCTGGAATCTGAGAAATCTTGTCCCTGCCATTGGAATTGTTCTCTCATGGCATGTAAGGTTTCCCCAAAGGAAAATTCCTCTGGTGGAGAGGCAGCTGGAATGGATTCTTCAGCATCGGAGTCTTCATAAGTAGAAAAAGGAGCCTCTGGCTGGTCTGTAATGTCTGAGTCATCCGCAGAATCATCAGAGGACACTGGCTCGGGGGGCTCTGCTCTAGGTCTCTTTTCTGGGGGCTGAGAGGCCCTGTCTGGGTGAGATTGGGATCCTCTAATTAAGGATATTAAATCCTCTGCCAGAGTAAGCATTTGTGAACTTGAAGTGGGCCTGTGTGAGGGGAGCTTAACGGGCACTGATTTAACAGATTTGGCTGCTTTAGCCCTGGCAAAGGCCATAATAGACATGGCTGCAGGAGGCCTAGCAGCACCACGTGCTGGGGTAGAGACATCCAAAGGGATGGTGTCTGATAAATCACTAGGAACCACAATTGTAGGCAAAATTTCTGAGGCCGATTCAACTAAGGTAGCAGGAGCCTCAGTAGTAGTCATGGATTCGGCTGAAGATTGACCGGTTTTCTCGGTTTCGGCCGAAACCGAGACACTCGCGGCTTGCTTAACCGTGGTTTCGGCCGAAACCGCGGACCGCGAGTGTCTGTCTTTTTCTTTGCGTTTTTTTAACAATTTGGGCAGTCGGAGGATCCGATGGCATAATGTACGCAAAATCTGAGCCGAAAAACTGTTCAGCAAACTCCGACCGACGTCTAAGCGTTCGTCGGTTGAAGGAAGCACAGGCCGAACAGGCTGCTACGTCGTGGTCTGGGCCTAAGCAAGGCAGGCAATAAGAGTGGAAATCTTTATGAGGTATTTGTTTCCAACAAGTTAAACAGTTATTGACTTTTTCTGACATCGGCTGAGGCAAGAGAGAGTCCCCAACGGGGTACTTAGCTTTTTAGAAGTCTTCGAAGTAGTATTCGGTAGTAGTAATCTCTGGATCTGACCGACCGGCACTTGCGAACAGCTTCTGCTTCGGGCGCCACGCGGCAAGAAAGACTGAGGAAAATGGCGTCGGCTGATGCCTTTATACCCGAAGACCAGCAGAGATGACGTCGGGTGAAGTGCGACATCAGCCGAAGCCGGACCCAGACTTTGGAATCCGGCCGACCGAAGGGCTGCCTGACGACAGGACAACCCATTTGTTATGACTGCAGATGCATCCATGAAGGACATCAGAGTCTGAAGGGACAACATTCGAAAAGTGGGCACCTTCAGAAAGGTGTTGAGAGAGAAGTCCAGAATTGGTCTCCAAGTATCCTCTTTTCTGGGGACTAGAAACATTCTGGAGTAAAACCCTCTCCCCACTTTGGGACACAGGCACTTTATGAACAGTGCCCCGAGTGTAAAGGTCTCACAGTACCTCTGGGGAAAAAAGGAAGTTGATCCCAAGGAGGCTGAGGAATGCACATAAAAGGGGGATGGGATTTCCACATCATGAAATACCCCTGGCGAATAATGGAAAGAACCCAAGAATCCTGAGCAATCTGAAGCCAAACAGGAATAGAGAAAGAGGAAAATGGGGGAGAGACTGACAGTGAGACGGCACCTGGTTTGTTTGTAAAGGAAGACTTGAGTCCCTGAAGTCTGGGCAGCCTTAGCAGGAGGAGCCTATTTGCCACTCATTTTGCACTTAGAAGGGTGATGCTGCCTACGAACAAAGTAAGGTTACTGTGGAAGTTTCTCAAATGAGAAACTAACACAGGTTTGAGTTCCTGTAAGGCCTTCCCCTTTATCCTGCAGGGACTTAAGCACCAGCTTCCCCAAACAAGTGTTTATTATGAAGAGGGGCATCCATCAACTTAGCCTTGATATCAGGCAACGGTTGAAGCCAAAGCCAAGAACACCTCCTCAACATGGACCCAAAAGCAGTAGTCCTAGAAGGAGACCTGTTGCATCACAGCTACACGATGTAATGATGAATCATTTGTGAGAAAGTCCCTAACAGGGAAAGAGCAGAAGTATTCATCAGAATCCATCCCTTCCTCAGAAGAATCCTGTTCCCTGGACTATTAAAGGGGAGTAGAGGACCAAGGGAGGGCAGGAACAGAACTGAGGAGGTTTTAAAGCCATCAAAGCATTAAACAAACCTGAGTGAAGGCATGCCATTTACTCTGTGGATCCCTAGTAGCAAGGGAAATGTGTTCAGTGTTTTGTTTTTTCTTTAATGAGACGTCTGCTCTCAAACTTCGAAGGCTCTGACCCAGGACAGCATTCAATAACAGTAGTTGGGACTTCTTCCCCAACTAAAATAAGAGTAACACCCCTAGGCTCCTGGATAATAATCAGCCACGGTTCCTCTGAACATCTGAAATGGACACCTACAAAACCTCATTGGATGTGCTGAAAGCCAGATCCCCCCCCCCCCCCCCCGCCTCCAACCTGGTCACAGCAGAAGAATCGGACAACAAAGCCAGGCAAACTTCCAGGTTCTCAATGACCTTGGGAGAAACTGGACAGCAGAAGATTCCAGTCTGACATTCTTAACAGTCTTCCCTAATGGCTGACCCTCAGGGCAGGAAGTTTCTTCCACAGTATCCTTAGCGAGAAGCTTAAGTTGCCGATTCTCTAGATACAAAGCAAGGGAAGAAAACCTACTTCTCCGAATCTTCAGAACAAGCACCTGACAGACAGAATTGGTCATGTGGTAGTGAGATGCTCCTAGGCAAAACAAACACTGGCCAAGGCGGCCCTTATGAGGAACCCATCTCCCACACTGGTATTTACCTTTCCTCGATGACATTAACCCCAGAAGCAACAAAAAGTCAAGAAAAAAACGAAACCCCAATAGGGTACTTATCTGAAATGGCTCAGAGACCATCAAACAGGACTTAGGCATACAAACCAATGATAGAAGATGCATCTGGACTGGCTGAAAGAAGTAGGGATTCAAACCAAAGATCGAGATATGTGTTCAGACTGGCGACAAAATAAGTGCACAGGATGGCACATCTGAACATCACCTTTATGCCCCACGTTAATGCGAGGAACATACGTGCTTTAAGGTATGAAATGCGTCACAACAGTAGGCTTTTGTATACTGGCCAGATGTCAGGCTTCACAAGGCAGGGAATTCCCAACAGTTAAGAATATTGCAACCAGTGAATAGAAAGACATCGTTTTTGCCTTATAAATGGTGTAACTTGAACATGTGAAGTTGCAAAGAAGTGACTGTTCTGGCAAGTGAAGACAGACTGGTGGTATTAAACTTTTATAACTAGTAAGTCATTCCTAGTTGTTGTTAGGAAAGGTGTTACATTTCACCCATGTTTTCCATATTATGCAAGAAAATGTAGTATTCCACATTCTGAAGATGGAAGGCTGGTTATAGCTGTAGTTTATCAAATTCTTCAGCTTGTTGGCATTATGGCTGGTATGGTGTTTACAATATTGCAAGCATGCGCTTTACAGTATTGCTTAATGCTGACTAGAGCTGTATTTTTTTGCCGGGGGGGGGGGGGTTGTTGCTTGGCTTGGCCACAGGTGGCCTTAAACTTCTGCAACTCTAGTTGCGCCTTCCTACATTCTCTAAAGGTTGATGAACCAGGTACATGGTAAAACACAATAACCCAACTTTTATATTCCAACTGCTGGAGAATTCCACCCTTTAAAAAAAAAATAAGATAAAAGGAAAATATTACACTGCAGCCAAGTGCTTGTTCAGGTAAGCAATGAGAAAGTAGACATGAAAAGACATTTTATACAAGTAAGCCTTTAACTACAAGTTCCATTCCAAGCCATGAGTAAATGTACCACATTTTGCCCATCTGTTACACCTCATGAGATGTAGTGTTCTTGCTATTTGTCTTTCGGCTTTTCCCGGTTAGGGGTTGCCACAGCAGAACTCCGGTCCGCTAATGACCGGCAGTAAGTTTTTACGGTGCCGAGTTGCCAGCTCGACGCCCAACCTTCAACCACGGCACGCCCATTCACGCATGTCAGGGGGAGGACATGCAGACTCCAGACAGAAGGCACTCTCCGCACACCAGCCGAGAATCGAATGGGAGAACCTCTTGCTGTGAGGCAACAACGCCACCGCAGCAGATTGGTATGCCATATTTTTAAGATGTAAAGTTGACTATGGCTGAAGTTTAACATAACATCCAGAGAACCAACAAGCAAATGTCAAATCATAATAAACTGTCTGAAAATGAAGAAACCTCAGCATAAGATTTTTAGGATATGCAGTTCTAATTATCTCAGTCACTGAAATAAAATTACACATTTATAAAGCTGTCTGCCGAGACTATCACAGACGGTTACAGTAGAGTCGATTATCCAAACGCAGCTTTCCAAAGTTTTTGTGCAGGAAAAATCATAAAGTCTAAATATGTAAACATTATATGTATTCGCTTGTGCCTGTTTTTTGAGCTTGTATCCCACGTGTGTGGAAAACATTCGTTATTTTCTACTGAAATCATTGAATGGTTGAAAAGCATGCAGAAAAAAAAACAAGATTTTTGAAGTTTTTTTATCCAGTTCAATGTACGTTTGATTATCCAAACTACCCTAGGTCCCAATTAGTTTGGATAATCAACTCCCCACCGTATAACATTCAGAAAATCATAACTGCATTATTCAAAATCCTTCATCCTCAAAACAGTATGCAAATGCTGGAATGGATTGATGTGACCAGAAATTCCATTTTGAGCTGTACCATACCTCTCAGCTGTCCCTAACTTTGCAGTGTGTCCCACATTTTGTTTCAAGTGTTTGTTCTGTCCCTCATAACATTTTTGATTTTCTAGTAAATCACTCGATTACAGTCAGCAATGCCAGTCATTAAGAGGTTTATAGCTCTTCAAAAAGAATGCATATTGATGCAAAACCTGTTCTATTAATTTTAAATGAATTAGAATATTTAAAAATCGTTCCAGGTTTTGTCCCTTCCCCCATTAATTGTTGGCTTTGTTCAAAATTCTTGACCAAATAGGTTGACAGGTAGGGTTCTACCCCAAATATTCAGATATGAATTATTGGCACTTTTCCGTTAACGGGGCAACACTCAAAATGTGCTTTATATCAATAATTTCAAAGTCACCATTAGGTCCATTATCCAGGTTTGTAGCACTCACCTTAACCGCAACATAATTTGTGCCATTCTGTTCAAAAAGCTTCACTTTATAAATGGATTGATTACAAATCTGAGTATTATCATTGGTGTCTCGAACAACTACTTTAACTACTGCTGTTCCAGTTCTTTGAGGTTCACTGCCATCTAGTGCGGTCAGTTGTAATGACATTTTACATGCCTTCTCGTAATCTAGCTGCTTTACCAGTAAGATCTCAACATGTTTGCTCTGATCATTTCGTCATTCACATCTGAAACTTCCACTTCTGCGTGGAACAGTTGTAAGGGGTTTTCAATTAGAAGCTGGAAGTATAGTTTGCATTTAGGTGTCTGCCCACAGATTGGCTCTCTGTCGAATCCCGTTCATTACCCCCGTCCGTTCATTACTCTTCCGGTAAAGGGGCAACACTGCCTCGATTTTTAATCAATCCATTTATAAACAAACTTTTTTGAACAGAATGGTAAAAATTCTGTTTCATTTAAGGTGACTGCTACAGACCTGGAGGATGGACCTAATTGTGACATCAGTTATGCAGTATCTCATATTTCAGAGTCAATTAGACATCTTTTCAAATTAAATAACAAAACCAGCAAAATAACTGTCACTGAGGCACTCGATTTTGAGGATACAAAACATAATCAGATGGAAGTGCAAGGCATACACAGTGGAGGCTTGACATAATTTTGTAAAGTTGTTCTTGAAATTATCGATGTAAAGCACATTCTGAGTGTCTGCCCTGTTAATGGTCATTTACATTTGTTTGTTAATCTTAACCAGCATGTGTAAAATGTATAGTTTACAGCTTTTTTTCTTTTAAATAGGTTCATAGGTTCATACTAGGCTATCTGCCCTAGGGCATTTATAAGCCTAGCCAGAGTGTGTTTGGCTTTCGCCACCCATTTTAAATTAATTTTGCTATGCCCTTTTTCGAGGTTAGTATACTGTGCCTCTGTCTAACAGTGACACAGAAGTGATACCCGGGGTAAACCTACGATCTCCCATCCACTCAAGATTCCTCTTGAAGAGAGTCAATGAGGAACTCTGCCTAACCTGGACTGGGATTTTATTCCAGAGTGAAGGGAGCCTCTGGGTTATGAATCTGTCCCTCCAGCATGTCCTATTTATTTCAGTGCTGAAGTTCAAGTCTCTCGAGCGCGTAGCTCGATGGGATTTGGATTTTCTGAGGTGCAGCATGTCCATTACTTCCAGGTTGGACATGGCTTTACACGTCAGGCACAGATCACCTCTGAGCAGGCGGTATGCCACTGAGTAGAGCTGGAGTTTCTTTAACTGGGCAGCATATGGCATCTGTTTGAGCCCTTTGATCCTCTTGGTGAGGTACTTTTGGGGTCTTTCCAGTTGCTGCAGGTGTCTGGTAAGGTACATCCCAAAAGGGGCATTGTACTCAATTATGGGCCTGATGAGGGATGAGTAAAGAGGCACGATGACCTCCCCTGATCTAGATGTGAATCCCTTCATGATTAGGTGAGCTATATAAAATGTTTTTCTAACCACTTTGGCCACGTGGTTGTCAAATGAGAGATTGCTATCAACTTGGGTCCCCAGATCCCCAATTACTTCTTCTGTACTTAATGGATTACCACCTATGTGGTAATTTGTGGGCACTTTGTTTTTGCCAAAGGGGATGACTATACACTTTATGGCGTTTAGCTTGAGGCCATGGCTCTGGCACCAGTTGTCTGTTTCTATGAGGCCCTTTTGGAGGATGCTTGTGTCGGCTGGAGAGTCGATTGTGGCGCCCAGTTTGCAGTCATCTGCGAACTTGGTCAGCCACAGTCCTTCTGTGTTGGCCTGTACCTCCGAGAAATATATACCGAACAAGAGAGGTCCCAGGACTGAGCCTTGTGGGATGCCACTTGTAACTGGTTTGGAGTCTGACATGGCTCCAGCAATTCTAACCATGTGGGTTCTGTCCTTGAGCCAGTTTGCAACCCATCTAGTGACATAGGGGTTTATATTTAAGCTGCTGAACTCATCTATAATGCCAGAGTGGGGTATTGTATCGAAGGCTTTTGGGAGGTCCAGGTAGGCTGTGTGGACCACCTTCCCCTCGTCAATGGCCTTGGTGACTGTTTCAAAGAAATTGACCAGGTTAAGAGGCAGGATCTGCCCTTAAAGCTGAACTGGGTAGGATCCAGTGTCTGTAGGTCTCCAATATCTTTATTTATGAGGTTCATGATGATCCTTTCCATAGCTGGGATCAAATGCTATTCATTTAATTATTTCACACACACACGTCAATATTAATATGAAAAATAGATGGTTTCACAATACATTCACAGCTCACCAACCGCATTTCAACTGTTGTGAACAAGGTGAAAAAAATGCTGTTGCCCTCTTAACGGAAAAGTACCGAATTATTTCTATTGGTATCATTAGAGCAAACTAGAAATACAGGTGGTTAAGGTTGTTTCATTTGCTTGGTACAGTTTGGCTAGAAAACTATCATGCATTTGTAATTATGGTTACCACTGCATTTCATTTACTTAATTTTATCATTTTATTTTTGTAGTCTATTTGAAGGCACCAGAACCATTAAGTGGTTATTTATATTTCAATTGATCTGCCGTAGTCAAATGATCTTAGAGGTGTTTTTCCCAGAACCCACTTCAGGCCCCCTTTATAAGAGTTGTGCTAGATACAAGGATTTTTTTTTTAAACTTGGTGTAACAGAATAGCAGAAGTCAAGTATCTTTGCACAGCTTCTGGAACTTTTTTCATTTTCACTTTTCTGCTTGAATTACTTTGATTTGCATACTCAAAACAGATTTTAACTCTTAACAGTAGTTGTACAGTTTAACAAAAACTAGCTGAACTGCATGTTTTAAAACTTCCATTTTTTTTTTTATTTTTTTATTTCAAGGGCTGACCGATCCTTTCACACATTCTTACGGGGGGGGTTAAAACTATCACTGTAATCCAGGAGTTGTTAAACTGAACTCTCTTGCTTCAACTTTAATGGGAGTTAAAAGTTTTAAACTATTTTTGCTATTCATTAGTGTCTGCAGTTGGAAGGTATGCCTTTTACCTTGAATGCTGACAAAAATTTATCTTGCATTTATTAACGTATTTTCTTTACAATACAGCACAGAACAGAATACATAAGACTTTCTGTTCTTGGATTAATTATATATATTTCTGCTACTGAGGTACAAATGTTTCATACAGAACATTGTTCTTCCTCTGTTGTATTACTAAAGCATACCAATACTTTACTCAAACCCTAAGTCTGCAGCATGATAAATTTGTGCGCGTGTGTTAACATTGCCAAGATTTGCAAGACCACGGCAGAAACTGCCCCCCCTTAGGGAAATCGTCTTTTAACGGTGGATTATGGGTGATTAAATGTAGCGTGTATTCTACACGTTATTGTTATAAAGTTGAGTTTTTTTCCTCACATGTCCCACCAACTAGCTTGCTGTACTCCCATTCGTGCCCTGCAAGAAAAAGAAAATGGACTCACTATTACTCCCCAGCAGCTGACATATATTTGCACACAACAACCTGCCAGGCATTGCCCGGTAAGCATGTACATTCCTGCAAATGTTCCAGAAAGGAAATCAAGAGGATGTGGCTTGGCAAAGCCAATTTCATATTCCCAGCTCAAGTGGTACATATTATGCCTATCTCTCTAATAGGCGCCGGCACTGTAGGAGGCACGCCAAGCTTCATCTAGGAAAAGCAAGATAGCATCAGCAGCTTACTCCCTCTCTCTAGCTTCTCCTGTGCCTGTTTCACAAGTGGTTCACAGATCACATGTGATCCAGTCATGGTCCCCTCTGAGCTATTGAACTGATCAGCAAAATTTGGCCTTTTGAATGTTATTCAATATCCCATTATAAAAAGGAAACAGTTTCCTTTATTAAGGCATAGTTATTTTGAAACCACTTTAATTTCCAAAGAAGACAGACAAAAATCACGGAAAGACAATTATACAAGCTCAATGTGTCCTGACAAAATAGCTGATAAATGTCTGTAGGTCAAAAAAGTACAGCTGTGTACACTTATCATAAATGTAAATGTTTGAGTGTATTCACTGTTGCAGTCATCACGTTTGGGTTATCTGCCTGCAGGTAGCCCTCAGCCAGCCTGAACACCAGTGTCTGGATTTCTGCATCGGATGTTGTTGCTTCTTCCCTGACATCAGGGGTACAAAACATGCAGCCGATGCCATTACATCAGTTTTTCTTGCCCCAGATGTCAGGTGCCCCCACAATAGGAAGCAATTATATGGTATGGTGCACCCCCATCAAAAAGCAAATACACAAGAAAGAAAATATACACCAACAAGAAGGAAAGGTAGAACCAAGAGAAGTCATGGGGCTGGAGGGAGGGTAACCAGGACTGCAACAGTGAATACACTCAGACATCTACATTTATGATAAATGTACACAACTGTAGTCCCTTGTTGTAGTAGCAGGCCTCTGCCCACCAAAGAAACACTGTCTTCATACAAGGAATGATAGAAATCATTGTTTCCAGGTCCTGAGAATGTTGACACCATAGGCTTTTTAGATACCATGGGAGTTCTCATATGCTGTCTTGCATATGGGATTAGTAGAATGCAACAGGCCATGAACCCCAGAGCTTGCAGTATTTTCCTTGCAGACAGCTGGGGTTTTGTGGCCAATAGTTTGAAGTAGGTTGTCAAACTTGTTTCTCCGGAGTGAGAAATGCCATCTGGGAAGTTGTGTTCAAGCTTGCTCCCAGGAATACAATCTGTTGGCAGGGTACTAGGTGAGATTTCTTTTCATTGATGGTGTACCCCAGTGAGATTAGAAGTTTCTTTACGAATGCCAGGTGTTGTAATAGCAAGTCCTGGTTTTCTGCCTGAATCAGACTATCGTCCAAGTATGGGTAAATCTGAATATTTCTCTGCCTGCAAAATGTAATGGCTGGAGCTAGACACTTTGTGAACACCCTGGGCGCAGTAGATAAGCCAAAAGGAAGTGCAGAGAACTGAAACTGCATGGAACCTGCCCTGAAACATAGGTATTGTCTGCAGGCTCCTCTTATTGGGATGTGCAGGTAAGCTTCTTTTAAGTCTAGGGTTGCCAGCCAGGCATCCTTGGCTAGCATAGGAAGAAGCTGTTGAAAAGTTGGCATTTTGAATTTTGGAACCACCAGAAAGATGTTGAGAATAGAGAGGTCCAGAATAGGACGACAGTTGTCGTCTTTTCTGGGTACCAGAAAAGTCTTTAATAAAAACCTTGTCCCCTTTGTTCTGCTGGGACAGGTTGAATAGCCCTGATACTGAGAAGAGAGAGAACCTGCTGTTGGGCCTCCACCCATTGATTTTTTATTTTATTTATTTTATTTTTATTTTACATTTGTTTACCGGGAGGATCCGACTGGATACATGTCCATTTTCAGCGGAGGCCCGGGGAGAAAAGCTCCAAACACATATGACAAAAAACATTTATATAACAGTGTAAAAAATTATTCATACAAAATTAGAACACTATAAGTTATTCCATCAAGTTTATTTAAGATGGAAGAAGATTAGGATAGTAAGGAAATGTAGGAGATTCAGGTGTTAAGGCTGTTTAGTCAAGCCTAGAGTAGACTAACCCGGGTTTAGGCAATGGCAACTTCGCATTGAACCCAGGTGTGATTTTAGCTTAGTTTTGAATTGACTTAAAGTGGGGATGGAGGTAATATCATGGGGAAGTTTGTTCCAAATTTTCCCTGCAGCGTTGGTGAGAAGGGAGTCACCGGCAGAGTTATTAGTTTTGAATGTTTGGATTAGGAGACGGTTGGATGACCTCAATGGCCGTGGGTTGTTACAAAGGGGAAGCAGCATTTTGAGGGAAGGAGCATATTCGGGGTTGTATATAATTTTGTGGGTAAGGACTAGTAGGTTGTAAGAGATTAGGTTTGGTAGCTCAGTCCAGTTGAGCTTGGCTAAGTTGGTACAATGATGGGTCCTATATGGTGACCCAGTAACAAACCTAGCTATATGATTGTAGCAATTGGTGAGCTTGTTCATGACAGTTTTACTTATGTTGTGAAGTAAGGGGGACGAGTACAAGAGTGATGAGAGAAGGTGAGTCTGGGCGATGGAGATTTTAGCTTGGGGGGTCAAGAAGCTATTTATTCTATATAACGAGCCTAGCTTCTTATTAATGGTCTTAATCATTTGGTTTACGTGTATATCAAATTTTAGTTTGTTGTCTATGGTTACCCCTAGTAATTTTGTCGAAAGGTCCGGAGAAATTATGGTCCCATCCTTAGCTTGGATAGTAAAGTTGATGGAGCAGGACCTTTTAGTCGGTGGAAACAACAGCATTTTAGTTTTTTTAGGATTAAGTATCAAGTTTACGACTGGAGAGCCAGTTTTCTATTTTGCTGAAAGTAGACTGGGTTAATAATTGTAACTCTGAAGGGTAGTACCAGAGCATATTAACGAGAGTCGCTCATGCATTGTATGCAACTGGCATTAGGAATAACTGTATGCAGGTCATTGATAAAGATGGAAAATAACAATGGCCCTAAAATAGATCCTTGCGGGACTCCCAATGTATTGGGTAGTAATTTAGAAAGTTTGGTCTGCCATAATACTGCTTGTTTTCTGCCAGATAGATAGGAACTAAACCATTGTACAGCAATCGTGTCCAGACCAAGTGAAGGCAATGTGTTGATTAGAAGTTTATGATCCACCATATCGAAGGCCTTGATTTGGTGGCAAGTCTGGCCAACCATTTGGGTTTGGTAGTGTGTGGAAGTGGAATCTGTATCCTTGGGAAACTATGTTCAAAACCCATTTGTCCTAGGTAATGAGTTCCCAGTTTTTTTGTATGCAGGGCAAGCTTTCTTCCTAAGGGAGCAGGTAGATGAGCAGAGCTTGGAAGGGTTAATTGTGCCATTTTTCCATGGGGGGGTGGCTTACTTCTCCCTGCTTTGGAAGTGGGAGCCCCCCACTGCTTAGATCTGTGCATAGCCTGAGACTGTAGCCTAGGTGGTCTGCTGTTCCTGGGTTTGGACTGAGAAGGCCTGGAAGGGACTGGAAAGGACCAGTTCTTTGAAGGCCAATGTCTACTGAATCTGGGAGGCTGCACTTGTAGGAAGTCTTTAACAGTTTGCATAGATTTAGCTTTTTCCTCCATCCTTTTGAGGACTACTACTGCTTTGTTGCCAAAAAGGTGGTCTTGGTTTAAGGGAGCATCCAGCAATTTAGCTTTAACATCATCTGGCAAGTTTTGTTCCTTAAGCCAAGCATGCATTCTAAGTACAGACCCAGTGACAGCAGCCCTGCAAGATGCTTCTAAAGCGTCAAAACCACACTGCAAAGTTTGTTTACCAACTTGTTCTGCAGAATGCATTAATCTTGCAATTCTTTGCGTTCAGCACAGTCAGGAATCAACATAATTTTCTGCTTAAGTAGTCCCATAATATGATGCCGATACTTTAACATATGAAACTGGCAATTTAAAGCCTTAATGGCCAAAGTAGCAGACGTGTATACCTTCTTACCCAATCTGTCTAAGGCTCGAGAATCTCTATCAGAAGGGGTAGAATTTTTGGCAGCAGAAGCCTTAATACCTTTTGGTCCTTGGAAAATGGTCTCTGGATCCGCAGAAGGATTCTTGAAGAGGAACTTGAGAGTCAGGTACTCTGTAGTACCAGTCAAGTTTTCTGGGAGCTGGAAGCAAAGTATCTGGGGTAAGGCTAGATTCCAAGAAAGCATCATCTACAATGTCCAGAACAGGAGGGATAGCTAAAGGCCTGTGTTGAGGCAGGAGTGAGAATTCCCTAAGTCTCTTTTTGGACTCAGAGTAATCCTGGTTTTCCCAACGAAAATGCTCCATAAGAGTATGCAAGGTTTCACCGAAAGAAAAAACTTCTGGAGGGGAAGCAGAGGAAATGGAATCCTCTCCGTCAGAATCCTCATAAGTAGATAAGGGCAAATCCTGGTAATCAGAAGGAGCAGAAATATCAGATTCCTGATCAGAAAGAAAATCAGTTCTAGGTCACTTGCAGGGGGAAGGCTGGCTTCCCCTAATTAAGGTAATAAGGACTTCAGCCATTCTAAGCATTTATTTTTGAGGCATATGGACCTGAGTCTGCAGTTTGGTCGTCTGTTTACTAGGCGTATTGCAAGTTTTTGGCTTGAGGAATTCGGAACTTCTAGATGGAAATGATGGCGTCTGTTTAATATGAATGTCTGTAGGCCTGAATACACCTCAGAAGCCGGTGCCTGCACAGCGGTTCCGAACCCATTCAAGGTAGAGACATCCGCAGGTTCCATAGTCGAAGAAGCATCTCGCAGCATACCAGACTCCGAATGGGTCTCAGTAGAGGCCTGCAAATCTGAAGTAGTAGGTATCAGGGTCTGTGGAAGCGCCTCATTGAGTACCGGCGGACTTGCGACTAGCTTAACAGAAGCATCATTGGCAGTTTTGGACCTATGCGGTCTGTCTTTATCCTTACATTTTTTTCGGAAGATCGGTAGTCGGATGGCCTAACGAAGCCATTTCGGAGTATGTAGATAGAGTACGAATGTAATTAGCTGCAAAAATGGCCCGATGACAAATAGGTCGGGCATTGAACAAGGCACAAAACCGACAGCGAGGGAAGTCGTGGTCTGGGCCTAAACAGGGGATGCAATAAGAATGAAAATGTTTGAGGTATTTGCTTTCCACAGGTAAGACAATTGTTAACTTTTACTGACATCGGTTGGAGGAAGAAAAAAGGATCCCCAACGGGGTACTTATTTTTTTGAAGACTTCGGGTCTGAAACTCGAAAACGAAAATTTCAGGAGATGGCCGACCGGCACTTGTGAACTGCTTCTGCTTCGGGCACCGCACGGCAAGAAAGACTGGTGTAATGGTGTCAGCTGCATGTTTTATACCCCTGATGCCCTGACGTCAGGGAAGAAGCGACAGCATCCGATGCAGAAATCCGAAGACTCTGGTATTCAGGCTGGCTAAGGGTTACCTGCAGGCAGACAACCCAAATGTGATGACTGCAACAGTGAAACACGAAGAACATCAATACTTAAGAGCCATCTCTGGCATATACAGTTGGCATCCTAACTATGACCCTGAAAGTCTAGCTCTGATTAGCAGTGAAGTACTAGGAAACTCTGATGGGGAGGATGCAGAGTGAAAAAGTGGCATCTGTCTACCTTTCCCAAAAGTGATCCAAAAGCAACCGTTTGAAGGACATCCAAATACTAAAAACTCAAGAAACAGCTCAATGCCCAAACGAGTAGTTGTCACACCATAAGCTCACTCAAACCAAAAGACAAGAATATAACTCCACCAATTTATTAGTTAAGCGCTTTCTTCCCCAAGCCTTCAGGGACTTCATCAGAACAAATTTCCCCTACAAGTCAACCCTTTTATACTAAAGTTAATTAAATACAGTTGATTGAATAATTGAATGAAAAGATAATTAATATTGCCTTGTACATAAAAAATGTTGCTTCTTTTAAAAAATATAATAAACAATACATACCCTGTTGTTAAAAACATATGAAACATTTAAAATGTTAACACTTTTTTCTTTAATACAGGCAGTAAAGATAAATAGTCATTTAATCCTGGTTCTATTAAAGCATTTAACAATCCAATAAAATTCCCTTAGATCCACATTAAATTCTCACCAACCACCTCTTGGGTTGTGTTTGATCACGTCAAGAATACCAAACAAATTTTGTTGAACCTTGACAGGTTAATGAATGTTTAAAAAGAGCATTGTTGGTATTACCTTTAGCTATAGCATACAAATGTTCATATATCCTCAGGCGAAATTTTCTCTCTGTTTTACCAATGTAATAATATAAACATGTTTGGCAAATAGCAACATAAATAATCCCTTTTGTATCACAGTTGTCTCTCTGCAATAAAATGCCCTTCGTGTTGCCCCCTGTGTGTACCTCATCTTGATTCAACACATACGGGCATTGGTTACAGTGACCACACCTAGTCGTTCCTTTCAAAGACAATGTCCTGGATATAATAAGGTGTTCAGTCAAAAATTTAAAGTTTTTCCCAGCTTTATAAACAAAGCTGGGTATTTGCCCTAAGTTGTTAAAAATTTCAATATTACCTTTGAAAATAACCCAGCTTCTTTTTATGATCTCCTTGAGTGTCCGTTCTCCAGTTCCATAGGGAATAACCATTCTAGTACTGTAATCATTCTTAGTGGAAAGTTGGGTGGTTTGTTTATGGATGGTCTCACCACTAGCCAACAAAGGCTTTTACCTTGAACCCCATCCTTCAGTTACTTGTTCCACCACCCTTTCCAATAACACACTTTGGTATCCCTTACTTTAAACATAGCAATAATGGATACCTCTTCCAAAAATGTTTCCCTCTTAGAACACATTCTACCTACCCTGACCAACTGTCCTTTAAAAATGTTTTTTTTAGTGTGGAAGGGATGACAACTTTGAAAATCTAGATAGCTATTTGAGAAAGTTTCCTTCCTATACATTCTAGATTCAAACTTATTTTGTAATTTATCTTTAGATATCTTCACATCTAAGTAACCAATCTCCACATCTGAACAGTTGGCAGTAAATTTAAAGAACAGACATATCTGGTTAATATGCTCAAGAAAACTTTTAAAGTTGGATTTTGAATCATTCCAAAGGATAAAAATATCATCCAGGAAATGGTAGTACGTACGCCACATCTGTGAGTAAAGACTTGTGAAAATATATTTTTTCTCCCATGACTAAAGCACCAGGTTGGCATAAATGGGGGTGCATGCTGCCCCCATTGCTACTCCCTGTAATTGCCTATAAAATTCTCCTTCAAATATGTAGTTATTAGACAAAATATGTTCCACTGCAGCCATAATAAAATTAATCATAGTGTCTGAAAACTAGTAAGTTCCCTGATGGCCTCATAAAACAAATCTAATCCCTCCTTTTGGGGAATTGAAGTAAATAAGTCCACTACATCTATCGTGGAAAAAAATAACTTGTTATACCATCTTTCATTAAATTTAGACAAAAAGTCCCAGGAGTCCTTCAGTAAATACTCAACAGTTTGTATAGAGTCTTTCAAAATTCTATCCACAAACGTACACAATGTGTGTATAAAACTATTGTGTGCAGAAATAATGACCATGAATGGGGGTTTCTGAATACACTTATGCACTTTGGGAATACCAAAGGCTGTGGGTATAAGGGGATGCTCTGTTTTTAAAAAAATGTACAAGTCTTCTGAAATAGCTTTTTGAAGTAGAGAGAGTCTTCCAGAAAAAATCGAATTTTCCTGTGTGCTAAAGTAGCTTCATTCCTAGATAAAATTTGGTATTTTTCTGTGTCTGAAAAAATCATAGTTAATTCATTCACATAATCTGTACCATAATAAAGCACCACACCCCCACCCTTATCAGGCTTCATAATTCTGTACATTTTGCTTGTTCTAAAATTATTTAGTAAAGTAAATTCATCTTTACTCAAATTAAATTGTTTAGTGGAATTGTGCCTTTTAATTTCATTTTGAATATCACCCTCACATGCGTTCTCAAATGCCATTATTAAGGGGTGAAGGAGGGTTAAAGCAGCTTTTCTTCTTCAATATCTGCTTTTCTCCATTACTGTTAATTGTAGCCCTTTGAACATAACCTTAAAATTTAATTTTCTAGTATACAGTTTTAATTCTGTAATAATATCCACCATCTCCAGTTTAAAAGTGGGAACAAACTTGAACCCCTTCTTAAACAGAGAAAAATATGTAGCGTCTATATTTAAATCTGTATAATTATAAATTTTAAAACCATCCAATGAAACACATATACCGTTATGAGTCACCTGAATGTTCGTCTCATTAGATACCTCATTTATCTGCAATTGTTTCTGTGAAAACATCTAAAAGATAAGCTTTCACCTGGTTCAGAAGAGCTGGGCAAGGGTTATGGTGATCAGCCAGATGACTGGCATGGGGTACTAGAGAGTGAATGCACAACTTAATATAATAAATCCTTGCATTACAAATACAGCCCTGACATGTGAAAAGGAGACTTAACACACTGCATACAAAGTGGACCAAGAAACACTGAATGCATTTAATGCACATTACTGAAAAACACTGCAATGCAAGATTAACACAAATACAGAACACTGCCAGCCCATAATCAGTTCACATTCAAGGTAAATATTATGCTTTTTCAGTTTGCATTTCTGAACAACCTTGTATAGCACCACACAAAGGACTGACAGTTGAAAGTGTGCACTTAGATCTGGCCTGTGTATCTCAACAGCTCCTCATTTCGGATTACGGTTAGACAAATTTAAAAAACTCTTACGGGCTTTGACCCAGGTGCACTACTGTCTGCATTATGCTTTGACATTCAATCTAGACATCAAATCTGAAACAAACCTGACTCTGCATCATAGAGGTTTAAAGCCTGGACTACACCCAGGATGACCTAAGAAAAAATGACAGCTCAGGCACTGTAAGAACAGGAGGGGGTGGGGGTGATGATAATGGTAATGAGTGGCACCAATTCCCCTGTCAATGGAAGAATTAAAGGGAGTGTTAGTCAATGCTCACTGCTATACAAGCAAAGACCAGGACAGCAACAAAATAGTCAGATGCATCCTTAATTCCAAACAAGTGATGGTAGCCCTTGTAGCAAACAACAAGACAAAGGACATCCTCAGTGACAACGCTGTGCACATCAAGCACAACAGGTAGAGTTTATGGCTTAACAGAAATGCTGTCATTGCCAGGATACTTGCAAGGGCAACTGCCACCTCCCTGGCCTCCTGAATGACTGTTATAGTCGGTTCTTGTCGCTATACAGGAGATACCCAATACAGAGGAAGGAATGGGCTCAAGATATGAGAAAGGCTGGATGGTCAGCAGACATGGATGGAAAAGGACCCCCCAAAAATTTGCAACTGAAAATGAAAACTACAAAAATTGGAATTGCCTCATGCTTAGATATACCCAACATGCAGAACATTTTAGCTAAACTCCATTAAACATCACACTGGATTTGTAATTATAAAGTGTCTTATGATATAATTTGAAAAAAGTCAGTTTTCTAACATGTACTTTAATATTTACCAACCTCATGTAAAACAAAGGGCTTTGGTAATACAAATGCATCATAGCTAATGTTTTGGAAAGATGTCCGATCCCAAGAAAAATTAAATGCAAGAAAGCAAGTACTTCAGTCTCACTATCTAAACCTGCAGTTTAGGCCCATTACATCATATACTTCAAGTGTGTTAATCAAGTAAAGCACAGTACACCTTAAACAAGCTGATCAACTAGAGTAAATACAAATACACTAAATGAAGTTCAAAGAAAATATTGACAGTTACTGTTCTCAATTTACTGCAGAAAATTAAGGAGAAAGGACTGCAAACAAGCAAATCTTTAAAACAGCATAAAAATACTGCCTGCTCTATAAAGTATAACATGAATTTAGAAAAGGGTATAATAATTTGACAGCTATTTAGTGTCTGTTAATGGCAATGCTGTCAAATCTGGAGCAAGGCCCTCAATGGTACTGGATGTGTAAATATGACAAAATCAAGTTGATAGACAATGCTTTACTTCTGAACAAACTTAATACCATCTTTGGAAACCACCCCCACAAGTGGATTCAAAACTATTTGACAGACACAACCTTTCAAGGGACTCAAAGCAGTTCTCGTCAGGTGTGTGTCGTTTTATTAAAAGGGAAGTGCTGCAGAGTTAACTGGTTAAGTCCAGTCTTCATCCTGTTTATCATCAATAACCTTACACAAGATCTTTCCTCCACTTCCAAGTGATTACATATATATTCAGATAACTTGCTTATCCAAAAATATGGAAAAAACAAAGAGAATACAGAAGCACAATCAAATTTCAAGTCCCCCTGATATGAGCTCAACTTAAATCCACCTACACTGAACACTAACAAAACCACGTCGGACCTTTCACACCTTCAATAATTAAGAGATGCCACCACCATCCAAGGCAGCTGACACAACTTCCCAGACATCCAAACTTGGCAACACAGATACAAGAGTGTTTTACTACAGCCCACACTTATACTTACAGGATTTACAGAGATCAGTACTGAAAGGGTACTGTGGCATCTTAAAAGGATGTTATAGGGTATCCTATCCTTTGTTGCTGAAGTGAGCACCTGCACCAGAGGCACCCTATGCCTTCCCTTTGTTTGTGTGTTACAACACGCATACCCATGTGGGCTATATTCAACTTTAAACCACCAGGCCTACATCCCCCAGTCCTCAAGAAGTGAAGATGAGCAAGACTGCACTTGCACAGGTCACAGAAGCCAATCAGAGACTATGACTACCCTACCAACCAGAATGGGCAAGCTGATGCAACACTCCTACCCCCACAAACAGTTCTTCCAACACCTATTCCACTATCTGAACATGGACCATATGTCAAGGGCTTTATCCCTCTATGCCACAAAGCTGGGTATGATTGGATTTACAGCCTACTAACTTTATTAGAGAGCTATACTGTTTGACAATGGTCAGTTATAGTCAGCATTCTGAACACTGAACATGGAAAATCACAGGCAACCTTTCGTGGGACAGAACCGTTTGAAAGAAATGTAAGCATTTTCCTCACCTTTTCCCTATAAAGGTTTGTGCAGTCTTGCAGTTGGTATATTTATGCAGTTCAATTGGGGGGGGGGGCCTGTATAAAAGAAGAAAAAATATCATGGCAAAAAATTAGGTGGTTTAGCACCCAGCACGATAAAAGCACTCTCAAACTCAGAGGACAAAGTCTACCAAAGCCAGATGCGAGATAAATTTGGCCTCCTAGGCCATGGACAATCGCACGCCATTTTTAGCTATGTCCGCAACCTCAAAAGCAATACACACTTGTGTGCACACCTCATTGTAATGCAGCAACCTATATTGAGGGAAAAAAAAAGGTGTAGCACACCTACTGGCAGACAAATTAAGTTCCGATTTTACCACTCTCTCCCCCCTCAACTACCCGTCAGGAAATACCATCAAACGCAATTCCCCCTATCATCACTAAGGAACAGGTCCTCGGTGCTCTCTCCAAAACAAAGAACACTGCATCAATGGGTCCAGACAATATCCCAGGATGCCTTTTAAATAGCATGAAACATGACTTATCAGGCTCTCTGGAACCACTGTTCAACTGTTGCCTCCAAACAGGCGTCAAGACTCATGAATGGAGAACAGCAACGGTCATCCCCCTCTGCACAAAAATGGGTCACTACAGGTCCTGGAAACTACAGACTCATAAGTCTCATAAGCCTCATATACAACGCCATGGAAAGAATGATCATGGAAATGAACAAAAACATTGAGAAGGGACTTCCAAAATGGCTGCACACTAAGTAACAGCTTAATTTCAGCTCTCCTGGTGTGAAAAACTTAGAACAGAGAGCCAGTGAATTTGTCTTTTTGGGGTAAATTTCAGTAACTGGCTACTAAGTGCATTCCCTGATCGCCAGCAAAAAAGAAATTCAGAGAATGTGAAAAAAAAAATCACAAAAGGTGGGGAGAAAACACTGGCTGGGAAGAATGCTGCAGCTATTCAGCAAACAGTAGTTCAAGCTCCAGCTTTGGTGCAATACACTACTTGAATCTAGAGGAAAAAAAATAAATCAAATGTACTCAGAGCTAATTAAAATAAATAAAACACAAGAGTATATCAACTCAACTAAAAAAGGATAGAAATATTCCGATGAGCTTAACTGTACAAAAATAAGAGACCAACATGATGAAAAGGTTGGCTGAGTACGAGACTGCTCAAGAAAAGATGTTTAAAAAATGTTAGAATGAGAGAACAGAGCAAACAGAGAAAAAAGAAGTTATGTACTCACCATAACGCGCCATCTGTGTTG
Source organism: Protopterus annectens (assembly GCF_019279795.1). Taxonomy (NCBI): domain Eukaryota; kingdom Metazoa; phylum Chordata; order Ceratodontiformes; family Protopteridae; genus Protopterus; species Protopterus annectens. The sequence goes on along the minus strand of NC_056731.1, from coordinate 1,892,168,080 downwards.
TCTGTTTCAGTCTTCATCAAACCAGTCGGTGTCTGTTCCGACCTCGGAACCAACTTGGACAGCAGCAAGCTAAGGATTCCAAGCTAGAGCTTCTCCCAGCCAACCCATACTGCCTTGCTTCTCTCAGATACCTCAAATCAAATTTGCTGCCAATTCTCCCAGAAGAGAAAAAAAACATACTTCAAACAATACAGCTTAAAAACAATGCTCAGGAGCTCAAAACAGGAACAAAGGTTTCCAGAGTTGTCCATCAGGTCCTTCAGATATATAGAAGGGGGAAGGAGGGAGGGAAGGTGGATGAAGACTGAAGCAGACAACACAGGTGGAACATTATGGTGAGTACATAACTTCTTTACCTCATGCTGTCTGTTCAGTCTTCTTCAAACGTGTGGGACAGAGTCCCCAGCTACACAGATCTGGGCAGCCTCGTGGAAGGATATTCTGGAGTATTGCAGAGCCAAAAACAGCCCTATTCCTGGCTATAACATCGTTTATTAATACAAAATAAAGGTGTGAGAACTCGCCTATGAAACAGCTGCACAAATATCCTCCTAGGAAACTTTTGGCCAAAAAGTTTGGGACGTGGCTATGGATCTCGTGCACTAAGCTCTGACTGGTCTAGGTAAAGGAACATTCTTCAATGAATAAACATGAAAAATACCAGTCCCTTAACCATTGAGCAATAGTGGCTGACAACAGCTTTCCCTTTTTTGGAATCTGAGAAAACCACAAACAGCTAAAAGATTTTCTGAAAGACTTTGCCCTATATCCAGGCAGAAGCACAATTGTCTATGAACGTCTATGAGGTGCAACATATTTTCACCCTTATTCTGAAAATTTGGGAAAAACACAGGAAGGTTAATGGACTGATTGATGGTACTAAGTAATGCAACCTTCGGTAAGAAAGAGCGATTAGTACACAAAGTAACTGTCCTTATAAAAGATAAGTAGGAGGTTTGGAAGACAATGCTTGAAGCTCCGAAACCCTTGCTGACGCAAGTAATTGCTACTGACAAAGCTGTTTTTCAGGATAAAAATTTTAACTCTGCCTTTGCAATGGGTTCAAAGGGAGGCAAGGTCAGAGCTTGGAAAACAACGCAAAATCCCACGGAGGAGTAGGATTTTAATAGGGATCTATGGAGGAACATACTCTTGAGAAAAGTTTGCAAAGCATAGAAGCTAAAGATGCATTTTCCCCAATATGAAAATTAGAAATGGCTGCCAAATGAACTTTAGCAGTAGAAAAACTGGGCCCCAAATGAAACAGACCAGCTAGGAAGACCAACACTGCCAAAATGGACACTAAACAGATCAACGTGATGCTGCTGGTCCCAAATGGAGTACATTTTCCACTTACTTTTATAAATTTTCCTGGTAGAAGACAGAATCTTTTGGACTGGGGAAGAAAGCCTGGACTGTCTAGCCATCAGAATTGGAGAAACCATGCGGTTAGTTTCAAGTTGTGAAGATCCAGATGGAGTTGCCCTGAGGGTTGGACAGAAGTTCTGGATGAGGTTCCAGTGTTCACTGAGGGCAAATTAGGTGAGACCACATGAAGGTGAACCAAACTTGTTGAGGTCAAAAGGGGACAATGATTATCACTTTAATCTACAACCTGCATGGCTTCTGAAGAAATTTGGGAATCAGAGGAACAGGAGGGAATGCATACAATAGACCAGGAGACAAGCATGGGTAGAGCATGTCTTGGTTACTGTCCCTGTGGAGGGATCAGAGCAAAGTACCTGCTGCATTTGCTGTTGAAGGGAGAGGCAAAGAGTTCGCAGCAGGGTTGTCCCCATCTGAGGGAAATCCTGTTTGCCACTAACTGGTTCAGAGACCACTCATGAGGCATCAATAGTACTCTGCTGAGCCTGTCCGGCAATATGTTGTGTTCCCCTGGAATATGCTTTGCAACTAGAAAGCAGTTGGTAGAGAGCCCATTGCTACACACTCATCGTTTCTCAACAAAGGGAGTAGGACTTTGTTCCACCTTGTTTGTTAATGTACCACAGGAACAGACATGTCGGTCTGAATCTCAAGTATCCCTAGAGGAAGAAGGGAGTGAAGGGCTTACAATGCTAAAAGCACCACCCTCATCTCTAGGACAAAGACATGCAGATTGGTCTCCTGGGGAGTCCACGTGCCTTCAACTATCCATCCCAGGTAATGCCCCCTACCCCATCTCAGCTGGGAGGCATCTGTGGTCAATGTGGGAATGGAGGTGGGAAGAATGGAAGATCAGCCCGGACGCTTCTGGATTGTGAAGTCACCACAAAAGATCATTTCTGCATACTCGAGACATTCTTATAGGATGACTGAGAGAATCATGCAGAAGGGAACACTGGACTAAATGTCCACCGCAGAACTCTCATATGTAAGTGAGCTGTTGGCAGTAAAGTTATTGCTGCAGCTATAGAACCCAGAGCCCTGAGAACAAGACTTGGAGGAACTGCAACAGCTAGGATTTGCTTGATGTGTGTCCTTAGTGAGTTGAATATGGGCCCAAGATCCACTGTTTTCTTTGGAACTAAAAATAAATTGAGAGTAAATCCCTGATCTGCTCTGGTCTGAGGGGACCCTCCCTTTTGAAGCAACTTTGCAATTTCCAAACCTGCTGCCTCCTTTTGATTGGGTGAAACATTGGGGATGTGTTGTTTTGGCTTGTGAAGACTTGAAAAGGGAATGGAGTAACACCTCTGGATTTGATACCTTGCACCCATCAGTTGTTTATGTTAGCTAACCAGGCTTTTAGGTGCAAAGGAGCAAAGGCCCCCCGACTGCCTCCAGAGATGGATAATCAGGCAATGCTTCAGGAATACTGCAAAGATTTCTCCCAAGGAGAATCCCTTCACCCCTGATTCACCAGACCTCCTCTGCCCCAAGGGCGGTGTCTACCACTCAAAATTATTCCCCCCTCTGCTCCTGGGGAAAATCTCAGAGCATCCTGGAAAAGGCCCTGGGACTTTCTGAACCACAATTTCTTTCCCCCACACTGATTTCTGGAGAAGGACCTTTGCAGGGTAGGGAAGTGGATTCCAAAAGCAGACAGGGTCTTTCCCCTTCTTCCCAGTGCGGAAGAGGGAGTCTCGAGCACTCGAATGACAACTTAGTGTTCTGTGAAATCACACAGCCGCATCCAGGCAGAATGCCAAATGGCAATACTGGGACCGGCCGCCCTAGAGGTGCCCTCAAGTGTGTAAGAGATGAGCCTCATGGACGCATTGGAAATGGACTGCATAGTGCCCATACAAGAGGTAAAGGAATTCCATTCCTATATCATGGACTCAAGGCCAGAGCTAGAGTGTTCCTTAAGAAAGTCCCTCTGTAGCCTCGTGAAATGGGAAAGGTAATTCAATGCTGAGGGCAAGTGGAAGAAGTGTAGACCCTTATTCCAAAATCTGTCCGTAGTCCTAGACTCCCTGTTAGGGGGGATGGACATTAACACTTTCCTGGGCAAGCTCTCTCTTGGTGGCCACTGCAATCACCATGGCATCTACTGGAATGCCATTCGTCCAGTGGGGTCTATCCTGGGGGGGCACCAAGAACTGCCTGCTCTTTTAGGGATAGACTCTGCAGTGTCTGGTTCCTTCCATGCCCTTGCAGACACCAGGTCAACTAGGGCGTCTGTGGAGGGGGGACACCCAGGATGTAGATGGGCCGGTCCCGAAGGCCTCCAGGAACACTGACTCATCCGTGGTGGGGTTTGGGGCTGACCAGCTAAATCTCTGGTGAAGAATTTCTTAAATGTAACCAAAGAAGATGTCAGGTGGAGATCTAGGGGAACCCCTCCCTTTCACTGAAGTCAGTGTCCATTGCGAAAGATTCCTCTGGGGAATCAAAGTATCTCCTTTTGCAGCCTTTCTTCCAAGAAGCCTCCTCAGTGTGGTGCTCTGGGGATTTATCAGAAGTCTGGACTTCCTAAGTGGAAGAGTCTGAAGGCCCTGAGGAGCCAGCTGCCCCGGTGGCAGAAGAGAGGTCACTGACACAGAGCTCAAGAGGGGAAGGGGTGGATCCGAAACTGAAGGAGCCGGAAGTCTCAGGAGCAGAGGACCCTCTCCACCATCTCGAAGGCTGAAGGACTGCTGGAGTCTCAAGGAAGCCTCCCCTGTCCCAAAGGATCAAGAACAGACTGCCCTCAGTCACCAGCAGCCCTCTGCTCCAAGGGAGAAGTCAGCATTGAGCTGAAGCAACAGTTCCAAGAATTTCGGAGTTGAAGTCATCCCCGCAGACTCGACAGAGGCTTTGGCTCCAAAACGTAGTCAGAACCAAGCAAGTTAAGGAAGCAGTCAGGCTCGAAGAGGTAAAGACCATCAGAGACATGACAAACCAGCACCAGGGACCATTGGATCCAGGAAGTCTAAAATGGCAGGCTGGATATGAGGAGAAATTATTCTGCAGGGAGAAGCTCTGCTTGCAGATCCCATAGGGGAAGGAGCTGTATGACCCACATCCGGATCTGTGTATGGAGAAACTTCTGAATCAATCTGCCCATTACATTCTCCAACAGGCTCTGAGAAGACTTGATTGAAGAAGAAACAGAGAAGGGTCTGAAGTGATGTCTGTGGGAAGCATCCCCTGTAGAAACTCAGTACCATAAGCTCTGGCCTCAAAAAGGCCATTTTAAGAGGCTCGGACAACTAACACAGAGGGGTCCAGGGATGGTTTCTTAGGATCCCTGGCCTCCTTACACTTTTTGGTGAGGGTCTGAGCCCCTGAGATGGAAGCAACAGCTGGAGAAGAGGGAGCAGAAGGCCTCAAAGGAACAACTTGTTTCTTCAATCTGCAAGGGCCCGGGGGAGAAAGGCCTTACAGATAGAAAGTACAGTTGTGTACACTTACCATAAATGTAGATGTTAGTGTGTATTCACTGTTGCAGTCATTACATTTGGGTAATCTGCTGTCAGATTGCCCTCAGTCGGCCTGAATAACAAAGTCTTGGGTCCTGCGTCGGTTGCCTTCTCCTTTTTCATGACATCAGGTCATCATGGGTATAAAACATGCAGCAGACGCCATTTTACTCAGTTTTTCTTGCCCCAGATGTCAGGTGCCTCCCAAATGGGGAGAGAAAAAAAAATATATATATATACATACATACACACAGAAAAACATATACATTTATGGTAAGTGTACACAACTGTGTACAATGTTCTTCGTGTTTCACTGTTGCAGTCATTACATTTGGGTAGAATCCCAAAGCTATGGATGGGAGGATGAAACTAAACAGCATTACCAGCGGCTAGAAGGCCCTGCAGAACTGCAGTGGCAAAGCCTGCCCTGGATTTCAAGAGAGGCAAATGATAATGCTTTGTGAAGGTATGAACAGAGATCCAAGTAGCAGCTTCTAGAATGTCTCTGGTTGGAACACCTCTGAGAAAAGCTGCTGAAGTGATCTGATCCCCATGGACACAGGTTTACCATGGTGCAAGTAGCAGAAACGAATGCAGTGGCTTATCCACTTAAAAATAGTCTGCTTTGATATAGCCCTCCCCTCTGACCCTGCAGCAAATGCTACCAGTAGTTTCTCAGATTTTCTTAGAAATTTGGTCCTGTATAAGTAGAATCTTAGTTGTCTGTGTACATCCAAAGAATGCAGAATCCGCTCCCCCTTGTTCTGAGGATTTGGGTAAAATGTTGGCAGGTGAATGGTCTGGTTAAGACCCACACTGGATACCACCTTAGGCATAAAAGAAGGATTGGTCCTGAGGGACACCCTGTCCGGGTAAAATATATTAAAAGGCTTCACTGCCATGAGAGTCTGTAGTTCTGAAACCCTTCTTGCTGAAGCGACTGCCACGAGAAAAGCTGTTTTTCAAGACAGAAATTTTATATCCACAGTAGCTGCTGGTTCAAAAGGAGGCAGGTGAGTTTTTCCAGCACAAAATTGAGGTCCCATGCAGGAGTTGGTGATCTTCTGGGAGGCCTTAAATTTTTGGCCCCTCTAAGATACTGTTTAAGCAGAGGATGAGAAAAGAGGGAAGGATCTGTGTTGTAATGAGCCAAGATGGCAGAGGCATGGATTTTTACTGAAGAAAAAGATAGGCCCTTGTCAAGCATCTCAGTCAAATATTGTATAAATCTGAGGAATATTGGGCTTTGCTGTGTCTATTCCTTGTGCTTGGTTCCAAGCACAAAATCTCTTCCATTTATCAGCATAAGATGTTGTAGTACTAGGCCTTCTGGCTTCCAAAATGACATCCATCACAGACTTACCGAGAAGTGTTGTTTGAATAATTAGTTGATCAGCCATGCTGTAAGATTCAGAGTTTGGAGCTGAGTGTGCAGAATTTGATAGTTCTGCTGAGCCAGTAGATAATTTATTTGAGGCAAGTACCATGGAGGAAGCAGAGAGTCATATTCCTTAGAAGTGGGTACCAGTGCTGGCGAGGCCAGTCCAGAGCAACTAGGATCATTTTTGGTTTATCCTGTCTGACTTTTAGTAAGACTTTGGAGTGTAGAGGCAGAGGGGGAAAGGCACAGACGGATAGGTTTTTCCAGCTGAAGGCTAGGGCATCCACTTTCCATGCTTTTTTGTGATGAGTTCTTGTGCAGAATTTGTCCAACTGAAAATTTTGGGGAGAGGCAAATAGATCTATGTCTGGGCTCCCCCATTTCTGTTAACATGCTGAAGATTTGTGGATCCAGTTTCCATTCATGCGGGTCCATAAGATTTCTGCTTAAGTCATCTGCCAGAGTATTTTGCTTTCCTGGCAGGAATTGAGCTTGAGGATGTATTTGGTAAGTCAAGGCTGTGTTCCACAAGGCCATGGCTAGTCTGCAAAGAGGGTAGGAATGTGTACCCCCTGCTTGTTTATGTACAACATAACTGTGGTGTTGTCTCTCTATCAGTAGTTGTCCTGGATGAAGTAAGTCCTTGAAGGCTCTCAGAGCATTCTGAACAGCTAGCATCTCTTTCTGGTTGATATGCAGATGCATTTGGTTTGGGCTCCATTTGCCCTAAATGCATCTCCCTGCCAGGTAAGCCCCCCAAGCATAGTCTGATGCGTCTGTAGTTAGGGTTTGGGTGGCAGGGGGTAGAGTGAATGACAGTCCCTTGTTTTGGTGACATGTCTCTGCCCACCAAAGAAACTCCTGTTGTAGGCAGGGAATGAGGGGAATCGATGCTTCCAGACTGTGACAATGTTGACTCCATAAACTTTTTAAGTACCATTGAAGTTTCCTCATATGCAGTCTCACATATAGAATTAGTAGAATGCAGGATGCCATGAACCCCAAAGCCTGCAGAATTTGTCTTGCAGATAACTGGGCTTTTGTTGCCATTTGTTTGAAGTATGTTGTCAGTTGCCTTTGTTTGTCTGGTGTGAGGTATGCCATCTGGGCAGTTGTATTCAAGCTTGCACCCAGGAATGTAATTATTTGAGAGGGTACCAGCTGTGATTTCTTTTCATTTATTGTGTATCCTAGGCATGCTAGAAGCCTTTTGACAAACGCCAGATGATGAAGAAGAGTGTCTTTGTCCTCTGCTTGAATGAGACAGTCCAGATAAGGATAAATTTGAATGCTTCTTTGTCTGCAAAATGCAATTACTGGTGCCAGGCACTTTGTAAAGACCCTGGGCACAGTAAATAAGCCAAAGGGCAGTGCAGAGAATTGGTAATTAAAAAAACCCGCTTTGAAGCGGAGGTATCTTCTGCAGGATTCCCTTATTGGGATATGCAGGTATGCCTCTTTTAAGTCTAGAGATACTAACCAACCATTCCTGCCTAGCATAGGCATGTTGTAAAGTCGGCATTTTGAATTTTGGAATGTCCAGGAACGTGTTCAAAATTATTAAGTCCAGTATTGGACGTCATGAATGGTCTTTTCTGGGTACCAGGAAAAGTCTTGAATAAAAACCTTGTCCTTTTTCCTTTTCTGGTACCGGTTGAATAGCCCCCATATCCATGAGGGACAGGACTTGTTTCTGGGCCTCCGCCCACTGTTTTTGTGGCAGATCCGGCCATCCGTTTGGAATTGGCAAAGTATGGAAATGAAATCTGTACCCCTGGGATACTATGTTTAATACCCACTTGTCCTGGGTAATTAACTGCCAATTTTGAGCATGAAGTGCTAGTTTTCCACCCAAGGGGGCTGCCAAAATATAAGTGCTTGGTGATTGTAGAAGAAAGTCATTGAAACCGCTTACTGTAGGGTTGTGCTTTGTTTCCTCCAGATTTGGAGGTGGAGGCATCTCATTGCTTTGACTTGTAAGAAGCCTTTCATTGGTATCTGGAGCCTTTTGAGTGCCTGGATTTGCCTTGAGTGGCTCTGTTGGACACAGGAAAGGACCAATTTTTAGTGGGCCAGTGTCTACTGAACCTGGGTGGCTGCACTTGCAAAAAATCTTTTACAGTTTGCTTAGATTTAGCTTTGTCTTCCATTTTCTTTAAAACCTCTTCTGTCTTATTACCAGAGTATCATGCTGCAAAGGGGCATCCAACAATTTAGCTTTAACATGATCAGGCAGATTTTGCTCCTTGAGCTAGGCATGCCTTCTAATCACAGATTCAGTAATGGTGGCCATACAAGAGGCCTCCAAGGAATCAAAACCACATTTCAAAGTATGCTTTCCAACCTGTTCTGCTGAACGCAATAATTCCTGTAACTATTTTCCACATAAATCAGAAATCAACATAATTTTCTGTTTCAGTAAGCTCATAACATGCTGCTGATATTTAAGCATATGAAACTGGCAGTTTAAGGCCCTGATTGCCAAGGTTGCAGACGTATAAACCTTCTTTCCCCATCTATCCAGCACCCTGGAATCTCTATCAGAGGGGGTAGGATTTTTGGCTGTAGAGGCCTTTACACCCTTGGGACCCTGAGAAATAGTCTCAGGATCAGCAGCAGGATTTTTGAATAGAAATTTGTGGAAGTCAGGAACCCTGTAATATCTGTCTGGCTTACTAGGAGCTGAAGGCAGGGAATCAGGAGCCATGCTCGATTCCAAAAACACATCAACAATGTCCAATACAGGAGGTATTGCCAAAGGCCTATGCTGAGGAAGAAGAAGAAAATCCCTAAGCCTCTTTTTTGATTCAGAGAAGTCCTGACTCTCCCAGTGAAAAATGTTCCCTTAAAGTATGCAAAGTCTCTCCAAAAGAGTAATCCTCAGGAGGAGATGCAGATGGGATGGATTCCTCTGCATCAGAATCCTCACAGGGTGTAATAGAAAATTCCTGATCAGAAGAGGAATCAAAAGAAATGGAAACCTGATCTGAAGATTCATAATCAGTGCCTTGTCTAGGCCTCTTAGCAGGGGGGGGTTGGGAACCCCTAATCAAGGTAATTAAATACTCAGCCATTTTGATAATCTGTTTTTTAGGCATAGGGACCTGAGCACGTGGATCATGCGCCTTTTTTAGGCATAGATGTGTTTGACCTTGTTTTTGTTGCTGGAGTCAGTTTAATATAAAAATATTGAGGCCTGAAAACACCCCCAGAAGCCGGTGCCGGCTCAGCGGTTCTGGACTCATCCAAGAGAAAGACATCTGCGGGTTCAATACTATGAGAATCTCGATGCATACCAGACTTCGAATGGGTCTCGGTAGAGGCCTGCAACTCAAAAGTAGCGGGTATCAGGTGCTACGAAAGCACCTCACTGAGTACCAGCGAACCGGTGACTGGCTTAGGAGAAGCTTTGTCGTCGGTTTTGCACCTCGACGGTCTCTGTCTTTTTCTTTGTGTTTTTTTGTGAACTCAGGTAGTCGGATTGCTAACCGATGACATTTCAGGATAATTAAATCTTGAACCAAAATATTTAGAAGCAAAAATATACCGACGTTTAATAGCGTGTTGGTTAAATCTAGCACAAAACCGACAGCAAGGCACTTTGGGATCTGGGCCTAGGCAAGGAATACAGTACAAATGATAATCCTTGTGAGGTATTTGCTTCCCACAAGTAATGCAATTATTAATTTTTACTGACATCGGTAAGGAACGAGAAAAAGTTTCCCCAACGGGGTACTTAGCTTTAGTTTGAAGACTTTGGTTCTGAAACTCGAACACGAAAATTTCAGGAGTCCGCCAACCGGCACTTGCAAACTGCTTCTGCTTCAGGCACCACGCGGCAATAAAGACTGAAATAAATGGCGTCGGCTGCATGTTTTATACCCCTGACGACCTGACATCATGGAAGAGGAGACCGCAACCGATGCAGGACCCAAGACTTTGTTATTCAGGCCAACTGAGGGCAACCTGCCAGCAGATTACCCGAATGTAATGACTGCAACAGTGAAATACGAAGAACATCAAGCCATCTCAAGATGGGCAGAACCCAAACAATAAACACACTCCCTGTGGGCATCAGATGCAGGGGATCCTGTGCCTACAAGAAGTGCATTTTTTTAAAGCCAACAGGCTTGTCAGATTTCTCTGACATAGCAAAGAAGAAAAAACAAAGGGAGGGCTACATACTACACGGTAGAAGAAAAGATGACACTACACTAACTACAGAAAAAAACTTTTAAAAAATTATGAAAACAGGCAGGTTGAAGAAATAAAATGACTGGCCACAGGCCAGGCCACTTATTGTAAAATGAAGTACTGAAAATTGTAAATTGAGATAAAATTACCTGGAAATGGGATCTCTAGAATTTGGAGACACAAAGTACATACAAAATTGAAGTTTGTAGGAACAATACAAGCAGAATAATGTTCATGAAAAGGACTGAAATTTATGGGAAGCCATGAACTAGGCAATTTACATAATGGAGTGAATGAAAATCGTTAATATTCCTTTATTTCCATGCAGTGTACATTTTTTACAGTCTGCTTTCTTTTGTATTACTCTACATGCACATGCCTCTTTGTTTTTTAAATGTCATATTTAATTAAGAGGTTTTAAAAAAGGTAGCCTAGGTAAAAAGTTATTGGCTGTGTGTCCCCACTATTATGTTTGCCTCCCTTCGAACATGGCTGAAAAGTCTGTAGGGTTAGTTGGACTGCCTTCATCTCTATGATGCTGAATTGCAGTGCCGCCTCAAAGAAACTACAATGAACCAACAGACTTATAATCCCCCCACAACCCACAGGGCTGAAGTATGTAACACCTGAGACAGTCCACACAAACAGAAACAGGTTTCCTTTAATAAGTTCAAAAAGTGTAGTCAGCAATGGAGATCCACTTTACAAACTACAAGATCAAAACAAGTTGGGGCACATGAAATAAGTAACCAATGAACAAAACATCTCCACTATAATGCCTGCACAAGGTATACTGGAAGAAATACCAGTGGAATTACCTGTACTGCCAGACTCGGCACCTAAAACGTGAGACAAACAAACCTTCGACTCTCCAAGCACAGAAAGCTTGGCTTGAAGCTCAATGACTGCCATAACAGACATGTATGCTGAGCTATGACCAAATGTAAGAGTTCAAAACTGACTAGCTCCTACTCAGAAACAAAGAAACCTCGTAGATCTGTTTACTATTAACACATGGAGGTATGCATGTTGGATGGCAAAACAGCACAAAGTCTTCATTACATAAACAGGAAAATACTGACTGCATCATGACCATGTGAAAGGTTTCTTTGGAAATCAAGTTGTTTAGGTCACTTAGGTTCCAAACTGGCCCAAAGTTCTTGGTCTTTTTTTGGACTAAAGAGCCAGGAGTAAAACCTGGGCCCTTTCTGTTCCAGTGGGACTTCCTGGATGTCTGTTTCTGGAGGCGGCAAATAGCCTCCCTTTGTGTAACATTTTTCCCCTCAACAGGCTGAAATATCAGAAAACAGAAGAGACCAACAAGGAAGCAGTGTGTTAAAGGGAAACTTGTAGCCTCTGGATATTATTACCTATATCAAGCTGTCCACCATAATAGGAAAAGTTGGGCAAGACATCAAGGTTGCTTCTGCTTACTACCTGCAGATTGATTATACTCAAAGACTGCCAATAACCCTTCCCTCTGGGACAGCATCCTCTAGAAATTGCACAAAGTTGGGATCTCTCCCAGAACGTAACCAGATCAGCTGCTGTATTTTTAGCACAAGCTCCTCTACATCCTTAAAAAGCATTGAGAAGCCTGGAATTTGATACCTCGAGCAGTTGACATTTTCCATTCTCTATAGTTTCAAAGTGCACCTTTACCAACGACCTAAACATGCATGAGCCCTTGAAGGGAGAGCTCAAAGGTCACTTCACTACCCTAAGCAAAATCATTTAAACTGAGCCATGTGATAGTACACAGCAGTGCTAGAACCCACAGTTCTGTCTAAACATTTGGTGCAGTTTGAGACACCCCTGCACTGCCCCAGTAATCAAGGAGCCTCAATTCTCACCAATAGCAACAGACAGGGAACATGCACACTGAGAATATGACAAGTACACATGCAGTAAAGTGCAATTTTCCTTAAGAGCACACAGAGATCACAGTCACTCTGGGGATTGTTCCTCCCGCCCTTCCTCTTCAGATTCCCAACAAAACTCCCCACTGTCACAGCTATACAGTTGAAATCTCAGCTGAGTGGCCAAGCCAAAACCTCCAGCACCCTCTGTCCAACCAGTGCTGTGTCCCTGCCGAAGTGTCTGATAAACACTTTGAGATCTGATTGACACACCTGGGAAAGGCTGGCACAGGTTTACAAGCTATGCCTCCTTTTGCCTAGACTACAAGATAGTTCCATCTGCCACCAGCCACCCTTATCGCCTACCGTAAGGTCCTTACAAAGGGTATCCAATCCTACCATGTAATGTTACTAATAGTAGTATAACCAAGCAAGGCTACTGGAGTGGCCTGTACAGTGTCACCAAATAGACATGCAAATACTCTGAGCTTAAATACATCTCACAATTACCACCCACCAAGATAGGTTTAAATATATTTAATAATAAATAATAAAAGAACAAGACAATACTCAGTCAATCAACACAGTAACTTCAGAATCCAAATCACAAGAAGTATTTTAAAACAACATTGCAGGACAGTCTTAAATACAGAAAACATCTAACTAATCTTTACTATATTCCTATCTGTATCAGAGAGATACTATGCACAAAATCTTACCTACACCAAGGCAAGTGTAGATGATTATGATGAGTGGATGCCCTTGCTAGGTCCAAGACAAAATACAGTCTGACAGATTTCTTAAATTAATATCAAATATTACTGCTGGGTTAACTTGGGTGACATCACTTTGTCATCTGACTTCAGCTCCCAGTCTAACACGAAAACTATTAGAATTTAACAGCTCTGTGCTAAAAATACACATCTCTCAGATGTTTGCCAGATCTTAGAAGTCGTAAAACAATAAAATGCTTTTACATCTGAAACCTAGTAATTATTTCTCTTTTAAAACAATACAAAAACCTCTAGCTCTAGACATTGTCTGCTACTGAACTGAAACTGAGAGATAACATCTTTTGTTTATGATCCAGCTATAAAGCAACTTAACCTCAACAATTTTTAAGTTTTGCAGGATAACCTTCTATGTTCCAGCAGGGTATACTGCAAATACATCTTACCTCAGTACATAACATACAGTTCTGGATAAATCATATCCGTATTCACAAATGACAGAGAATGATTTACAAAATTCCAGATAATAGGGAAATATTGCCAACCCAGCATTCACACAGTTACAAATACAATGCATCATTAGGATGGTCACAGTAGAAACACCTGACAACTGAGACGTTTGTCCTTAGCCAGTTCATCCAACTGAACAACAAGCTGGTACATTTTATCAGTAAGGTGTCAATCCGTAGTGGTGCAGCGGTAGCATTGTTGCCTCACAGCAAGAGGTTCTCCCGTTCGATTCTCAGCTAGTGTGCGGGGAGTGCCTTCTGTATGGAGTCTGCATGTCCTCCCCGCGGGTCGAGTGGCGTTCCGAAAGACATGCGTGAATGGGCATACCTTTTTAAAGGTTGGGCGTCGAGCTGGCAACTCTGCACCGTTAAAATCTACTGCCAATCATTAGCAGACAGGAGTTCCGCTGTGGCGACCCCTAAAGTACAGTTTTGTACCTACCATAAATGTAGATGTTCGAGTGCTAATACAGCTGCAGTCATAACAGATGGGTTCTCCTGCCGTCAGGCGGGTCCTCGGTCGGCCGAATTCCAAAGTCTAGGTCCGGCGTCGGTTGTCGTCGCTTCTTCCCTGACGTCCGTGCACCAGGGGTATAAAATAACCAGCCGACGCCATTTTCTTCAGTTTTTCTTGACCCAGATGTCAGGTGCCCCCAGAAGGAAGGCAATACATAAATTTGTGTAATAAAGCAAAGCAATATAATCAAAATACAGTAGTGCAAGCAAATACATCAAGAATGCATACCCCAATCAGGTAGCATGAGGAGGTGTTAGCCAATAGGCCTGTCCCAAGAGGGGAAGGAGGGAGGGAAACCTGGACTGCAGCTGTATTAGCACTCGAACATCTACATTTATGGTAGGTACAAAACTGTACTATGTTCATCGTGCATACAGCTGCAGTCATAACAGATGGGTAGAATCCCAAAGCTAAGAAAGGGGTGGTAGGCACTACGTGGAACTATGAGGAGCCAGAATGCCCTGCAAGACTGCAGTGGCAAAGCCAGCTCTAGATTTGGAGTATAATGGAAGGTGGTAGTGTTTGGAGAAGGTATGCACAGAACTCCAAGTGGCTGCTTCCAAAATATCTTTGGTAGGAACTCCTCTGAGAAAAGCTGCAGAGGTAGCCGTGGCCCTTGTGGAGTGAGATCTGATGCCTGTAGGTACAGTTTTGCCATGAAAAGAATAGCAAAAGCGTATGCAGTGGGCTATCCATTTTGAGATTGTCTGTTTGGAAATTGGCTTTCCTTGAGCTCCTATAGCATAGGACACAAAGAGCTGATCTGATTTCCTGAAAGGCTTTGTTCTGTCCAAATAATAACGCAATTGTCTGTGGATGTCCAAGGAATGTAGTAATCTCTCCCCTTTGTTTTGAGGATTAGGATAAAAGGTAGGCAAGTGTATAGCCTGATTCAAAGCTACCCTGGATACCACTTTTGGCATAAAGGACGGGTTGGTTCGTAAGGAAACTCTGTCCTGATGGAAGATGATGAAAGGCTGCACAGCCATGAGAGCTTGTAGTTCCGATACCCTACGAGCTGAGGTAATAGCCAGAAGGAAAGCTGTTTTCCAGGACAAATATTGCAAATCTGATGAGGCAGCTGGCTCAAAAGGAGGCAAGGTCAGCTTTTCTATAATGAAATTGAGATCCCAAGCAGGTATTGGTTGTTTCCTTGGGGGTTTTAGATTATTAGCCCCTCTGAGGAACTGTCTTAAGAGGGGGTGAGAGAATAAGGGTGGATCAGTGTTGTATTCTGCAGAAATGGCTGAGGCATGGATTTTTATGGAGGAGAAAAAGTCCACTGCTTAGCAGCTCAGCTAGATACTGTAATATATGAGGTAAATTCAGTTTTCCAGGATCCTGGCCCTTTTTCTCATTCCAGACACAAAACCGTTTCCATTTTGCGGAGTAAGCTTTTCTGGTAGACGGCCTTCTGGCCTCCAAAATGACATTCTGCACCTCCTTGGAGAGTAGGGTCTGTTGTGATGCTAAGGAATCTTCCATGCGGCTAGATTGAATGTTTTTAGCTGACTGTGAAGAGTTTTGAAGCTGTGCTGAGTCAGAAGAAGAGGCATTAGAGGCAGGGTCCATGGTGGGGAATGCGTCAGGCTCCTCAGGAGTGGGTACCAGTGTTGTCTTGGCCAGTCCGGAGCAATGAGAATCATCTTTGGTCTGTCTGCTCTGGTTTTTAATAGAACTTTGGGCAGCAGAGGAAGAGGTGGGAAGGCATAAACTGTCATTGATGTCCAACTGAAAGAAAGAGCGTCCACTCTCCAGGCCTTTGGATGAAAAATCCGGGAGCAGAATTTTGTCAATTGGTGATTTTCGTGGGAGGCAAAGAGATCCATGTCTGGCCTTCCCCATGCTTGAATTATCTCTGTAAAAACTTGAAGATGCAACTTCCATTCGTGTGGATCTGTCATATTTCTGCTTAGGTTGTCTGCCAGCGTGTTTTCCTTGCCTGGCAAGTACTGTGCTTGCAGTTAGATTTGTAAGTCCAGGACCATGTTCCAAAGTGACATGGCCAGTCTGCATAGGGGGTATGAATGGGTTCCTCCCTGTTTGTTTATGTACCACATTACTGTGGTGTTGTCAGTCCTTATCAATAGTTGACCTGGTTGCAGGAGGTCTTTGAAAGCTATAATAGCATTTATTACTGCTAGCATTTCCTTTTGATTGATGTGTAGGTGCTTTACTTTTTGGGACCATTTGCCCTGAATGCACCGATCTGTCATGTGCACCCCCCAGACGTAGTCCGAGGCGTCTGTTGAGATGACTTGATTTGCTTGAGGCTTGCTGAATGGGAGACCTGTGTTTGCTTGGCATGCTTGAGCCCACCACAGAAATTCCTTTTGAAGACATGGAATCAGTGGTATTATTGTTTCCAGGCTGTGGCTGTGTTGAGACCATAGGTTTTTCAGGTACCATTGAAGTTTCCTCATATGCAGCTTTGCACATGGGATTAGTAAGATGCAAGATGCCATGAATCCCAGAGCCTGCAGGATTTTCCTTGCAGTCAGCCTGGTGCAATTTGCTATTGTTCTGAAGTATTGAGTTAGTTGCCCCTGTTTCTCTGGCGTGAGGTAGGCCATCTGGGTGTGTGTCCAAGTTGGCACCCAGGAAAATTATTTTCCGAGAGGGTATTAGCCTTGATTTCTTTTTGTTGACTGTGTAACCCAGAGAATTCAACATTATTATTACATAAGCCAGATGTTTCAGAACAATGTGCTTGCTGTCCGCTTGGATCAGGCAGCCATCCAAATAGGGGTATATTTGTATCCCTTGAAGTCTGCAGTAGGCAATTACTGATGCCAGACATTTCGTGAATACTCTGGGCACAGTAGATAAGCCAAAGGGCAACGCAGAGAATTGATAATGGGTTGAACCTGCAAGAAATCTGAGGTATCTTCTGCAATTTTGTCTGATTGGGACATGCAGGTATGCCTCCTTGAGGTCCAATGTTACCAGCCAAGACTCCTTGCCCAGCATGGGAAGAAATTGCTGTAGAGTGAGCATCTCGTATTTTGGTACGAGTAGAAATGTGTTTAGGATGGATAGGTCCAAAATAGGTCTCCAATCTTTTCCCTTCCTTGGTACCAGGAATAGTCTGGAATAAAAACCTTGACCTTGTTTGTGCGTAGGTACCTCTTGAATAGCTTTCATGTCTATGAGATCTGAAATTAGTCTTTGTGCCTCTGCCCTTTGATTGTGTGGCAGGTTTGGCATGCCTCTCATTTTTGGAAGGGTGTGAAAATGGAAACTGTAGCCTCTGTTTATAATGTCCAGGATCCATTTGTCTTTTGTGACAATATGCCAATTTCTTGAAAATAATGCCAGTTTTCCGCCTAATGGTGCTGCCATTTGAGTCTTGCTTGGCATGCAAAGGGGAAAGTCATTGGGCTTGCTTTCTGCATAGCTGCGAGGTATCCTCACCGCCTTTGTGTAGGAGCTTGCCATTGTCTGCCTCTAAACGATCCTTGGGATTGCCCTCTGCCCCTCGGGCGCCTGCATCTACCTCTTTGGGGTCTGTCCGTGGCTGGAAAGGACAAATTTTTGGAAGGCCAATTTCTACTGAAACGTGGGGTTTGTACCTGTAGAAAATCTTTCACCGTTTGCATTGATTTAGCCTTTTCCTCCATTTTCCTTAATACCTCCTCAGCATTAGCACCAAATAATACATCCTTTTGTAGAGGGGCATCTAGTAATTTAGCTTTGACATGATCTGGTAAGGTTTGTTCCTTGAGCCAGGCATGCCTACGTATGATTGATCCTGTAACAGCAGCTCTACATGAGGCCTCTAGAGCATCAAAACCACATTGTAAGGTAGGTTTACCCACTTGTTCTGCACTATGCATCAAATCCTGCAACTCCTTCAAGTCTGGTTGTTCAGGTTGTGACATTTTACTTCTCAAATGTGATAACAAAAACTGTTGGTACTTTAGCATATGGAACTGACAGTTTAATGCCCTCATGGTTAAGGTGGCCGAGGTATATACACCTTTTTTCCCCACCTTTCTAAGGATGGAATCTCTCTCGGAAGGTAATGGATTTTTAGCAGTGGAGGCCTTAATTCCCTTGGGGCCCTATGAGATAGTTTCTGGGTCAGCAGCATGGCTTTTGTATAGAAATTGGTGTGAGTCAGGAACCCTGTAGTACCTGTCAGGCTTGACTGGAGCTGGAGGTAGAGAATCCGGGTTAAGGCAGGCCTCCGAGTACACATCATCTAGTATGTCCAAGACAGGAGGTATAGCTAGAGGCCTGTGCTGAGGTAGCAAGAGAAATTCCCTAAGCCTTTTCTTGGAGTCTGAATAATCTTGGCCTTCCCAGTGGAAGTGTTCCCTTAAGGTATGCAAAGTTTCCCCAAATGAGTAATCCTCTGGGGGGGGGGGGCAGACAGAGGGGATGGACTCCTCAGCATCAGAATCTTCAAAAGGGGAGTAAGAATGTTCCTGATCATCAGAGTGCTCTAAAATAATGGAGCCCTGATCAGAGGAGGGGGATTCTTCCTCCACTCTGGGCCTTTTGTCCGGGGAGGGGTGAGAACCCCTGATAAGAGTAATCAAATCCTAAGCCATTTTAAGCATCTGTTTTTTAGGCATGGGGCCTGGAGATGGGCCCTGTGTAGCTTGTCTTTTAGAATGCATGGCTGCTTTAGACAGTGTAAGCCTTGATGGAAAAAGAAGAGGAAGGTCTGAAGACACCTTGAGAGGAGGTAGACCTGTCCACATTTTGAGATTCACCGCCAAAAGTGGCTTCGGTATCTGTAGTCGGGGTTTGGGCCGAGGAGCCTGCGACCTCGGGCACAGGAGACACCGCCAATGTAGTGTTGTCGGTAGTCAGGGGCTGCGTAGGCGCCTCGCTGAGAACCGGACCACGTGTAGTCGGCTTTGGCGTGGAGTCGGTAGAGGCCGCGGACCTCGTGGGTCGGTCCTTGTCTCTGCGTTTTTTTAGACAAAACTGGAGTCGGAGTATCCGGCGACATAATATAGTTCAATTTTTTGCCAAAATAATGCTGGGCGAACTCCGCCCGACACTTAATGGTGCGTTTGTTGAAAGTAGCACAAAAGCGACAGACCGAGACGTCGTGGTCTGGGCCTAAACAAGGAATACAGAGGGAATGGAAATACTTATGCGGTATTTGCTTCCCACATGAAATACAATTATTAACTTTGTCTGACATCGGTCTGAGGCAAGAAAAGTTTCCCCAACGGGGTACTTAGCTTTCAAGACTACTTCGGTTGCAAAAATTTCAGGAGCTGGCCGACCGGCACTTGCGAACTGCTTCTGCTTCGGGCACCGCGCGGCAAGGAAGACTGAAGAAAATGGTGTCGGCTGGTTATTTTATACCCCTGGCGCACTGACGTCAGGGAAGAAGCGACGACAACCGACGCCGGACCTAGACTTTGGAATTCGGCCTACCGAGGACCCGCCTGATGGCAGGAGAACCCATCTGTTATGACTGCAGCTGTATGCACGATGAACATCTGGGAAAACCCGAAAGACAACATATTTTATCAGTAAGGTCCTGTTAACATTAACTATGTGAAGAGCTAGTTTAATATCCATAACGAAAAGGTGGAGGAGTACAATCATGCTCCTCTAGGCAGTCCACTGCTTTGCCTGCTGGGTGAACTGGAGGGCTCTCTGATACTGCAGCCCTCAAGGACACTTGCAGAAATCGAACTTCCCAGATAGCTGCACACCAAGTAACAGCTTGTTTCTAGCTCTCCTAGTGTGAAAAACTCAGCAGAGAAGGCCAGTACACTTGTGTTTATAGGTAAATTTCAGTAACTGACTTTTAAGTACACTCATTGGATGCCAGGAATAAAGAAACATAGAAGACTTTCAAAAAGTCAGCTACAAAAAGTGAAGAAACACTGCCAGGGGAGAGTTCTGCAGCTGTTCAGCAAAAAGTAATGCAACCTTCAGACATAACTTCCAGTAACCTACAGGAAGATGCAAGACAAATGTATACAGACCTGGTTACAATAAACAAACCACTGGTAGAGTATATAAACACAAACAAAAGGCTGGAACAAATGGAAGAAGCTTTAAACAGATATTCAGATGAGAGGAGATCAGCTGCAAAAATCAGAGGGAAAGATGAAGAAAAGGCTAGCTGAATACGAGACTGCTCAGGAAGTGCTGTTTCATAGGTTCATAGGTTGGTACTAGGCTATCAGCCCTAGGGCCTATACAAGCCTAGCCATAACAATTCCCTGGCTATTTCTTCCCACATTATTTACTTTCCTGGACCCCTGTCTAGCAGGGCGACTGACGTGATCCCTGGGGTGAATTTCCTTTCTCCCATCCAATCGTCAAGGTTCCTCTTGAAGAGGTCCAAAGAGGCACTCTGCTTGACATGTATGGGCAATCTATTCCAGAGTCTGGGGAGTGTCTGGGTCAGGAACCTATTCCTCCAGCATGTTTTGTTTATTGTGATGACAAGGTTTAGATCCCTGGAGCGTGTAGCTCTGAGGGATTGGGATTTCTTTAAGTGTAGCATGTCCAACAGCTCTGGGTTTGACATGGCCTTGTATGTTAAGCAGAGATCGCCTCTGAGTAGACGATATGCGACAGGGTATAGCTGGAGTTTTTTAAGGCGGTCAGCGTAGGGCATCTGCTTTAGGCCTGTGATTTTTTAGTGAGGTATTTCTGAGGCCTTTCCAGTTGTTGCAGATGTCTTGAGAGGTACATACCAAATGGGGCATTGTATTCTATAATTGGGTCTAATGAGGGATGAGTACAGTGGGACAATGACCTCCTTTTTTCTGGATGAAAAGCCCTTCGTGATGAGGTGTGCCACATAGAAGGATTTCCTGACTGTTGTGGCGATGTGGTTATCGAAGGTGAGACCACTGCCCACCTGTGTCCCTAAGTCTCTTATCACACTTTCTGTGTTTAGTGTACTGCCACCTATATGGTAATTCATGGATACATGTTTTTTTCCCAAAGGGGATAACAATACATTTCTTGGCATTGAGTTTGAGCCCATGGCTCTGGCACCAAGCATCTGTTTCTTTAAGGCCCTTTTGTAGAGTATCCACATCATTTGGGGATTCAATAATGGCTCCCAGTTTGCAGTCATCTGCAAACTTTGTTAGCCAGAGTCCCTTAGTGTTGACCTGTACTTCAGAGAAGTAGATGCCAAACAAGAGCGGCCCCAGGACTGAACCCTAAGGTACTCCACTTGTCTGGAGCTGGATTTGGAGTCGGCTACTTTTACAGTGTGGGTTCTATCAGTAAGCCATTTAGCAACCCATTGGGTGACATAGGGATTAATGCCCAACTTAGTAAGTTTATCTATGATTCCAGAGTGGGGGATGGTGTCAAAGGCCTTGGCAAGGTCTAGATAGGCTGTGTGGACCACCTTACCCTTGTCCATGGGTCTGGAGACTGATTCAAAGAAGTCAATCAGGTTCAGGAGACGAGATCGGCCCTTCACAAATCCAAACTGGGTGGGGTCCAGTGTTTGAAGGTTGCCAATGTCTTTGTTTATAAGTTCCATGATAATACGCTCCATGGCCTTGCAGATAAGACTTGTCAGACTGATGGGACGGTAGTTTCCGGGATCCAAGGTGGATCCCCCCTTGTGGATTGGGATAACTGTAGCTCTGCGCCACTCAGTGGGCACGAAACCGGAGGTGAGGCTATGATTAAACATGACACTTGGGTGAGGTGCCAGTTCATATTGTAGTTCATGTAGTACACAGCCCGGGATGTCATCTGGTCCCATGGATGCTGTATTCTTGGCTTTAGAGAGTGCGTTTTGTACCTGTGTGGCCGTTATTACTGGAATTTGGCAATCTTCCGGTATTGAAATGGGCCATTTAGGGGGTGAGAGGGGGGTGAAGTTGGCACTGAATCGGTCAGGATATTGGCAATATCCTTCGGATCAGTATATTTAATGCCATTCTGTTTTAGCTCAGAGCAGATCTGAGCATTGCCATTTAGATTCTTGACATAGTTATAGAATGCTTTGTGGTTGTCTTTGGAATCTTTGGCAATTTTATTTTCGTAACTAGCTTTGGAGGATTTTATGAGGCATCTCAGTTTCTTACCGAGGCTAGTAAGGGAGTTTTTTGCATCCTGGGATTTTCCTCTTTTCTGCAAAAGTTTCTTACTTTTGTTGTAAAGTTTGTTTATGGCAGGGGACCACCAGATTGGCTTCCTTTTTTTGGATGAGAGCATTTTGGTTCTATTTGGGATGGCACGATTCATGCATGAGTGGATGTGCTCGTACAGTGCCTTAGTGTAGGATTCAGCAGTTGAACTTTCAGTTCCCATCTGCATGGGTGTCATGAAGTTTGTCACTTCTGACTTGAGTAGCATGAAGTTGGCTTTGGAGAAGTTTTTTATGGTGGTTTCTTTACTGGGGGGTGGGGGTGGGATGTGGATGTTAAGGGTGATTAGCTTATGGTCAGACCTAACGATGGGGTGACCATAGGTATGGAGCATTGATTTCCCATGTTGGTAATGACCAGGTCTCGGATATTGGAGCTCCTGGTGGGACTATGGATTCGTTGCTCCAGGGCGTTGGAATTTATGAATTCCAAGAACCGTTGCGCAAAGGTGTTGGGGCATGAGTAGTTTTCCCAGTTAATTGCAGGGTAGTTAAAATCACCCAGTATTAGGGTGTTTGGTTCTATCTTAATATTTTCCAGTATGTTTAGAAAGGTGCAGTGAGAATCTTGGGGTATGGTGGGGGATCTGTAGCAAGCTACAATTTGGACTGCAGTCTTACCTAGTGTTAGTTGCACTTGGAGAATTTCAGACACATTGTGTTGGCCAACTAGCCTGGTGGTGTGAATATCCTTGGTGAATATTGACACTCCTGCACCTTTAGTGTTTCGGTCCTGGTTCAAAAAACAGAATTAGAGGACAGAGCACGTAGGGAAAACCTAAGATTTTCAGCTATACCCAAGAAGCTGGAAGGAACAGACTGCATTAATTTTATGACAGCACAAAAAAGTAACTGGACTGGAATTCCACAGCAAGAACTGTTAGTTGAATGGGCACATCGTTCGTATGCTCCAAACCTAGCCTTAAGAATGCAACCTAGATCTATAATAGTAAGGATGCAATCCTATCAGCAGAAGTTGATTCTAACGGTGGAAGAAGGACAAAATACTAAAAGTGGGAGCTAGAGTGCTTGTGGAGGATTACACAGTCTACACCAGGCAAAAGAGAAGTAAATGCATTCCACTATTCAGAAAATGTTGAGACTGGTGTGAGATTCAAACTGCTGTATCCAGCCATCTTCAAGGTATTCTTCCCTGGAGGGCCAAAATCATTTTTGATGAAATGCATGCTAAGTAGGAAATATAAACGTTTGTCCAACAAAAATTCAGTTATGAAACAAGAGATTCTGCTTCTTGTTCTTCTGGTAATAAAGACCACAGAGGAACACTTGCAGAAATCAGGGCATCTAGCTTGGGAACTTCCAAACACAAATTCCACCTTCTATGGGACCAGAGGATTCATGCCTTTCATTTAGGAAAGGGTACCACTACATCAGGGTTTTCTAAAGCTACACTGATGACATTCCCAAAGGTGGTCAGTCAACATGTGGACCACCAAGGAAGATAACTGCATATGCCAAAAGGTATTTTGCTGCTTTGTCTGCAGGCAAGACACGACAGGAAGGACAAGCCCGTTTGACATAATTTCAAACATTTTCCTAAGCATGGGATCTTCTGGTGAAGCAACGTTGATAAGTCACACACCGTCTTTACTGACGGCAGCCAGGAGCAGCTATGCAGGCAAGCTTAAAAGCTTCTCTTGAAGAGGGTATTCCTTAGTATCTCTGGAGGGGAATAAAAGTAGTCTATAAAGACTGACTCAGGAATTTCTTAAAACCCTTGGAGAGAAAGGATCCAAAGACCAGATGCAAGCTTGGCAAATGAAGTTGTGAAGGCTGGAGGAGGGGGTCACAAAACACTATGGACCAATCTGTGGTGCTGTATAGCAAACGGGTAAGCCTTGCTCACTGAAAAAGCTGGAGTATGCATCAAACTATTTTTACTGGGGGGATGAAGACTAGTGTAATGAAGACTGACAATTTACCACTGAGCTCCATATCAAAGACTGTCAAAGCCAAGATAGCAGAACCAAGCACATGGGGACCTACAAAAGTTCTGGTGTCAATACCAATGTTGAAGTTTAATCCTGTCTAGTAGCTCAACAGGGTGGCACACACACCTGTGGTGCTCAAAGATCAGAAGGCTGTGGGCTGTAGTCCCTCACCAGTTGCTGGATTAATTTTTCCAATACCAGCGCTGTAGAGCAGTACAAGAGGAATGTTGCATTTCTGTGTGTGAAATCCTTCAGATACAATTGTAAACAGAGACTCCATATGCCGGCATTATTGGTAGGTCAGGTGGATGTAAAAGATCTCAGGGCATTTGGCAAAAACAGTACGGGGGTACTTTAGACTTTCACATTTACACTTTTAGTTTAACATTAAAATATATTTACACTTTTTATAATTACTCCATTGCCACTTTTTCAATATATGCTATATCTATACCATTTTCTTTTTAACATCTTCGTTAGGCCTACATCTGTTCTTCCAAAGTTATCTTTATATTTCATCTAATACCACACAAGAATAGACTGTATGAAAACGTAATACCTCCCCATCTACTTTTCCATAATACTCATGTTGCTACAAAAATTTTATCCTATTTTTTCAGTTTCACATTTACATCCGCTTCATATTTTCTATACAATATATGTTCATATTTACATTCCTGAAGGATTCACATTTATACTCTTCTTTAAAAACTTTCAAAAATACCTATTTTTTTTTGCACTACAAAACAATGCTTATTGTTTGTTTCTTCTTTGTCTGAAACAGTACATTTCCTATCCTCTACCACGTTATATTTCTTTTCACTGGTAGTTTATACTGTAACATCCTCCACAAAAAAAATCCCCCACTTTATAAAAAAAAATCTCAAACCTTTCCTTTCCCTTCTAACCTTTATAAATACATTTATATACAAAATAAGTATAAAAGCCTTTTTTACATGGGTACACCAAATTTTTTTTAAATTTTAATTGATCACAATTATAAAGAGAAAAAGGAAAAATCAATCAAGCATCCTAAACCTTCAAGGGCCATCAATAAGGCCACAAAAAGTATAAAAAAAATACTTTTGCTTGTCCTTTCAAATGGGGCTTTTTCCTACTGTTCCATAAGCCAGTAGAAGACAATCCAGAGAGAAATGTACCTGGCCTTAAAAATAAACATTCTCACAAAGAAAGGAGAATGTCTGCCTTTAACTGCGCTGTTAGGCCTACAGGTATCTTCTCTACCCAACTGATGGTAGTCAGGCTGAAACAATTCCGTTTGTATGGAAAATGCCTGCCACCCAGGAAGTAGAAGAGAAGGAAAGAAAGGTGAAGAGGTTGAGAAAGTACAGTTGTGTAAAATATAACTATAGCAGTAGATGTCCTTCTCTTCACTGCTGCAGTATTCTTAACATGAGGGATCTCATGCCAAGAGCGAGCTGACGTCCAGCCAGCATACCAAAAGACTTTAGGTTAACAATAAGCCATACGTCAAACGTTTTCTCCCCATGCAAGACAGAGCATAAAGGCGACATCTGGATGCACCATCCGCAAAAATGAGAACCCCAGGAAGAATGCCAGCCCTAGACTACCAAAGGGTAACATGCATCCAGAGGAACAAAAGAGCAGGAAGAGAAGGGAGGGAGCAGATACTGTAACAGTGAACAGGACGACATCTACTGTATGGTAAGATTTTGCATAACTGTACTACGTCCTTCTATTTCACTGTTGCAGTATTCTTAAAATGAGGGAGTGCGCAAAAACTCAAGAAGAAAACAGGGAGGAGGAGGAGGAAGGGCCAACAGAGCCTTCAAGGAATCCAGGAAGACTGGCACTAGCAAAACCAGCTCTAGCCCTGGATATGATCCAATTGGTAATGCTTGGTAAAGGTATGCACAGAAGACCAGGTAGCTGCCTCAGAAAGAATTTGTATCCAAACCCTTGAAAAAAACACCAAAAGCCACAGGCCTAGTAGAGTGAGCCTTAACCACAGAATGAAGGCTCTTACCATGATAGCAAAAAAAAAAAGACTGCTTTAGAAATTCAAGAGGAAATGGTCTGCTTGGAAACCGCCAAACCTAATGATCTAGAATGAAAAGAAAAAAAAAAAGCTCATCAGATTTTCTAAAATCTTTGGTTTTGTCCAAATAAAATCGAAGTTATCTATGCAAATCCAAAGTGTACTACACCTTCTCACTAGCTGACTTGAGGTGAAGGGAAAAAAGTGGGCAAATTAATAGACTGATGAAGGGAGATTTCATTCACTACCTTAGGCGTAAAAGGAGGATCGGTAGAAAGAAACAGTCTGTCCTTATGAAAAGCAGAAAGAGGAGCAGCCATAAGAGCTTGAAGCTCAGACACCTGTCTGACATAAGTAAGGCTAATAAAAGAAGTCTTCCAAGAAAGTACAGTTGTGTACACTTACCATAAATGTAGATGTTAGAGTGTATTCACTGTTGCAGTCATTACATTTGGGCAATCAGCTGGCAGGTTGCCCTCAGTCGACCTGATTAACAAAGTCTTGGGCCCTCCGTCAGTTGCTGTCCCTACTTCCATGACGTCAGGTCGTAAGGATATAAAACATGCAGCCAACGCCATTACATCAGTTTTTTTTTGCCCCAGATGTCAGGTGCCCCCCTAATGGGGAGCAAATAAACAAAAACACAAAGGTATACCTCTAACCAAAAGCAAATACACCAAAAAGGCTTTTAAGCATAGTAGAGAAAAGGAGAGGTATAGTCAGAAAAAACTAGGGGGCTGGAGGGAGGGTAACCACGAATGCAACAATGAATACACTAACATCTACATTTATGGTAAGAGTACACAACTGTACTATGTTCTTCATGTTGCACTGTTGCAATCATTACATTTGGGTAGATTCCCAAAGCTATGGTTGGGAGGAGGAGTTTATACAGTATTAGGGCCAGCTATAAGGCCCTGCAAGACAGCAGTGGCAAAGTCAGCTCTGGATTTAGACAAAATAGGAAAATGATAGCACTTGGCGAAAGTATGTACAGAACTCCAGGTAGCAGCTTCTAGGATATCCCTGGTAGGAACACCTCTGAGAAAGTATGCAGAAGTAGATACAGCCTTGGTGGATTGAGATCTGATCCCCTGGGAGATGGGTTTTCCATGATGCTTATACTAGAAATGAATGCAATGGCTTATCCATTTAGAAATGGTTCGTTTTGAAATAGGCTTCCCCTCTGCCCCTGCAGCAAATGCTACCAGCAATTGTTCAGATTTTCTTCGAAATTTAGTCCTGTCCAAGTAGAATCTTAGTTGTCTGTGCACATCCAAGGAATGCAGAATCCATTCTCCTTTGTTATATGGATTGGGGAAGAAGGTTGGCAAATGAACGGACTGATCAAGAGCCGCAATGGAAACCACCTTCGGCATGAAGGACGGATTGATCCTGAGAGATACCCTGTCCTCATGAAAGATGAAGAAAGGTTCCACTGCCATTAGGGCCAGTAATTCAGATATCCTTCCAGCTGAAGTGATTGCTAAAAGAAAGGCTGTTTTCCAAGAAAGAAATTTTAAGTCTACAGTAAGCTGGCTCAAAAGGAGGTAGAGAGAGTTTCTCCAAAACAAAGTTAAGGTCCCAGGCAGGGGTAGGAGCTCTCCTAGGTGGTCTGAAGTTTTTTGCCCCTCTGAGATACTGCTTGAGCAGAGGATGAGAAAAGAAGGGTGGTTCTGTGTTATAGTGAGCTGAAATAGCTGAGGCATGGATTTTAATAGAGGAAAAAGACAGGCCCTTGTGAAGCATCTCAGTTAAGTATTGCAAAATCTGAGGTAAATTGGACGCTGCTGTGCTCATCCCTAAAGATTGGTTCCAGGCACAGAATCTTTTCCATTTATCAGCATAAGATTTTCTAGTACTAGGTCTCCTCACCTCCAAGATGACATCCATCACAAGTTTGCTGAGGGATAAGGGTGAATTTACGTGATTAGCCAGGCTGCAAGGTTCAATGTTGGAAGCTGTGGGTCCAGAATTTGGTTCTCCTGCTGAGACAGTAGGGAAGGGGTCTGAGGTAGGTGCCATGGAGATATTTGCGAAACACTGCGCAGAAGGGGGAACCAGTGTTGGTGTGGATATTCTGGAGCAATCAAAAAAATCCTTGGATTGTCCTGTTTGACTTTTAGTAGAACTTTGGAGAGCAGAGGCAGAAGGGG
Organism: Protopterus annectens; assembly: GCF_019279795.1. Taxonomy (NCBI): domain Eukaryota; kingdom Metazoa; phylum Chordata; order Ceratodontiformes; family Protopteridae; genus Protopterus; species Protopterus annectens. Next base: position 1,892,139,810 of record NC_056731.1, on the reverse strand, counting down.
AAAGGCACAGACTGATAGGTTTTTCCATCTGAAGGACAGGGCATCCACTTTCCAGGCTTGTTTGTGGGGAGTCCTTGTGCAAAACTTGTGCAACTGGTAGTTTTGGGGGGAGGCAAATAGATCCATGTCTGGGCTCCCCCATTCGCTTGTCAACATGTTGAAAATTCGTGGTTACAGTTTCCACGCGTGTGGGTCCATGAGGTTTCTGCTTGAGCTTGTAGATGCACTTGGTAGCGCAAGGCTGTGTTCCACAATGCCATGGCTAGTCTGCAAAGGGGGTAGGAATGTGTACCCCCTGCTTATGTACCACATAACTGTGGTGTTGTCAGTCTTTACCATTAGTTGTCCTGGAAGAATGTAGTCCTTGAAGGCTGAAAGAGCATTCTGTGCAGCCAACATTTCTTTTTGATTGGTATGTAGATGCATTTGATTTGGTTTCCATTTGCCCTGAATGCACTTCCCTGCCAGATGAGCACCCCATGCATAGTCTGATGCATCTGTAGTTATGGTTTGGGTGGCAGGGGGTAATGTGAACGGTAGTCCCTTGTTTTGGTGGCAGGCTTCTGTCCACTATAAGAACTCTAGGTGTAGGCACGGTATGATAGGAATCATTGTTTCCAGGCTGTGACAATGTTGACTCCATAGACTTTTTAGATACCACTGTAGTTTCCTCATATGCAGTCTTGCATATGGAATTAAAGGAATGCAGGAGGCCATGAAGCCCAACGCTTGCAGTATTTGTCCTGCAGATAGCAGGGATTTTGTGGCCACTTGTTTGAAGTAAGTTACCAAATGAATTTGCTTCTCTGGCGTGAGGAAAGCCAAGGGGAGTTGTATTCAAGCTTGCACCCAGGAATGTAATCTGTTGACAGGGTACCAGTTGTGATTTATTTTTGTTTATGGTGTACCCCAGACAAGTTAGAACCTTTTATACAAATGCCAGATGATTTAGAAGTATGCCCTGGCTTTCTGCCTGAATTAGACAATCGTTCAGGTATGGGTATATTTGAATATTTCTTTGCCTGCAAAATGCAATAACTGGTGCCAGGCACTTTGTGAATACCCTGGGTGCAGCAGATAAGCCAAAGGGCAGTGCAGAGAACTTTTAGTTATGTACTCACCATAACTTCAGATGTTTGGGATCCATCTCGCCTACATTCTGACTGATGGGTTCGGAGCCGATCCCTCGGCTCCGACTCGGCACGCTTATGCCAAAGAGCGAAGTATCTAATTGGCTGAGCTTACTATATCCCAGGATGCACCACTACCAGTCCCCCAGATCTAGTTTGTCCGCATACATGCACACATGCACACGCTGCTTATATAACATAGTCAGATGAAACAAGATAAAAACAGCAGAACTCAAAACCGTTCAATCTCTTCTGATCTCCAAGGCAGGGGGAAGGAGGGTGGATTAGAATGTAGGCGAGATGGATCCCAAACATCTGAAGTTATGGTGAGTACATAACTAAAAGATGTTATGTGATCCTATCTCGCCTACATTCTGACTGATGGGACAGCGTCCCTAGCACCTGAATCCTGGGTGGCTCACTGGAAAACACTCCTGAGTACCGTGGAACCAAATGATGCTCGCCCTTTAGATGCCACATCCAATTTATAGTGGGAAATGAAAGTGTGCGGGTTGGACCAAGTAGCCGCAGCACAAATCTCAGAAATAGCGAGCTTGGAATGAAAAGCAATAGAAGTAGCCATAGCTCTGGTAGAGTGAGCTTTGATAGATGTTGTAAGTTGCTTATTTGAAGAGGAATAAGCCTGAGTTATACAATCTCTAATCCATTTGGAGATAGTAGCTTTAGTGATGGATTTACCCAATTTATTGTCTGAAAAGGACACCAACAACTGGTCTGATTTTCGAAATTGCTGAGTCCTGTCTAGATAGAAGCGCAATTGCCTGTGAACATCCAATTTATGGAGGGTGTACTCCGCTTCGTTGGAGAATTTTGGAAAGAAAACTGGTAACTCTACAGATTGTTGGAGACAGAGATTAGAACAAACCTTTGGGACAAAAGATGGGTTAGGCCTAAGTGATACTCTATCCTTGTGAAAAATCAAGTACGGTGGTTTGATAGATAGGGCTTGAAGCTCTGAAACTCTCCTTGCAGAGGTAATTGCAACTAAGAAGGCAGTTTTCCAAGACAGATATTTTAACTCACATGTAGCAGCCGGTTCGAAAGGGGAAGATGTTAAGGCACGAAGTACCAAATCAAGATCCCACGGAGGCGCGGGATGAAAAACTGGGGGTCTTAACAGCCCAGCACCTTTAATGAAAGTTTTGCATAATCTGCTGCCCATCAACGGTGGATCCATGGATTCGTGAAATTTAGAGATAGCTGCTAGTTGGACTTTAATGGTAGAGACTGAAGATCCTTGATTAAACAAGGATGTTAAAAATTTCAAAACCTCTGGAATCGGGCAGTGATAGGGTCTAAGCCCTGAGTTGAGCCCAGATAGCAAACCTCTTCCACTTACTGAGGTACAATTTCTTAGTGGTGGGTTTGTGGGCCGAAGATAAAATGTGAATAACTTCCGGGTCTAAGGTGTGATTTCTGACTAAAGTCGGAAGTGGAGGAGCCAAGCTGTCAATTTTAACGTGTGAAGGGACTGGTGTTGTCGTCCCGACTGATGAATCAGCAGATCCGGAGTTAGATCCAAAAACCAAGGATCGTCCACAGCATGTTTCTTCAGGTAGGGAAACCATACCTGACGAGGCCAGTGTAGAGCAATTAGTATCATTGTGGACCCCAATCGAGAAGCTTTTTGGATGACTTTGGGGAGAAGTGGAACCGGAGGAAAGGCATAAAGTAGTCCTGTTGGCCAAGGTTGGACCAGAGCATCCATAGCTGCCTCCCCCTGACGTGGAGTCAAGGAGAAGAACCTTTTGCACTTTGCGTTTTGTGGTGTTGCAAATAGGTCGCAGCACGGGGTTCCCCATCTTCTGAAAACCTGAGCTGCTACTGTTTCGTTCAGGGACCACTCGTGAGGAGAGAGAATCGTCCTGCTTAATCTGTCTGCCAATATATTGGATTTGCGCCTGGAATGTGGGTCGCTACCAAGAAACGGTTGGTAGCTACAGCCCATTCCCACACCCTCATGGCCTCTCTGCAAAGGGGGTAAGATCTGGTCCCTCCTTGTTTGTTTAGATACCAGACCACCGACATGTTGTCTGTGTGGATAGCGATAATGCCTTGAGGGAGAAACTTGTGGAGGGCCTGTAGTGACAGAAGTACAGCCCTCATTTCCAATACATTGATATGGAGAAAGGTTTCGTCTGGAAGCCAAGAACCCTGAACTAACCTGCCCAGACAATGCCCCCACCCTGTCTGGGAGGCATCCGTCGTCAGGGTGGCCACCGGAGGGGGGATAACAAAAGGTCTTCCCTGATTCAGATTGGACGGCTGAAGCCACCAGCGGAGGTCCCGTTTGCACGCTTTCTGTAATCATAATGGGGTGATTGAGGGGGAGATTCTGAAAGGACCATTGAGTCGATAACAGCCACTGAAGAATCCTCATGTGCAATCTTGCCAGTGGAACTAGGAGAACCGTGGCAGACATCGAACCTAAAAGTTGCAGGACCATCCTGGCTGGGGCTTTGGATCTTGAAAGCAGGGCTTGAACTTGACCTTGTAAAGTTTGAATCCTTTCGGTAGGAAGAAAGACGCATCAATTTTGAGTCTATCTTTGCGCCTATGAACCTTATGCTGAGAGGGCAGCAAGACAGACTTTGACCAATTGAATGTAATTCCCAGGGTAGCACCCAGGAGATGGTGGCTTTGAGGTTGTCCATTAGTAGATGCCTGGTGGTGGCAGTCAGGAGCCAGTCGCCCAGATAGGGAAACACTTGGAATCCAAGACTCCTCAGGTGACCAGTCACTACTGCCAAACACTTGGTGAACACCCTGGGGCTGTGGTGAGACCAAAGGGCAGTGCACAAAATTGGAAATGACTGTCTCCCAGGCTGAAGCGCAGATACTTCCTGGGCGCCGATGTATCGGTATGTGATAATAGGTCCTTGAGATCTATGGAGCACATCCAAACATCCTTCTCCAACAATGGGAGAATGGATTGTAAAGTGACCATTCGGAATTTGGATTTCATGACGGATTGGTTTAGTTTGCTGAGATCCAACATTGGTCTCAGGTCCCCTGTCTTTTTTGGCACTAAAAAGAACCTTGAGTAATTTCCGGATCCGATTTGGTCTGTGGGGACCGGTTGGATGACTCCTTTTTCTAGCAGCTTTGATGCTTCTGCGGCTGCAATTTCCTTTGACTGGGTGGTGGGTCCGGGATTTTTTTGGACGGTGGGGGTGAGTGTGTGAAGGGAATGGTGTAACCTCCGGCAATAATCCGAAGCACCCATCTGTCCTGAGTGATAGACTCCCAGGCTTTTAGGTGCTTGGCAAAACGGCACCCGACTGGCTCGAGCAGCACAGCCGGGCAATCCCTCATGAAGTGTGGGAGGCTGAAGAGCCACGAAAGGACTCGCGGTCTCCAGAATTGCGGGGCCCTCTGCCGCCTCTGGGACGGCGTCTCCCAGAAAATTTTCCCGTCCTCTGCCTCTGGAAGGGAATCTTCCTGCTGTTGAGGAAAAACTTACGTGATTTGGAACCACATCTTCCCTCCTCCTTTCGCCTTGGGATAAGGCCGAAAGGGAGTGGAATAACGTGCACCTACGGCAGATAAAGTTTTTCCTTCTTGCTCACAGCGGGTAAGAGTGTCTTTAACCTTAGGTCCAAACAAAGAGGACCCATCAAAGGGAGCATCGGCGAAGGAAGACTTGAAGGCCTCCGCAAAATGACACAAACTGAGCCAGGCTTGTCTCCGTAGAGCCACGCCTGTGCCTGCCGCTCTGCCCGCCCCTTCGGCCGCATATGAAATGAGCCTCATGGACGAGTTAGAAATCGAGGTAAGGATAGCCAACTGAGAGCTAACCGACTGTGCTAGCTGCTCAGGTAGGTTACCCGAGAGGGAATCTGACAGCTCCTTGACCAGATCCCTCTGTAGCCTGGTAAAATGTGCCAAATAATTCAGGGACCTTAGTGTAAAGGCCGCTGAAGTCAGGGTGCGCTTCCCGTACCGGTCCATGCTCCTAGACTCCTTATTAGGAGGATGGACGGACGTTGAAGCCTCTGCCACGTCCTGTTGTGTAGCAGATGCCACCACCATGGCATCTACAGCCACGCCTTTTGTCAAGAACTCCTTCTCGGGTGGGGCAGACAAAAATTTGTTAGGGCGAGAAGGCACTGGTTCCACAGTATCTGGATGTTCCCACGCCCTCCGACAAACCAAATCCAGGAGCTCGTCGAAGGGCGGAGACACCCAGGAGACGGAGGGCTGAGCCCCAAAGGCCTTGAGAAGCACTGACTCATCAGCAGAGGGGGGTTTGGATATCCAGCCGCCTCGTTGTTTGAGGATCTCTAGAATGTCTGTGAATGAGACATCATCCGAGGACGACTTCGGGGACCCCTCTGCATCATCAAGATCAGTGTCCGATGTAAGAGACTCTGGGGAGTCCACGTGCTTCCTCTTGCACGATCTCTTCCTTGGGGGTTCCTCTGAAGACAACTCCGAAGAACCCTCAGGAGGAGGGGAACCCCCAGTGGGGGTAACCTCAGGCCCCGGGGCTCCGCTGCCTAAGGACAGGGGAACTGCCAAAGACCCAGTCTCCACGCCCAGGGAAGGTGCCGGTAAAGCCGGAGAGATGGCCGAAGAAGACTTGGCCAAGGCACTCCTCATAGCTCTGAAAGCCGGACCCCCAGAATCCTGGGAGTGTCCGGTCCCCGGAGCCATGATAGCAGACGGAAGTCCCGCAGCCGAAGCACCGAGAGGGAGGCTCGGAACAGACAGCATAGGTCCCGAAACGTCACCCCCGGGTCCAGCAGAAGAAGCGCGTGCCAAACTCTGACCCGAAGGCCGGGGTTGGAGTAAGGGTCGGAGCCGACCCTAGGATCTCCACCGGCTCCAACAGCACCTGCTCCGACGGAGCCGAAGCGGTCAGAGGAGGAATGGCAATGACATGGGCATGGGCTATCGGCTCCGAAGCCAACTGGGTCGGAGCCGAAACAAATTTTTGAAAGACTGGGGACTGGAACAGTCTTTGGAGCACCCTGTCTATGTCCGAATCTGACATCCTCGATGACCTAGAGGATACTGAACGGGTTCGAGTTGGCCTCTCCAACGGCCCCAAGGGGCTAGGGGACCGGCTCCGAGGCGACTCGATGACTATCGGCACCGAAGGAATACCCAAACTAGTTTCCATCGGTGCCGAGGAGGACTTAGGCGCCGAGGAGGAAGTCCAGCTCGAGACCACGTCTTCGCTAGTTAGCGGCAAACGAGATCTGGGGGACTGGTAGTGGTGCATCCTGGGATATAGTAAGCTCAGCCAATTAGAGACTTCGCTCTTTGGCATAAGCGTGCCGAGTCGGAGCCGAGGGATCGGCTCCGAACCCATCAGTCAGAATGTAGGCGAGATAGGATCACATAACATCTGATAATGCAAGTAGCCTGCTTTGAAGCGTAGGTATCTTCTGCAAGATTCCCTGATTGGGATGTGCAGGTATGCTTCTTTTAAATCTAGAGCTGCCAGCCAGGAGTCTTTGCCTAGCACAGAAAGTAACTGGTGAAGAGTCAGCATCTTGAATTTTGGAATCTCCAGAAAAGGTGTTTAGAGTAGACAGGTCCAGGATTGGACGCCATGATTTGTCTTTTCTGGGTACCAGAAAAAGCCTGGAATAGAAACCTTGTCCTTTTTCCTCTTCTGGTACCAGTTGAATAGTCCCCATGCTTAAGAGGGAAAGTACTTGTTTTTGAGCCCCTGCCCACTGATTTGGGGGCAGGTCTGGCCACCCGTTAGGTGTTGGCAATGTGTGGAAATATCTGTATCCCTAGAACACTATATTTAAAACCCATTTGTCCTGAGTTATGAATTCCCCAGTTCTTTGCATGAAGAGCAATCTTTCCCCCAAAGGGGCGGTTAAAAGATAAGTGCTTGGTAATTTTAAAAGGAAGTCATTGAGACTGTTTACTATAGGGGGGTGTCTTGTTATTTCCAGAGTTCTGAGAGTCCCCTGTGACTGAAACAAGAAGTTATGTACTCACCATAAAGTTCGATGTATGTAGTCCATCTCGCCTCACATTCTTACCCGTGGGTTCGGAGCCGAAAGTCGGCTCCGACTCGGCCAAAACTTTTCTAGCTCAAAGTCTTTCTATTGGCTGGGCTAAGATGGTAATCCCATGCTGCACTGCTCTATATCCCCAGATCTAGTTTGCTGCGAACACCAGCAGTCATTCTCCATGCATAACACCCAAGGAAAGGAAGAACAAATCAAGAATGAAGGGAACTCTGAAACCAGACCCAACCTCCGGATCCTCCAGGAAGGGGGAAGGAGGGGGGGGTAAGTAAGAATGTGAGGCGAGATGGACTACATACATCAAACGTTATGGTGAGTACATAACTGCTTGATGTTATGTAGTCCAATCACGCCTACATTCTTACCTGTGGGACAGCGTCCCTAGCACCTAAATCCTGGGAGGCTCAGTGGAAACTACTCCTGAGCACTGTGGAACCAAAGGAAGACCTGCCCCTAGATACCACATCCAACTTGTAATGAGTAACAAAGATGTGAGGAGATGCCCAAGTAGCCGCAGCACCATAGACAATCTGGCCTGATAGGCTGTAGATGTAGATACAGAGTAGAGTGAGCCTTCACCAGGAACGGTAAATCTTTACCCCCTGAGCAATAAATGAAAGAAATGCAACTGGAGATCCACCTGGACAACGTGACTTTGGAGACAGGAGACCCAATTCTGTTTTCCAAAAAGGAAACAACTGATCAGACTGAGGTCTTTGGTTCTGTGCAGATAAAAACGTAATTGTCTGTGTACATCCAACTGATGAAATTTAAATTCTGCCTTGTTTGAGAACTGGGGAAAAAACACTGGCAACTCAATATATTGATTAAGGTTAATGATTTACGCCACTTTGGGAAGAAAGGAAGGGTTGGGGCCTGAGAGAAACCCTGTCCTTATGAAAAATCAAATAAGAGGGTATGATTGATAAGGCTTGAAGCTCTGAAACGCATCTGGCTGACGTGATGGCTACTAAAAAGACAGTCTTCCAAGTTAAGAATTTTAAATCACAACTGGCTGCAGGCTCAAAGGGGGATGAAGTAAGAGCCTGTAGAACAAAGTTTAAATCCCAAGGCATGACAGGTTCCGATACCGGAGGACAAAGCAACAGAGTGCCCTTCAGAAAAGCCTTACAAAAAGTCTATGAGCAATCAGACTAGGTTCGTTTGCGACATGAAAGGTAGAAATCGCCGCCAATTGGACTTTAATGGTTGCAGCCGCTGAACCCTGGTTAAAGAGCATCGACAAGAACTCCAGTACAGATGAAATTGGAGCCATGTAAGGGTCAATCTTTTGGGTAGGAGCCCAGATTGAAAACCTCTTCCCCATTTACTGTAGTAAATCTTCTTGGTGGAGGGCTTATGAGAGGAAGATACAATATGAACCACCTCCGGTGAAAAATGATGAAGCCTAACTAATGACAGAAGTGGAGTAGCCAGGCTGTCAACTGGAGGGTCAGAAGAGAGGGATGGAGCTGCCCTGACATGTGTCAGTAAGTCTGGTTGTGGGTCCAGAATCCAAGCAGCGTCCATGAGATAGGGATGGAGAAAGGGGAACCAAATTTGACGAGGCCAGTGTGGAGCGATCAGAATCATTCTGCTTCCCAAGGCTTGTGCTTTCTGAATAACCTTTGACAGCAAGGGAACTGGAGGGAATGCATATAGTAGACCGGAGTGCCAATCGTGTACTAGAGCGTCCCTGGGTGACTCCCCCTGAGGGGGGATCAACGTGAAGTAGCTGCTGCATTTGGCATTGAGGGGGCTGGCAAAGAGGTCGCAGCAAGGCTGACCCCACCTGCGGAAGATCTGTTCCGCAACTTGACAGTTCAGGGACCACTCGTAAGGCATCAGAATAGCTCTGCTTAGCCTGTCTGCGATCACACTGGACTTCCCCGGAATGTGCATTGCCACCAGAAAACGTTGGGAAGACACTGCCCACTGCCACACTCGCATGGCCTCTCTGCAAAGGGGATAGGACTTGGTTCCTCCCTGCTTGTTCAGATACCACACCAATGACGTATTGTCTGAGTGGATTGCAATAGTCCCGAGAGGAAGAAAGCTCTGAAGTGCTCGCAACGCTAGTAACACAGCTCTCATCTCCACGACACTGATATGCAGATGCATCTCGTGCTCTTGCCACGTGACTTGGACTGTCCTGCCAAGATAATGCCCCCCCCCCATCTGGGAGGCATCCGTGGTCACCTTGGCAATCGGGGATGCAGGTACGAAGGGCTTTCCTGTATTCAGGTTGTCGGTGCAAAGCCACCAACCGAGATCCTGCTTGCATCTGTCCGTGAGTAGAATAGGGTAAGAAAGTGGAAGACGTTGGAGAGACCACTGGGCAAAAAGTAGCCACTGAAGGAGTCTCATATGTAACCTTGCTAGAGGGGCTAACAATAGTCGTAGCCATTGTCCCTAATAGTTGGAGGACCCATCTTGCATTTGCTCTTTTCAGGGGAAGCAAGGCATGAACTTGTTGTTTTAGGACTCTGATTCTTTCCTGTGGTAGAAACGCCCGCATGAGGGTGGTGTCTAGTTCTGTGCCTATAAAAGTGACGCGCTGTGAGGGCAACAAGGCAGATTTTTCCCAGTTCAATGTGATGCCCAGCTGTTGACATAGGTTTATAGTAGCATTCTTGGTCTGAATTAGTAGATGCCTGGTGGTGGCAGTAAGGAGCCAGTCATCCAGATATGGAAACACTTGGAATCCCTGAAGTCTCAAGTGAGCAGTCACCACTGCCATGCATTTGGTAAACACCCTGGGGGCTGTGGTGAGATCAAAGGGCAGGGCTCAAAACTGAAAATGACTGGCCCCCAGCAGGAAGCGTAGGTGACTTCTGGATGCCCCCGGCAGGAAGCGTAGGAGACTTCTGGATGCCCCGTCCGTCTTGATGTGGTAGTAAGCATCCTTGAGGTCGATGGAGCACATCCACACTTCTTTTCCCCAACAATGGGAAAATAGACTGCAATGTGACCATTCGGAACTTGGACTTTTGCACGTGGGTGTTCAATTGGCTGAGATCTAATATGGGTCTCGGGTCCCTGGTCCTTTTTGGCACCAAAAATAATCTTGATTAAGTCCCTAATCCGATCTGGTCTGAGGGGACATGTTTGATGGCTCCTTTTTCTAGCAGCTTTGAAACTTCTGAAGCTGCGTAATCCCTTAGACTGGGTGGAACATATTGGATTTTCTTGATTGGAGGGGGATCTGACGAGAAGGGGATGACATATCTTCTAGAAATTATTCGTAGAACCCAATTGTCCTGGGTGATGTGTTGCCAGGCCTCCGGGTATAATGAGATTTGACCCCCAACTGGCTCTGGAAACGCACAGTCGGGCCTCCCATCAGGAGCGGCGGTAGGAAGAACCATGAAAGGAATCGTGGTCTCCCAAGTTGTGGGGGCCTCCTCTGCCTCTAGGGCGGCGTCTCCCTGAATAACCACCCTCTCCTCTGCCTCTGGAGGGGGGCTCAACTTGTGCACCAGGAAAAACCTCTGCTTTCTTGAACCACATTTTGCCACCCCTCTGGGCCTTGGGATAAGGCCTAGAGGGAAGGGAAAAATGGACTCTAACAGCAGACAGAGTTTCTCCCTCCTGCTCGCACCTGGTGAGGGTGTCTTTCACCTTGGTTCCAAACAAAGAGAAACCATCGAAAGGGGCGTCGGTGAATGAAGACGAAGGCCTCCGCGAATTGACAAAGGCGCATCCAGGCCTGTCTCCTAAGAGCAACTCCTGAACTCACTGGCCTACTCGCTCCATCGGCTGTATATATGTGGTCAGCCTCATGGAGGAGTTAACAATGGAATTGAGGGTAGACATCTGAGCATTAACTGTCTGGGTCACCGCCTCAGAAACGTTACCCGTAAGAGTATCTCCAAGCTCCTTGAGGAGATCTCTCTGGAGCCGTGTAAAGTGAGATAAATAATTCAATGACCGTAAAGTAAAGGTCGTTGAAGAAAGGGTACGCTTCCCGTACCGGTTCATGGTCCTAGACTCCTTGTTAGGAGGATGGACGGTGGAAGAAGTCTCTGCTAATTCCTTCTGAGTGGCCGCTGCCACCACCATGGCATCCACAGGCACTCCCTTGGACAGAAATTCCTTAACAGGAGAAGCAGACAAAAATTTATTAGGTCTCCTGGGGACTGGTTTCACAGAGTCAGGGGTCTCCCACACCCTTCGACAGACCAAATCCAGAAGCTCGAAGGGTGGAGATGCCCAGGAGGCAGAGGGCTGAGCACCCAAAGGCCTTCAGGAAGACAGACTCCTCCTCGGAGGGAGCTTTGGATGGCCAGTCACCTCTGTTTCAAAATCTCTAGGATGTCAGAGAAAGAAACATCCTCAGAAGATGACTTGGGGGACCCCTCCGATTCCTCGAGGTCGGTGTCTGATGTGAGAGACTCATCCTGGGAATCTATGTGCTTCCTCTTGCAGGTCTTCTTTCTGGGTGGCTCCTCAGGCAAGGACTCTGAAGGGCCCACAGAAATGTGGGGACCACTCATGGGGGTACCCTGAGCCTTGGGGCTCAGCTGTCTACAGATAGATGGCGATCAGAGACCTGCACTGGTCTAGTAGAGGACAGAGTGACTGACCCACATGATGCCGCTGATGACCTGGCCAGCACACTCCGCATGGCCTCGAAGGCCGGTCCCCGAGTTCGAGGAGCGGCCAGCCTCCGAAACCACGAGAGGAGTCAGACTTCCCCGCGCCGAAGCACCAAGAGGGAGACTAGGAACAGATAGGTGTCCCAAAGCCTCTCCCTCGGGTCCGACCGAAGAATCCTGAGTCCTGAATCCCTTGGACTGTGCCGACGGGGTCGGAGCGGACGTCGGCACGGATAAGCCAGGAGGGGCTGTCAGAACAGACCTAGGGACATCACACGGAGCCAAGCAATCCGGCTCCGAAGGCTGAGATACGCTAGGAGGAGGAGGAGGAAGTATCGAAGCAGGTTAAAGGATGTGCTCCGGAGCCGACTGGGTTGGAGCAGAGAACAATTTTGCCAAAACTGGTGACTGGAGGAGTCTATGCACCACTCTATCTACATCCACATCTGATAAGGTCCTGGAAGATTTAGAGGATAGAGAGGGAAATCGAGACTTCCTCTCCGAAGTGGACCTGCGAGGAGGTGATGCTGGCCTAATGCTAGGCGATCGGCTCCGAATAGGTTCCAAAATGATTGGAGCAGATGCTGGTTGCATAACTACAGACACTTCCTGCGGCCCCGAGGACAATGGAGCAGAGGATGCTGAAGCAGACTTTGCTATTTTCTCTGGTGGCTCCAAGGAGACTGATGGAGCAGGAGATCTCTTTTTAGATTTTGAAGATTTTGTCTTGGAGCTGGAAGCAGTTTCCAGACCCTCCTCGAAGGAGGGTTTCAGAAGTCCCTTCAAAATCAACATTCTTCCTTTCCTGAAGAACTCTCGGACTAAACGCATGACAGAAACTGCACGACTCCTGGAGATTGCTCCCAGATAATACACACAGACAGAATGTCCGTCAGTAATGGACATCTTATAGCTGCACCTAGAGCATTTCTTGAAGCCCGAGGGCTTGTGCTCCTTAGAATATTTGGACATAATTAGCTACAACAAAGTACCAAAGACAACAATAACTGACAACAGTAAAACAGTCACAAGGCGGGAAAAACACTACCACAAACAAGAACCTCAAGATCTCGAACTAAAACTATCCTTTGGCACAACACAGGAGGGGAAGACTAAAACCTCTAATTTAAACGGTTTTAGACCTGTAAAAAGAAATAACACAAGGAAGCAAGGGCAGACTTGGTCCTCTAACTGACACGGGTCTAGCTCATTGGAACAGCTAGTGGGATACCATAGAAAAAACGATCAAACACAAACTTTTTCACCATACAAGACCAGAAGACACAATAGCTATTAAAATAGCTTTTTGTTTGCAACCAATTCTCTAATAATGAAGAAATAAGGGTACTTAGCCACAGCCAAGAGCGAGACCACGTCCGAGCTACACGAGCGGCAAACGAGATCTGGGGATATAGAGCAATGCAGCATGGGATACCATCTTAGCCCAGCCAATAGAAAAGACTTCGAGCCAGAAAAGTTTTGGCAGAGTCTGAGCCGACATTCAGCTCCAAACCCACGGGTAAGAATGTAGGCGAGATTGGACTACATAACATCCTAGGGTTTTTGCTGTGTCTGGGGTTGGTTTGAGAGGATCTGGAAGGGGCTGGAAAGGACCAATTCTTAGTAGGCCAGTGCCTACTAAATCTTGGAGGTTGCACTTGTAAGAAATCTTTAACAGTTTGCATAGATTTAGCTTTATCTTCCATCATTTTTAGAACTTCTTCAACCTTATCGCCAAACAGGCGGTCCTGATTTAAAGGAGCATCCAACAATTTATCTTTAACATGATCAGGCAAAGATTGCTCCTTAAGCCATGCATGCCGCCTTCTAAGCACAGACCCAGTAACAGCAGCCCTGCAGGAGACCTCTAAAGAATCAGAACCACATTGCAAAGTATGTTTTCCAACTTGTTCAGCAGAATGCATTAAATCCTGTAAATCTTTATTTTTCTACACAGTCAGGAATCAACATCATTTTCTGTTTAAGCAGTCCAATAAGATGCTGTTGATATATTAACATATGAAATTGGCAGTTTAAAGCTCTGATTGCCAAGGTTGCAGAAGTATAAACCTTTTTACCCCATCTATCCAGCGCCCTGGAGTCTCTATCAGAAGGGGTAGGATTTTTAGCAGTAGAAGCCTCAATGCCCTTGGGTCCCTGAGAAATGGTTTCTGGATCTGCAACAGGATTTTTGAAAAGGAACTTGCGGGACTCAGGAACCCTGTAATATCAGTCAGGTTTACTAAGAGCCAGAGGCAGGGAATCGGGGGCCAAACTGGATTCCGAGAACACATCAACAATATCTAGTACAGGAGGTATAGCCAAAGGCCTATGCTGAGGTAGAAGAAGAAAATCCCAAAGCCCCTTTTTTGAATCAGAAAAATCCTGGCTTTCCCAGTGGAAATGCTCCCTTAAAGTATGTAAAGTTTCCCAAGAAAGAAAAATCCTCAGGAGGGGAAGCAGAGGGAATGTAATCCTCCACATCAGAATCCTCGTAAGTAGGTATGGACAAATCCAGGTTGCAAGAGTCAGAAGAAACAGAATATTCATAACCAAGCTCAGCCCTAGCAAGAAAAGTTTCCCAACGGGGTACTTAGCTTTAAGTTGAAGACTTCGGAAAATTTCAGGAGTCGGTCGACCGGCACTTGTGAACTGCTTCGGACACCGCACGGCAAGAAAGACTGATGTAATGGTGTCAGCTGCATGTTTTATACCACCGACAACCTGACGTCATAGAAGGGACAGCAACCGACGCAGGACAGAAGACTTTGTTAATCAGGCCGACTGAGGGCAACCTGCCAGCAGATTAGCCAAATGTAATGACTGCAACAGTGAAACATGAAGAACATCAATGCTGCAAGAAAGCTGAAGCTGCAAGCTCAAAAGAAGTCAGAGTCAATTTCTCCAAAACAAGCCTGAGTCAATTTCTCCAAAACAAAAGCTTGTTCCTCCTCCTCGGGATTTCTATTATGAAGGATGGCTTCAAGAAACTGTCTGGATTCAAACCTAGGGGGACAAAAGAGGGGTTAAAGACAGACAGGCAGAAACAGCCGAGAGGTGGGGCTTTAACTGAAGAATATGCCAACCCAAAATTGGGGAATTCACACAAATAAGAGAACCAAAAAAACATCCACAGTAAGTCCAGGTTATAAGAAAGGCGCCAGATGAAAAACCTCTTCCATTTGGACAAGTAGGATTTCCTAGTAGTGGGTTTACTGGCCTCCTGCAGAAACCAAAGCACATTCTCAAAAAAGGTGCTTGAAGGGAATCAAAATCCCAACACCCACAGTGTCAGTTAAAAAGTGGACAGGTGAGGATGGATGAGAGATCCATTGTCTTGTTTGAGAAAATCCACCCTGTGAGGTAACTTCTGATGGTTGCCCTTGGCTAACTGCAGAAGAGGAATCAATGCTGTCTGGACCAAAAAGGAATCACCAGCAAGATTTTGGGAGCATTCTGTTTTATCCTGCACAGGATGTTTGGAATGAAAGGAAGGAGAGGGAAGGAATAAAAAATGTTCCCCTCCATGAAAAAGGATAGGGTGTTCACATTCCAGGCCAGAGGACATGAAGTCCTGGAACAAAATTGAGGAAGCTGCCTGTTCAGAGGGGAGGCAGAGAGATCTACTTGATAAATACCCCACTTATGGATAATTGTCCAGAAACACATCCCTGTGAGGCATCTACTCGTGATACCGTGTTATGGACCTTCTCAGGGAGTTTCCGACAAAATTCTGACTTGAATGAATGTACACTTCCTGAAGTTTGACTTGGTACTGAACTGCTATCTCCCAAACTTGGAGTGCCATTCTACAAAGCAGACTGGACCTTGTCCCAACCCCCTTGTTTGTTCACGTACCGTATCACTGTGGTACTGTCTGTAAAAATCTTTAGGGGCCCTGGAAAAAACACAAGATGAAAAGCAGTGCGGGCCGACAGAAGAGCTCATCTCCTTGATACTGATGTGCATCTTCTGCTGTGCAAAGGCGTTGCACTTTTAGGTTTCCGAAGGAAGCCCCTCAACCTCCATCTGAGACATCTGTGAACAGCTCCTGATAGGGAAGCGGGGATTGAAATGGAAGCCCTGGATTCAAAGTCAGTTGGTGAATCCACCACTGAAATTCCAACTTGAGACATGAAAGAAGAAAGACTGGAAACTTTGAGGATGAGCATGCTGAAGCCAAAGTGACTTTAGATACCACTGAAGTGTTCTCATGTGCAATCTGGCAAAGGGAAGCATAAGGATGGTAGATGCCATAAAGCTCAAAGCTTAGAAATTCCCTGGCTGAATTCACAGCCAGAGGAAGAAGGGACTGAAAAAAGGAAATTAGAGTGAAAGCCTTGGGAGGTGGCAGGGATGCTAGTATAGCAACAGTCTCAATTCTGCATCCCAGAAAAACATGGTCACGAGAGAGTGACAGGAAGGACTTTTGAAAATTTACAGTGAACCCCATGATTTGCAGAGTGATGACCCACTGAAGGTGCTGTAAAAGAATCTCCAGAGAGAAGGCTTGAATAAGCAGGTCCTCTAAATAAGGAAAGACATGAACACCTTTGAGCCTGCAAAAAGCCATCAAGGGAGTTAGACATTTGGTGAATACTGTTGGGGCAGTAGACAGGCCAAAGGGCAAAGCAGAGAACTGAAAATGCCAGCAAGCAACACAGAAATGTAAAAAACTTCCTCAAAAGGGAATGAATAGGGATATGGAGGTAAGCATCCTTGCAATACAGAGAAACCATAAATACCCGAGGAAGCAGAAGAGGGAACAAAGTCTGAAGGGATAACATTCGAAAGGAAGGAACATTCCAGGTGAGAAAAATCCCCTCTTTCTTGGGGACCAAAAGCACTCTAGAATAAAATCCATTCCCCCATTGAGCAGCTGGAACCTCTTGAACAGTTCCCAGAACCAAAGATCCTGAAGCACCTATGGAAAATAGCTCAACTGGTCTTGAGGTGGCTGAGGAATGCCATAAAGGGGGTAAAGATATTTCCAAACCATGAAATACCCCTGGCAAATGATGGAAAGAACCCAGGAATCCTGGGTTATGCTTAACCAGACAGGAAGAGACAGAGAAAGTCTAGGGAAGAGGAATTTGGCTGGTAAGAATCTGGTAGAAAGACACCAACTGGTTGATCAGGAAAGGAAGGCTTGTGAGCAGGAGAAGTCTGTGTAGACTTAGCTGGTGGGGGGACCCTTCTACCACCCTTCTTGCCTTTAGGATAAGAAGACTGCCTTCTAACAAAGGCCAGTTTATTATGATAGCTTCTCTGGAACTTTGGCACAGGAGAAACAAAAAAAAAGTTTCAGGTTCTGTAACTCCTTAACTTTCTCCTCCAGGGACTTGAACAAATCATTACCAGCAAACAAACTATTATTGTCCACAGGAGCATCCATCAACTTGGCCTTAATGTCATCAGGCAGAGGCTGAAGCCGTAGCCAAGAACATCTTCTCTACAGACAGCCAGAGGTAACAGCCCTAGCAGCATCTGCTGCATCATAACTGCATTTAATGGAATGGCGAGCCATCTGGGAAAAAGCCCTTAGCAGAGACAAGACAGAGGTCTTTCCTTCAAAATCAGGAAAGTCAGAAATAACCTGGCAAACCTGAGATAGGCCAGCCAAAACATACCTGGTAATGAGTTTGATAATGAACAGCACAAAAAGCTAAAGTGGCTGAAGTATAAACCATTCTACCCAGGCTTTTCATAGCACTGCAGTCTTTATCAGAAGGAAAAGGTTTAGTAGAAAGTAGTAATTCAGAAGGCTTGTCAGATGCCACAGAAACCACCGAAGGGTGAGCAGATGGACACTTAAAAGGAATCTGCAGTCATCAGGCACATAAAAATGTTTTATAAACGAGCAGGGGGCTCAGAGTCTGTGGTCTGAGATGTGGAAGAAAAGGTACCCAATAATGCAACCAAAACAGGAGGAACAGCAGATGGTCTAGATCATCCCATTTGAAGGAGCTCATATCTCCCCCTGCACATTAGAACCTTGGGAACAATCCCATTTAAAGAATTCCATCATCCTGGCAATGGTATTCCCAAAAGAAATATTCTCAAAAGGAGATTCAGGACTAGCAGATTCCTCTTCCTCAAGAAGCATAATCCAAAGGGGAAGGAATCTGGGTAGAAAAGGCCAGACATTCCTCATCAGAATCCTCCTCCTCTTCTTCAGAGGAATCCAGTTTCCTAAACCTTTTGAGGGGAGAAGACCAAGGAGGAGCCAGGACAGAGACCCCTTGAGGAGGCTTCAGGGCCATAACAGCATTAAACAAACCTTGTGCAAATGTCTGCCATTCATTTTGAGGATCCTTGGGAACAGAATAAATATGTTTTGTCTTGTGCTTCTTTTTTAAAGGGGATGTCTGCTCTACGAAAAGTAGAAGGCTTAGACTCGAGCCTAAACTCAACAGTAGTAGTCGGGACTTCCTCCCTAACCAGTACCTGAGGAACCCCCAGGAACTTTGGTGATAAATCAGCCATGGTTCACCCTAAGCGGCAGAAACAGAGGTCTGCAAGACCTCAGAGGACATGCGAGAAGTCGGATCCATGCCGGCCTCTGAACCAGTAGTGGCAGTGGAATCTAACCCAAAAACTGGACGATCCTCCTGGCTTTCACCAGACTCGAGACATATGTCTGGTGAAGGTGGCACAGCCAAAGAATCTGATGTGAGTTTTTTACCTTTTTCAAAGACAGTTGACCCTCAGGCCAGAAATACCCTCCATAGTATCTTTCGCTAAAGCTTTAGACGTCGGTTTTCAAGATAAATGGCGAGAGAGGAAAGACTATGTGAGGGTCTTAGGAACAAAAGTCTGACAAATGGCACAGGACGTATGGTCGTGGGATGCTCTTAAACAAAAGCACTGCTTGTGATTGTCTTTATGGGGAATCGGACTTCCACAGTGGCATTTGCCCTTTCTGGATGACATGAAACCCCACAAATGCAAAAAGCAAAAAAGGAAGTCAAAAACCCCTATGGGGCACTTATCTGAACACCTAGGTAACTAGCAACGACTTGGGCGATCAGACAGACAATCAAAGATAACATCCGGACTGAAGGCAAACTTCAGAGGATGATGCATTCGGATATCACTTTTATGCCCTACACATTGCTCAGGGAGCATATCGATAACACCCTAAAGGCTTTGATATACTGGCTTGACTTCGGGCCACCCTTGGCAGGAGATCACTCATGTTAAGAATACTGCACAAGTGAAATGAAAGGGCATCATAGCTGACATTGATCATTTTCCTCTTGTGCAGAGGGCACAAATGATCCTTTCCCCACCAGTTTAGTCTCAGTAGCTCAGCATGCAGTGCACACAGCTTTGTTGCTGTGAGACCAGAAGGCTGTGGGTTCTATTACATTTCTAAAACTGACAAGCAGTGCAACATAAGGGACAGTACTGCACTCCTGAGTGAGCCTTCTTTTAGATTAGACATCATACGCTTCATCTGTCTGAGTAGGTGGCATCACAGATTGATGTCGGAAATCCTATGGTACTTGTAATAAAGAGTAGGGGTCTTTTATTTAAATACAAAAAGAACTCTTGCAACATATTTACAAATAATTACAAATATACAAGTATGCAGATATACAAATTTATTCACACATTCATAATTTCCTTTACAATCATACTAAATATTCATCCCCATTAGAACCCTACTCCTTTTTCCTTAACCATCATCTGATTTTACTTAACACTGGTGCTAAAATCCATTTACAATTAAACAATTTAATTCATTCTTTCATTCCATACAACTGATAATGACAAAATAACCGTTTATCTGTTCTACATTCTTATAATGGCCCATTTCCTTTTAACGGTAATTTATCCATTACCGTTCCCCACATTCTACTTTCTGATTACACCATGCTTATTTCTATAGCATTATTTGTTTCATCTGTTAGATTTTTCTCGTGGTTTTACACAGTAATATTTTATCGCTACATTTATACCATATCTTCCTATTTTTTTCTAGATCAATTTTTTTTCCACAAAAATATTTTTCTTAGCAACAGTTTATACACTTTCTTTTTTTACCATACCAAACATGTATCATACTTATACAATTTCACTACTAACCTTTCACCTTTTTCATTTATTCACACTGTACAAACTTAAACACTATATTCCACTGGGTTAATTAATGCTAAAGCCTCTTCCTCTATTAACATACAAAACTCCTCTTTTTACAGAGTTTACTCTAGAACCCCATATAAATGAAAAATACCTGCAATAATTCCTTTTCAGTTACTGTTGGAAACAAATACACTTGCAAAGTATGCTATTTTCACCATAAGTATGGAAGTAATCAAAGAAGCCTTTTGTTTTGAAAGGATTTATATGCTCTCCACAAAAAATAAGCTTTTACTTCTATTGTTTTTTTCCTACTGAATTCTACTTGCATCTATATTCCCAAATTTTATACCCAACATAGAATCTCCATTCTTTGTAAAATATATACCCTCCAATATACCCTCCTATCTTTATCACCTAAACTTTCTCTTTAAGGATACCCCATTATCTCTAAACACTCGTTTGTACAAATTATTCTTTTATCCATTTTTTTTTCAAATTATAAATGCCATCTGCATATGTTAACAGAGCTGGAATTCTTAACCCTTAAGGAGTCGCATACCTTTCCCCCTTCAATTTGTAATTAATTTCACATAGTATAAACATTCATAACTAAGTAAGAGTACACAACTCACTGGACATCCCTTACACCCTATTTTCATACGTACCTCTTGGCTTAACCAGAGGCATTTACACATTTTTACTTCTTTATTACTATAACCTGACATACCTAACTTATATTCTTTCACTACCCATATGATTGGATATCTATTTCTATTAAATGCCTTAAAGTATCTTCTGATTTTTGCTTTTCTATTATAAAATCATCCACAACTTTTACCATCATTAATAATTCCGGACACTACATCCCCTTTATACTACATGTTATCATCCAAATTTGTAATTTAGTTTCAAAACTATTCTGTATTATTTCATAAAGATCTTATAAATATTCACTATTACCCATCTCTAGTTTTTTCATCTTCCGTATTAATTTAAATATTCTACTACATAATTGGTTAAATGAGGTTTTATGTACAAATATTCATTCAAATTTTTTAAAATGTAAATACTTTTTTTGCCAATTCCTTACATTTTTATAAATTTTATATTATATTCCATCTGGTCCTGCAGCCAAATCTGTCCTAATACTTTATATACCTCATTTAAAGTAAACTTTTCCAACTCTATTCTCTTTCAGCTAATGTTTTTCTTTTCCATGTTTTTTTTATTACCTTCTTTTTTCATTAAAATATTTCTATACCTACATTACTCCACTATTCATAATCTTTTCCCGAGTTCTATTTCTCCTTTTGCATTTATTTCTCTCATTACAATTAATCTGCTTATGTAACTTGATACTATTTTTCCTTGTAATAATATCTTTGCTTATATAACTACTCTTGTGCTTTTAAGTTTTCATATACTTATTTTTCTTCCTTAAAATGCTTTCATTATGTTACAAATCTTCCAATGCATCATTACAGGTTTTTATATTTTTCTTTCTACTTTTTCTCATAGATTTCCGCTGTAAAGTTTTTTTTTTGTTTTTTTTTTTAAAGAAACATCTTTTTTAAATTATCACATAACATAGGACATCATACATGTACATAAATTAAAAAAAACATTGACATAATTGTTACTGCAATCATTATACACTCCTTATAATCTATCCAGTCACTGCCAGTCAAACATAACATAAATCATTCAAATACTGTCTTCTTTTAAACCTCATTCTTCCTCTGCATGTACTGTTCCCACAGTTCCCATTATTTTCTTATGCAATTTGCTCCTATCATTTTCTAAAGATCCCAATTCCAGTTGTTTCATCTCAGTTACTATACTCTCTACATCTAGGAAAGTTGGTTTAGACTTTGCTTTCCATTTTTTAGTAATTGCTTTTCTGCAACCACCATAATTAGACTCAGCAAAGCCTTACTATATA
The DNA here is from genome assembly GCF_019279795.1 of Protopterus annectens. Classification (NCBI taxonomy): domain Eukaryota; kingdom Metazoa; phylum Chordata; order Ceratodontiformes; family Protopteridae; genus Protopterus; species Protopterus annectens. Next base: position 1,892,118,035 of record NC_056731.1, on the reverse strand, counting down.
TAGGCAATTCATATTCTTTATCATAGCTCAAAAGTCATTTCCTTAGTTACACCAACTTGCCCACCCAGTATCTCTGATAGATAGTCTGCATGGAATCTTTAGAGTCTGCAACTCATTACGCTTCCAGAAAATATTTGCCCAGTTACCTCTTTCTTCCCCATCACACCTCCAACATTTACTGTCCACCCGAGGAAAAATTCATAGGTATTTTTATACCCAAAGTAACATTTCCAAGCAAGGATCCTAAATCTTCCAGACTTTGTTACATATTTAGGAGACATACATACATCCTTCCCATACTTTCTTTGTGAATTGATTATCCAATTCTCCCTTCCCAATCCTTTCAAACCTCCTCTGACTGATTATTATGCAATATTTTGTATGCTCTACTAATTATTCCTTTTTTTAACAGCAGCTTCTGTTATAAATTCTACTAAAACTCTACCAGTGCTGGTCTTTTGCTGAAGATGCCCCTATTTTTTCTCTGTGCCTATACTCTTATCAATCCTTGATGCAGAAAGCAATCCCGATCCTATAGTCCAAATATATTTGACCTCTTCTCATTTTATTACCTCCCCCTCGCTAATTATTTGCTCCCAATACCTTGGTTGTTTTACCATTTTTCTCCAATAAATTCCACCACCCTCTTGCCTATTGTCTGTGTCCCTAATTGCAATCATCCCTATTGGCAGAATTTCCTTTCTTCATTCCTGTGTTGGCTTAGTTCATACAATACTTTCTGCTGCTTTATGAATATAATATAGTGCATAGTTCTTGTCACTGTCCTTCAAGATTTGCATCCAGAATCCCAGTCTCCTTATTTCTTGAGCCCCCTCCCATTTCATTATCCCTTTCCACTTTGAATTACAGGTTTCTGCTTGTGCTCAACTCTGTAGCTCTGAAATACCCCTTCAAAATCAGGTAATCCCAAACCACCTTGTCCAATTAGAAGAATCAGCTTATCACACTTTACTCCTGCCATCTTTCCCTTCCCAGATAAAATCCTTCAGCTCTGGTTATTCACATCTTCTCTTGATTGATAAAAATATGCATAACCTAAAGGAACTAAAAACAATTTAACTGCTTGTATCTTGCTATCCATATAAGAGCTTCCAATTTCTCAGTTTTTGTATGGTCTTTTCTTTAGTCTCTTCCCACGTATCCTAAGCTGCCACACCAGAATCCTTTTTAACCCATATTCCTAGATGCTTCATTTTATCATGTCCCCATAAATGTGGATATTGCTAAACCAATCTGTGGGGTATACAATTTACAGCTATTGACTTTGTTTTAGTTTCATTAATTTTGTATCCTGAAAAGATCTGAAACTGCCTCAAAATGTTGCACACCACCTTTTCTTTTTATATTGTGTAATTGGGATTGCAAACAGGTGGTGGTCTTTTTCTCCACTCCTCTCTTTCTTGTACAGTTTTGAAAAATATAGGCAATGCAATGGAAAAAAAAGAGAGCCTGCTTAAAAACGCATGACAAAGTTAAAATTGATGTGCCTTTTTTTTCATTCTTGCATGGGGAAATGACAGGCTTAAGGACCTTCGATTGATTAGTTTTAAGACCGCGAGTAAATATAAAATACTGATTATTGTTAGGCTTTTTTTTCTAGCAAATGCACATATACTAAGTAGCAATTCTGCAACTAGTCTTCAGGTCTCCATGGAAACAATCTGATAAAGAGAAACTGCAGACAGTCTAGAGGAACAGGACTGGCTCAGGGAAAAGAAAATAAAAAGAACAGAGAAACTGGCTAGGACATAATGTTCTCTGAAAAACAACAGAGGGTTTTCCCAGCTGTGAGAACTTTAAACATAATACAAAACCAATCAGACCTAAAGTAAAGTTTTCAGTTTTTTTTGAAATGCAATAGGGATAGTAATATAAACAGGTGCTTTTTTTTCTCCCTTCGCTCTTATTTGTTCAGTTTTAAGAAATGTAAGCACTGCAATGAAGGCAAAAAGGAGGAAGAGTCTGGTTAAGAGCGTATGACAAAAGAAAAATCAATGTGTTTTCCCATGTTTACATAGGGAAATTATTGGTTTTAGACTCTAGGCATTATCCAGTAACAAGTTTATTACAAAGCATGTAAATGAAAATACTGAATATTCTAAAGCTTTTTTATGGTAAGCAATGTACTCTTAGTATTGTGTCTGGTTTGCATGTCACTATCAATTTGATAAAGACAAATTTGTTGGAGGAAGTGTTTTCTGAAAGCATTCAAGTGTCTTCTCAGCTGGGAGAGCTATAAAGATAAACAAAATCAAATAGCACTTACCAATGCTGTATAGCATGACTAACCTTTTTGGTCAACTCCAGCCTGTGTGTGATTATCAACTTAGAACTTCTGTTCTTATTAGGAAGCAAAAACTTCAACATTTGAAGATGTACATAGGTTTGGGGGGGATTTGGGGGTTTGTTCTGTTTGAGGGTTTTCAAAAAACAAAATGTAAGTTGTAGCATAAGCACAAATAGATATAAGAAACTGTATAAAAAACAACCTGAACAGTATATGCATGCAACATAAAAGAACTAGACATTTAACAAACAAGCAATCATACATAAAAGGTGGTAATAACAATACATGAAAATGATGCTTTCTGTAATGTCTTTCAATCTGATAGTCTTACAGATAAATATAAAAGAAAGAGTAGCAAACTATATTAAAAAATGTAGACTGCAAATATAAAGCTATGCTACAAGAGACAAAGAAAGAACTGAGCATGTAAATTTGATAAAGAAAGGTTTTCAGGATTGTTATTCAGCAGAATATCTGGGGCAAAGGAAGAGAGTATTTTAATTGCAAGAGGAGCTCCAATTGTGATAGAAGAGGAAATAAAGCTAATAATGGAAGATGCATAGTACTAAGGGGCTACTGGCTAGGGTGGAGGTTTACACTGGCATGCCTTTACATTCCACCTAAAACTGCTTTAATGGGGCTTAATAAAGTTCTGGGAGAAATAATCAGCTTTCATCAAGGAATATTAGTTACAGGTGGAGACTGGAATTTAGTTTGCAACAGTGAAGATGCATCTGGAGGGCCTAGAGGGGGAAAATATAACAAAAGGAGGGTAGATTTTTGAAGAAATTTATGAAAAGGTTTGACATGAAAGATATGAATTTAGTACTAGGAGTTTGGAGTGAATTTACATATTATTCACAGAGATACAAAAACTGGGCTAGGTTAGATAGATTTTATATTTCACAGGAACATGTGCATTTAATTGAAGGTCTTGAAATGCACCCAATAACTATTTCAGATCATGCACCACTAACCAAAATACAAACACAAGGTAATTAAATAAAAATGAGACGCTGACACTCCCACCTTTCAGCTGAAAATAGAGGAATTTAAGGAATGGGTTTGGAATTAATTCAGGAGCTACTAGAGAAGACAGAATTTTCTTCTGAAAATATAGCTAGGGAATGACATAAAATTAAAGTGGAGTTTAAAACTAGGGTGGAAATAAAAGAAAGGGAGATATGGTTAAGAAGTAACAAGAATTATTTAAAGGGACTGAGAAATGATAAAGTATTTCAAGATAGGGAGAAACTCTCAGAACAAGAAAAGGAGCAACTGCAGAATGCTAAACAGAAAATAAGAGATTACCTTGATAATATGCACCAGTTTAGAGAGATTGCTGTTAAGCAGCTGTTTTCTGATGATAATTCTAGAGCACAAAAACTTTTAGCACAACTACTCAGGCAACAGAAGGCTGTCACCAAACTTGGGGAGCCTATAACAAAGGAAGAGAAAAAAAGATCCCATAGCAGTATTAGAAATTTTTCGAAAATTTTATGAAAGTTTGTATAAAGCAGAGAAATGTGGAAATCAAGAAAAGGTACAAATGGAAATGTTTATTGAAGAATTAACTATGCCAAGGTTAGAGGTAGATGAGGCTCAATTACTAACAGTATAGGAAGAGAGGAGATGAAAATGGCTATGTATAACCAATCTACAGGAAAGTTCCCAGGAATAGATGGTATTCCTGTAGAAGTTTGGAAGTTAGGAGGGAAAAAAACTGATAAATATCTGGAAGGTTTTGTTTAACAGTATTTTAAGAGAAGTACCAGCATCCTGGAAGAAGGTGGTGGTAAAAGTAATACCTAAAGAGGGCAAAGAACCATTTGATCCAGCTTCATATAGGCCCATTTCAATACTAAACCATGACTATAAAGTGTTTATGTCTATAACGGCTAAATGAATGGTGAAATCGATACCAAAATTGATAGATATGATCAGTGTGGTTTTGTGGAGAGGCGGCAAGCATTTGACAATATTAACAGAACACTGATGATCCAGAGGGAAGCAGAATGTAAGAAAATACCACCTTTATTGGTGGGTCTTGATGCAGAGAAAGTATTTGACAGTAGACTGGGACTTCATGAGCAGGGCAATGGAAACATTTGCTTTCCCCCAATACAATTATAAAGTTGATTAGTAGTATATATGAGGGATAGAAGGCGAAAATTAAAGTGGGTGGGGTCCTCTCTGATAACTTCTGCTTGAGTAGAGGAAACAGGCAGGGTTGTCTGCTTTCCGTTTGTTTTCATTATATTTAGAAGCATTGGCAAAAAAAAATAAGGGACTCGGAAATTCAAGGATGCAATTGATATGTTAGTCAGGAAAAGCTGGCTCTATTTGCAAATGATATTTTAAACATGACAAAACCAAAAAGGGACATTACAGCATTGGGGAACATTTTAAGACAGTTTTAAATCCTCTCAGGATACAAAATGAATGAAGCTAAAAACAAAGGCAATAGTTGTAAAGTATGTACCCACACACAAACTGGTTCAACAATATCCATATTTACAGGGACATGATAAAAAGTATTTAGGAGTATGGATTACAAATTACTCTGTTGGGGCAGCTAAGGATATGTGGGAAGAGACCAAACAGAAGATAATACAACAAGGAGCTTTGTTATATGGCTACCAAGATACAAGCAATTAAAATGTTTTTAGTCCCTTTAGTGTTATACACGTCAGGCATATTTTTATCAACCAGAAGAGAAGCTGTAGACAAAATCATTCAACTCTAATTTCTACCTGGGAAGAAAAGGCAGCAAAGGTTAAGTGGGATAAGCTGATTCTTCCAGTAGAACAAGGCGGTCTAGGAATACCCAATTTGAGCAGGTATTTTAGAGCAACACAGTTAAGGCTCTTGTACATACCACAATCAGAAAACTATAACTCAAAGTGGAAAGGAATGATGATGATAATAATACAGGGAGGAATGTCAAATGAATAGAGATTAGGATTTTGGATGCAGACTCTTAAGGAGAGCAACAAAAATATACACAGTATTATATTCACAAAATAGCAGGGAGTAATCTAAGGAGAAGAGAGATTCTGCCGAATGTGAGGACTGTGGTTAGGGATACAGATAATAGGCAAGAGAAGGCTGGAATTTATTGGAGAAAACTAGCAAAAAAGGTACTGGGAGCAAATAACCAGAAAGACAAGGTAATAGAAAGGGAAGAAGCCAAGAATTTATTTGGACTGCAGGTTAGAGACTGCCTTCCCCATCAAGGATTGGTATCAGAGCATAGGCAAAAAGTAAGTACAGTTGTATACACTTAGCATAAATGTAGATGTTCGAATGTATTCACTGTTGCAGTCCTTACAAAATGGGTTATCTGGCTCCCGGTAGCTCTCAGTCAGCCAGAATACCAAAGTCCTTGGTATATGACTTTGGCTGCCTTCAGTTTTAAGCCTGACGTCCGGTACAAAGGGAGGAAGCAGACACCATTTCCTCAGTTTTTCTTGTCTTAACTGTCAGGAGCCCCCCCAAAAAATGTTAGACCAGAAAAAAAAAAATCCAGTCCATGCCCTAGGGAAATAAAAGGGAGATGGAAGTGGGGGGAACCAGGACTGCAACAGTGAATACACTCGAACATCTACATTTATGGTAAGTGTACACAACTGTACTATGTTCGTGTTTCACTGTTGCAGTCCTTATAAAATGGGTTGATTCCCAAAGCCCAGGAAACAAACAAAAGGGATGAGGCACGCCCACAGTTTAAGGGTTGGTAAGGATGCCCTGCAACACTGCAGTGGCAAAAACAGCCCTGGACTTAGAAAACAAGGGTAAACTGTAATGTTTAGTTTAAGTGTGTACAGAAGTCAAGGTAGCTGCTTCCAGGATGTTCCTATTAGGTACATCTCTTAAAAAAGCTGCTGAGGTAGAAGCTGCTCTAGTAGAATGGGTCCTAATACTCTGTGGAGAAACCTTGCCATGCTGTAAGTAACAAAAGTGAATACAATGAGCAATCCACTTAGAAATGGTCTGCTTTGAAATAGCTTTGCCCTGAGCTCCAGGAGCAAAACTGACCAACAACTGATCTGACTTTTGAAAAGGTTTATTCCTGTCCAGGTAAAATCTAAGCCGTCTATGCACATCCAAGGAATGCAGTAACCTTTCTCCTTTATTCTGAGGATTAGGAAAGAAGGTAGGAAGGTGGATAGACTGGTTAAGAGACAGGCTAGAAACCACCTTAGGCATAAAAGAGGGACTAGTTCTAAGAGAAACCCGATCCACATGGAAGATGATAAAAGGCTCCACTGCCATTTAGGCCGGCAGCTCAGAAACTCTTCCAGCTGAAGTAATAGCCAAGAGAAAGACAGTTTTCCAGGAGAGAAACTTCAAATCTGCTGAGGCAGCTGGTTCAAAAGGAGGCAGAGTAAGTTTCTCAAGTACAAAATTAAGATCCCAAGCAGGAGTAGGTGCCCTTCTGGGAGGCTTTAAATTACTAGCTCCCCTGAGGAACCGTTTCATCAAAGGATGAGAGAAATTGGGCTGCACAAAGGAACAATGAGGAGAAATAGTTGAAGCATGAATCTTGATAGAAGATAAGGAAAGTCCACCATTAAGTAAGCCTGCCAAATAGTCAAGAATAAGAGAGTAGGTTGAGAAGGGTCTTCCCCTCTAGTCTGCATCCAAAAGGAGAAACTTTCCCACTTATCTGCATAGGATTTCCTAGTGCTAGTCCTCCTGGCTTCACAAAGGACCTCAACCACCTGTTGGGAAAGGTTTAAATTATGAGCTAGGCTGCCAAATGCAGAGTCTGAAGATAAGGATGCAGATATTTTCCCCCCTCCTGGACCAAGAGATCCGGTATCGGAGGAAGATGCCAAGGATGAGACTGGAAGAGATTGCGAAGTAGTGGATACTAATGTTGCCTGGGCCAGTCTGAAGCTATGAGGATGGCCCTTAGCATTTCATCCCTTATCTTTAACTGCACTCTGGGAAGAAGAGGCAGAGGAGGGAATGCATAGATCAAAAGCTGTGTCCAGGGGAAGGACAAGGCATCCATTTCCAAGCTTTGTTGATATGATCCCTGGTACAAAAGGATGGAAGAAGGTGGTAGGTCGGAGATAAGAGATCCAACTGGGGAGGGCCCCAACGCTGAATGATTTGATAAAAGATGGTCTTGTTTAGTTGCCACTCGTGAGGATCCAGGACCTGCCTGCTGCACCAGTCTGCCCATGTGTTGAGCCTTCCTGGAAGAAGCTGAGCTATCAGATTAATGTCCATGGAAGCTGCCATGGACCAAAGTAACATGATTTGTCTGCACAGGGGGTAAGAGCGAGTCCCTCCCTGCTTGCTGATGTACCACATGATTGTGATGTTGTCTGCCCTGACTAGAAGAGTACCAAGAAAGAAAAGATCCTTGAAAGCCATCAAGGCCTGCTGGACTGCCATCAATTCCTTCTGATTTATGTGCAAATGAACCTGTTGATAGTTCCAAGTCCCCTGAATACATCTGCCCTCTAAATGAGCTCCCCCAAGTGTAGTCTGAGGCATCTGTGTTGAGAGTCTGGCTGGCAGGAGGTGGACAAAAAGGCAGGCCTTTGTTCTGTGCACAGGCCGTCACCCACCAAAGGAACTCAGTCTGCAAGCAGGGAATCAGAGAAAGAATCAGGTCTAAATCCTGATGTGTTGACACTAAAGGTTTTTGAGGTACCACTGAATTTTCCTCATATGCAGTCTTGCATATGGAATCAGAATACATGAAGCCATGACTCTCAGGGCTTGCAGTAATTGCCTTGCAGAGAGCTGGGTCATGCTTGTCAAATTCTTGAAGTAATTTGAACGATCCATTTGTTTCTCTTGAGGGAGGGATACCATCTGGGCGGCTATGTTCAGACTCGCTCCCAGGAATACAATCTCACTGGTGGGTACCAATTTTGACTTATTTTCGTTGACAGTGTAGACCAAAGAGGTGAGAAGGTTCTTTACAAAGTCCAAATCCTTTAGAAGTTGCTTTGGAGAGTTTTGCTGAACAAGACAATCGTCCAAGTAAGGGTAAATTTGAATGTTTCTTTGTCTGCAAAAAAGCAATGACTGGAGCCAGGCATTTTGTAAAAACTGTGGGAGCAGTAGATAAGCCAAAGGGCAATGCAGAAAACTGGAAGTGCCTGTTCCCCGCCCTGAAGTGAAGGAACTGCCTGCAGCTTTCCCTTACTGGGATGTGCAGATAAGCTTCTTTGAGATCAAAGTACCAGCCAAAAATCCTTGGCCAGCATTGGCAACAACTGCTGAAGAGTGAGAATTTTGAACTTGGGAATCACCAGAAAAGTGTTTAGAATGGGCAAATCCAGAATAGGGTGCCAGGTGCCCCCTTTTTTGAGAACCAGGAAAAGTCTTGAGTAGAAACCCTGGCCTATCTGTAGTGTAGGAACTGGCTCTATTGCTCCCAGGTTTAGCAAAGAAACAACTTGTTTTTCTGCTTCTGCCCTTTGAAGAGGGGGGATATAGTACAGTTGTGTACACTTACCATAAATGTAGATGTTAGAGTGTACTCACTGTTGCAGTCATCACATTTGGGTTATCTACCTGCAGGTATTCCTCAGCCGGCCTGAATACCAGTCTTTGGATTTCTGCGTCAGATGCTGTCGCTTCTTCCTGGACATCAGGCCGTCAGGGGTACAAAACATGCAGCCAATGCCATTACATCAGTTTTTCTTGCCCCAGATGTCAGGTGCCCCCATAATAGGAAGCAATTAAATGGTATGGTAAAACCCCCATCAAAAAGCAAATACACAAGAAAAAAATAGACATACCAACCATAAGGAGAGGTAGAGCCAGGAGAAGTCAGGGGGCTAGAGGGAGGGTAACTAGGACTGCAACAGTGAATACACTCGAACATCTACATTTATGGTAAGTGTACACAGCTATACTATGTTCTTAGTGTTTCACTGTTGCAGCCATCACATTTGGATTGATTCCCAAAGCTAAGGCAGGGAGGAGGACGTTAAAGAGCATTAGGGCCAGCTATTAATCCCTGCAAGACTGCAGTGGCATATCCAGTTGTGGATTTAGAAAAGATAGGCAAGTGGTAATGCTTGGTGAAGTTATGTACAGAGCTCCAGGTAGCAGCTTCTAGGATGTACCTGGTAGGGACTCCTCTGAGAAATGCCGCAGAGGTAGATGCAGCCCTGGTGGAATGTGATCTTATCCCCCTTGTGGGGTAGGTTTTCCATGGTGCTTGTAGCAGAAATGAAGGCAAGGGGCTATCCACTTGGAAATGGTTTGCTTTGAAATGGCCTTCCCCTCTGCCCCTGAAGCAAAGCTAACTAGTAGCTGCTCAGATTTTCTGGTAGGCTTAGTCCTGTCCAAATAGAATCTAAGTTGTCTGTGTACATCCAGAGGGTGCAGTATTTGTCCCCCTTTGTTTTGTGGATTAGGGAAAAAAAGAAGGCAAATGAATGGACTGATTAAGGGCCACAGAAGACACCACCTTGGGCATAAAGGAAGGGTTAGTCCAGAGGGAAACCCTGTCCGCATGGAAGATAAAAAGAAGTTATGTACCTACCATAACATTCCATGTTAGTTGTTATCATCTCACCTTCCTTCTTGCTGTTTGGGTTTGGAGCCAATCCTCTGCTCCGACTCAGCCATCTTCAATAGCTCAAGAGCTGTTTACTGGCTCGAGGCTACCCCTTATCCCATGATGCCTAGCGAAAGCTACCCAGATCTCATTTGTAATAGCTATTCCAGACATAAGTTGAGAAAACCAGTTATCTAAAAACTGGTTGTTCAATACATCTAATTATAGAATAGGTTACGAAAAACCTGGCCAGAAGAGCAATAAGGAAAAAAAATACTCAGCCAGTGAAAACCAGAACTCCTCTCAGTCCACTAGGACAGGGGAAGGAGGGAGGGACGCAAGAAGGAAGGCAAGATGAAGACAACGAACATGGAACGTTATGGTAGGTACATAACTTCTTTATGTTAAGTTGTCCATCTCACCTTCGTTCTTGCTGTTTGGGACAGCGTCCCTAGCACCTAACATCCTGGGTGGCTCATTGGAACAGACTCTTCAAAACAGTGGAACCAAAGTCAGCTTTGCTCTGGGAGACCATATCCACCTTGTAATGAGAGATAAAAGGTATTGAAGATTTGCCCACATGGCAGCTGCACAGATTGAATCTATGGGCAACCTAGAGTGAAAAGCTATGGAGGTGGCTAATGCCCTGGTAGAATGACCTTTTGGTTTAGCTGGTAACTCTTTATTCTGTAACTAGTAAATAAAGGTAATAGTATTAGATAATCATCTGGATAAGGTCACCTTGGAAACTGTGAGGCCTTGTTTGTTGAAGGCATAAGAGAGAAGTAACTTATGACTTTCTATTAGTTCTATGAAGGTAAAAACGCAATTGTCTGAACATCCAGTTGGTGGAGCTTGTATTCTGCCTTGTTGCTGTGATTGGGAAAGAATACTGGGAGATCTATGGATTGATTTAAATTGTTCTCTGAGCAGACTTTAGGAAGAAAGGATTGATTGGTGCGCAGAGAAACTCTGTCCTTGTTAAACACCAGGTAAGGAGGACGAACACGGTGCTTGAAGTTCTGAGACACGCCTAGCTGAAGTGATAGCAACCAGAAAAAGTGTCTTCCAATACAGAAACTTAAGGGAACATGAAATTGCCGGTTCAAAAGGAGGCAAAATTAAGGAAGTGAAGACTAAATTAAGATCCTAAGGAGGGGGGATCTCTCACTGGAGGTCTAAGAAAAGATATTCCTCTCAGAAAAGCCTTACAGAGCTTATCAGACATGTTAGAATTCAACAATCCAATTTGAAAATTTGAAATGGACGCTAACTGTACTCTAATAGTAGCGGAAGCAGCACCGGACTGAAAAAGTTATGTTAGAAATTCAAGAATTTCATGGACTGGGGCTGAGAAAGGATCCACATTTCTAGACTCTGACCAGTAAGAAAACAGTTTCCATTTACTAGCATACGTTTTTCTCGTAGTAGACTTATGTGAGGAAATGATAATATCACGGACTGCTGGGGATATACTGGGAAGCCTGGCTAAGGTTGTAAGTGGAGTAACCAAGCTGTACGCTGTAGTGTTTGGATGGATTGATGCAACCCCGCCTGACTGATGAATCGGAAGATTCTGGAATCGGGTTCAGAATCCAGGGTTGATCGACAAGGTAGGGGTGCAGGAACGGAAACCATATCTGTCGAGGCCAATAAGGGGCAATGAGGATCATTTTGCAACCCAATGATTTTGCTTTCTGTATGAGTTTTGGTATTAGGGGAAACGAGGGAAAAGCAGAAAGGAGTCCCTGAGGCCAATCGTGGACTAGAGTGTCTCTGGGTATGTGACCTGGAAGCGGAAGAAGGGAGAAGTAGTTGCTGCATTTGCTGTTGAGAGGGGTGGCAAACAGATCGCAGCAAGGCTGTCCCCATTTGCAGAAGAGAAGTTCCGCAACTTCCTGATTCAGAGACCACTCGTAAGGCATGAGAATAGCTCTGCTGAGCCTGTCCGCTATGACTTTGGATCTCCCAGGGATGTGCATCACAATCAGAAAATGTTGCGAGGAAATCACCCATTGCCACAGTCTGTCTCGACACAGGGGGTAGGACCTGGTTCCGCCCTGTTTATGTACCACACCACTGACATGTCTGTTTGAATTGCAATGGTCCCAGAAGGAAGAGAGTCTTGAAGGGCTTGCAACGCCAGAAGTACGGCTCTCATTTCTAGGACACTGATGTGCAGATGGTACTCGTAAGGTTGCCAAGTGCTTTGGACTGTCCTGCCCAGATAAAGCCCCCCACCCACCCTATCAGGGAGGCGTCCGTGGTCACTGTGGCTACCGGTGGAGGCTGTATGAAAGTTCTGCCCTGAGACACTAGTGGTGAGTCCATCCACCAAGACAGGTGCCTTTTGCATGTTTCTGTAATCAGGATCATGTGAGACATGGGAAGCTCCTGAAAGGACCACTGCATGAAAAGAAGCCAATGAAGAATTCTCATGTGGAAACGCGCTAATGGAACTAGAAGAATGGCAGTTGTCATGGAGCCCAGAGCTTGAAGGACATATCTGACTTGAATCCTTTTGCTCTGCATTAGGATTAACACTTGTTGATGAATTGTGGAAACTGTTTCCAGAGGTAATCTTGCAAACATTTCCCTTGTGTTTAATTCTGCTCCTATGTAAGTGATGGACTGACAGGGCAGCAAGGCACACTTTTCGAAATTTATTGTGATGCCTCGTTGAGTGCATGATGTAATTGTATAATCCCTCGCTTGTACGAGTTGATGCCTGGTGGTAGCAGTGAGGAGCCAGTCGTCTAGATATGGAAACACCTGGAATCCTTGACGCCTCAGGTGAGCTGCGACTACTGCCATACACTTGGTGAACACCTTGGGGGCTGAGATGAGACCAAAGAGCAGAGCTCTGAACTGGTAATGACTGGCCCTTACCCAGAAGCGAAGAAATCTCCTGGAGCGTCTGTCCATCTTGATATGGTAAGTACGCATACTGAAGATCTATTGAGCACATCCAATTGTCCTGACCCAGAAAGGGTAGAATGGACTGTAGCGTGACTATCCGAAACTTCTCTTTGTACAGATTTGTTTAGCCTGCTGAGATCCAGAATCGGTCTCCAGTCCCCTGTCTTTTTTGGTACCAAAAAGAATCTTGAGTAAGTTCCGGATCCGAGCTGGTCTGTGGGGACTTACTGAATGGCTCTTTTTTCTAGTAGTTTTGAAACTTCTATGGCTGCTTGCTCCCAAAGATTGGGTGGAACATCTGGAAGGGCCTTTTTTGACTGTAAGGGGGATGGATGAAAGGGAATTTTGTAACCTCCGGATATAATGGATAGTACCCATCTGTCTCTTGTTAAATTTTGCCAGGCGTTTGGGTACAGCGAAAGTCTTCCCCCGACTGCTTCCAGAGGTGAGCAGCCGGGCAACCCTTCAGGGATGCTGGAAAGGCTTGCCAGAGAAGGATTCTCTGTCACCCTGGTTCTGCAGACCCCCTCTGCCATGAGGGCGGCATCTGCTATTGTTGTTTCCCCGTCTGCCTCTGGAGGAAAAATCACCACGTGTGTCAGGCAAGGATCCCTGGGATTTCCGGAACCACATCTTCCCACTCTTCTGACCCTTGGGGTAAGGTCTAGAGGGAGTGGAAAAACGGACTCCCACGCAGAGAGAGGCTTGCCTTCTTGCTCACACCTGGTCAATGTGTCTTTCACCTCAGGCCCAAAGAGAAAGGAGCCATCAAAGGGAGTATTGGTGAAGGACGCTTGAAAGGGTTCCACAAACTGACAGCCGCATTCAAACATGTCTCGAGGGCACACCTGTGCCAGCGGCTCTGCTTGCTCCATTGGCTGCATAGGAAATCAGCCTCATGGAGGAGTTGACTATGGAATTAAGAGTCACCAGCTGGGAAGCTACTTTGGCTTGTACTCCCTCAGCTGTAGGATCTTGAAGGGCATCTCCAAAATCTTTCAGGAGATCCCTTTGAAGACGAGTAAAATGCCATAGTTCAGGGATCTCATAGAGAAGGTTGCGGAAGCAAACATTCGCTTTCCCTATCTGTCCATCATCCGAGACTCTGTTAGGGGGATGAAAAGATAAAGAGGTTTCTGCTAACTCTTTCTTGGTGGCTGCTACCACCACGGCATCAACGGGCACACCTTTGGAAAGGAAATGCTTATCCTGGGGGGCTGTAATAAACTTGAGGTCCCCTCAGAGTTGGTTCCACAGTGTCTGGAGCTGACCAAGCCTTTTGAGCCACTACAGACATGAGTGGGTCAAAAGGAGGAGAAACCCAGGAGATGGAAGGTTGGGAACAGAATGAGTCCAGGAATACAGACTCATCCTCGGTAGGGGCTAGGGAAGTCCAGTTCCCCCTCTGCTTAAGCATTTCAAGGATGCCCGAAAAGGAAACCTCTTCAGAGGGGGACCTCGGGGACCCTTCCGATTCATCTAAGTTTGTATCCGAAGTGATAGACAGGGGAGTCAATGTGCTTCCTCTTGCACATCTTCCGAGGGGGCTCCTCTGAGTGATCAGGGGAGGCCTCGGAAGAAGAGGGAACACCCAATGGGGTGTCCTGGGGCATCGGTTCCATACATTTGGGGTCTGTAGGAGGAGCACAGGTTGGCACAGACACTATGGGGGACGGAGCCGATGGAGCTGATAGTGGAGCTGTTTCAGGGGACAGCACACTCCGCATGACCTTGAAGGTATCCCGACCTCGGGTAAGAGAAAGCTCCGGTTCTGAAGAAATAGGAATCTTTCTCCGTGTCGAGGGCAAGGTCTCTGAGGCCAATGTTAGAGCCTAGCTCACCTGCGCCGAAGCTCTGAGGGGAGAACGGGGTCGGACAAGGGTCCGATGCCACCCCCCCCCCTCGGAACCGAGAGAGCCCTGGTGTCCAGACTCCTCGATAGAAGGAACAATTGAGGTAATCGGAGCCGAAGGAGAGATGGTGATCGGAGCAGACTGTTCCACTACCCGCACACCAACATCTATGGAGTCGGAGGAGGAATAGTAAAAAGGAAAGGAAGGAGAGCATCTAATTTAAACGGCTGTCCTAAGGGAGGGGGAAAGAAGAATTCTCTAAATTAAATGAGTTCTTGAGAAAAAAAGGGGACTGCGGAAACAGGCAACGTCCACAAAAGTACAGTTTTGTACCTACCATAAATGTAGATGTTCGAGGATCCACATTGCTGCAGTCCTAACTATTGGGTAGTCCGCTGTCCAGTCGGCCCGAATACCAAAGTATATGGCTGACGTCGGTCAGGGCGCATTAGACTGACGTCAGTACGTCAGGGTACTAATGCGCATGACCGACGTCATATCCTCAGTCTTTTCTTGCCCCAGATGTCAGAAGACCCTGAAAAGATAAGGCCAAAAACCAAAAACTCCCAACATATCCGCACCAAAATATATATATATATACAAAATATACAAAATTTAGCAGAATATAACCTCACCTACACAACCACCCCTAAACACAGAGGGGAAGGAGGGAGGGTAAATTGGACTGCAGCAATGTGGATCCTCGAACATCTACATTTATGGTAGGTACAAAACTGTACTATGTTCTTCATTCCACATTGCTGCAGTCCTAACTATTGGGTAGAATCCCAAAGCAGAGGTAAGGGAGGCTGGCAAATCATAAGGAAGCAGGAGCTGATAACATGCCTTGCAAAATAGCTGTGGCAAAACCAGCCCTAGACTTAGAGTAGAGAGGAAGGTGGTAATGCTTAGAGAAAGTATGCACTGAACTCCAAGTAGCTGCCTCCAAAATATCCTTAGTTGCCACCCCTTAAAAAGCTGTTGAAGTGGCAGTAGCCCTAGTGGAATGAGGCCTAATCCCAGCTGGAATCTCCTTGCCATGATGGGAATAACAAAATGCAATGCAAAACCCAATCCACCTAGAAATAGTTTGTTTTGACACAGGCTTGCCCTGAGAACTCAAAGCAAAAGAAACAAACAACTGCTGAGACTGCCTAAAATCCTTAGTCCTGCTCAAATAATAACGCAATTGCCTGTGTACATCTAAAGTGTGCAAAATCTTTTCCCCTTTACTTTGGGGATCTGCATAAAACGTAGGCAAATGAATAGTTTGGTTTAAAGCCACACTAGAAACCACCTTAGGCATAAAGGAAGGATTAGTACGTAATGATACCCTATCCTTATGAAAAATCAAAAAGGCTCAACCGCCATAAGGGCCTGTAACTCAGAAACCCTTCTTGCAGAAGTAATGGCCAACAAAAAAGCAGTCTTCCATGACAAGTATTTCAGTTCAGCAGTAGCTGCAGGCTCAAAAGGTTGTAGAGTAAGTTTCTCCAACACAAAATTGAGATCCCAAGCAGGAGTAGGAGCTCTACGTGGGGTCTTATATTCTTTGCCCCTCTAAGAAATTGCTTGAACAAAGGATGTGAAAACAATGGTGGGTCACAATCATAGTGAGCTGAAATTGCTGCAGCATGAATCTTAATGGAAGAGAAAGACAAACCTTTGTCCAATAACTCAGTAAGATATTGAAGAGCCACACTCAAATTAGGCTCGAAATCTCCAAATTCTTTGCTGCAGTCCAAAATAAAAATCTCTTCCATTTTTCTCGTACACTTTCCTTGTACTAGGTCTTCTGGCTTCCATAATCACATTTAAAACTTGTTGAGGAAGTTGAGACCTGCTGTCTTTCAAAACAGAATATGCCAGGCTGTTAGATGAAGAGAGTGAAGCTTGACATTGAGCAGACGACCGTCCTTCTGAGACAACAGATGTGGAATCAAGGGTAAAGGCCATGGAGGCTTCTTTACCAGACTCCTCAGTAATGGGTACCAGTGCTGCCGAGGCCAATCTGGAGCTATTAAAATCATCCTTGGCTTGTCTTGTCTGACCTTTAGAAGCACCTTTGGAAGAAGAGGCAGAGGTGGAAACGCATACACATGAAGAGTTTTCCAACTGAAAGAAAGAGCATCCACTTTCCAAGCTGTGTGATGAAACCTCTTTGTGCAAAACTTTGGCAGCTGGTGGTTTAGTGGAGAAGCGAACAGATCTATGTCTGGAGTTCCCCAGGACACTGTCAACTTTTGAAATACATGAAGATCCAGTTTCCACTGTGGGGATCCATGATTTGTCTGCTTAACACATCTGCTAAGGAGTTCTGTGCTCCGGCAGAAACCTTGCCTGAAGAGTTAGTTGCAAGCTTAGCGCAGTCTCCCATAAAATCATTGCTTGCCTGCACAATGGGTAAGAATGTGTTCCCCTTGTTTGTTGATGTACCACATGACAGTTGTGTTGTCTGTTAGAATCAACACCTGCCCTGGAAGAAGTAACTCCTTGAAAGCCATTAATGCAAACTGGACTGCTAACATCTCCTTCATGTTGATATGTAGATGCTGTAGTCTGGCAGGCCACTTGTCTTGTATCCACTTTCCATTCAGATGAGCTTCCCAAGCAATGTCTGAGGCATCTGTCGTTAGAATTTGACTCGCCTCTGGCCGGGTCACAGAGAGTCCCTTGTTTAGGTGACATTCCTGAGCCCACCACAAAAATTCCTTTTGAATGCAAGGTATTATTTGAATGACAGTGTCCAAATCCTGGCAGTGCTGTGTCCATACATTTTGAGATACCATTGTAGCTTCCTCATATGCAGTTTGGCATTGGGAAGCACCAGAATACAAGATGCCATGAACCCTAAGGCTTGAAGGACTGTCCTTGCAGTCAGCCCGGACTGAAGAGATAGTTGATGGAAGTAACTGGAAAGATTCTTTTGTTTGTCCGGGGTTAAAAAGGCCATCTGGGCTGCTGTATTCAGTCTCACACCCAGAAAGCACATGTCTTGAGAGGGTACTAGACTGGACTTTATTTCGCTCACAGAATACCCTAGGCATCTTAGCACTGCTATGACATATTCCAAATGCTGTAGAAGGTCTTCCTTTTCTTGAGCCAGAATCAGGCAATCGTCCAAGTAAGGATAGATTTGAATTCCTTTTAGCCTGAAGTAAGCTATCACTGGAGCCAGAACCTTCGTGAATACTCTGGGCGCAGTAGATAAGCCAAAGGGCAATGCAGAGAACTGATAATGAGAATTTCCAGCTCGAAAACGCAGATACTTTCTGCAACTTAGTTTTATAGGCACATGAAGGTAAGCTTCCTTGAGATCTAAAGTTACCATCCAGTGATCTTTGCCCAGCAGAGGTAAAAGCTGTTGTAACGTCAACATTTTGAACTTGGGAATGTCCAGATAAGTGTTGAGGATAGATAAATCCAAAATTGGTCTCCACGTGTTCCCCTTCTTCGGTACTAGGAACAGGCGAGAATAAAATCCTAGGCCCCTTTCTGGCACAGGAACCGGCTGAATGGCCCCTATTTGGAGTAACTGAGAAATTTGCTTGTGAGCCTCTTGTCTTTGTGGAGGAGGAATGTCTGGCATGCCTTTGAAAGGAGGCAAGGTATGGAAATAAAACCTGTAACCGTGGTGAATGATATCCAGAACCCATTTGTCTTGGGTAATTAAATCCCAATTTTCTTTGAAAAGAGACAGTCTTCCTCCTAGAGGTGCCGCCAGGTGAGAAGGCACTGGCAGCTGAAAAGGCATGTCATTGGGTCTGCTTATGAAAGGACTGACCCCTGCCCTCACCAGAAGTCTGAGCAGGTGAACTCCCTGTCCTAGGCCTAAAAGCACCTTGAGCTCTGCCCCTACCACGTCTAGACCTACCCCTAGACTGGGAATCATAAGCAGGATAAGTCCATCCCTTAGCAGGCCAATTTCTACTAAACTTCGGAGGCTGCACCTGCAAAAAATCCTTAACAGTTTGCGTAGACTTAGCCTTGTCCTCCATCTTCTTTAAAACTGCTTCCACAGGCGAACCAAACAACACATCAGACTGTAAAGAAGCATCCAAAATCCTTGTCTTTACATGCTCAGCTAAGTTCTGATCTCTCAACCAGGCGTGCCTACGAAGAACAGAACCAGTGGCAGCCACCCTGGAGGAGGCCTGCACAGCATCAAAACCACATTGCAAGGAATGTTTACCCACTTGTTCAGACACATGAACTAAATCCTGCAACTCTTTACACTCAATACCTTCCGCCAGAGCATCCACCTTAGATTTCAACTGTGAAAGAAGATAATTCTGATATTTTAACATGTGAAACTGACAATTCAACGCCTCATGGCTAAAGTGGAAGAAGTATACACTTTCTTTCCCCATCTATCCAAAGCCCTTGCCTCTTTATCAGGAGGGACAGGATTTTTGACAACTGAGGCCTTCACACCTTTAGGCCCCTGAGAGACAGTTTCCGGGTCTGCCCTAGGACTCTTAAAAAGATACTTATGAGCTTCAGGCACCCTATAATACCTATCCGGTTTAACTGGGGCAGGAGGCAAAGAATCTGGATTCAGGGAAGCCTCTGCAAAAACATCTTCCACCACATTCAAAACAGGAGGTATAGCTAAAGGCCTGTGCTGGGGTAAAAACAAGAATTCCCTAAGACTTTTCCTGGAATCAGAGAAATCTTGACCTTCCCATTTAAAATGCTCCCTCATGGAATGCAGAGTCTCTGAAAATGAAAAATCCTCAGGAGGGGAAGCTGAAGGAGTAGAATCATCCACATCAGAATCAGAATAAGGAGGGTACTCCTGCAAGTCTTCAGTCAAGACTCAGAAGCCTCCGAGCAGTGCTCAAAACTCTCAAACTCAGATTCCACCCTAGGCCTCTTATCAGGAGGGGGCATAGAACCCCTTATCATAGTAATCAAATCCTCTGCCATTTTAAGCATATGTTTCTTAGGCAAAGACCCTGAAGTACTAGGAGAAACCCCCACTGAAGCAAAACTCGGCCTGCCCCTCAAAGAAGCCTTGGAAACAGAAGGGGAGGCTCTGACCACCTTAGGAAGAGAGGGAAGAACAGCCACCTGAGAAGCCCCCTCAGCCTGGCCTACTTCCTGAGAGGATACATCCTGCAATAGTAAAGTCTCTCCCTGAGACTCCAAAGAAACACCTGGCAAAACCTCCGGCTCCACTGAGCCCTCTAAAGAACCGACGTCTGGGACTGTCGGTTCTTCCATTCTAGGCTTTGCTGTTTTGTCCTTGCGTTTTTTAGCCGAAGCCGGCGTCGGAGCATCCGACGGCATTTTATAATTACAACGCTTCCCAAACACTAACCTGGCACAGTCTAACCTTCTCTTAATAGTGCGTTTGTTAAATCTAGCACAAGAGCGGCAGCCAACAACGTCGTGCTCAGGCCCTAAACAAGGTATACACAAAGTATGGTAATCCCTATGAGGTATCTGTTTCCCACAAGAAATACAGTTATTCACTTTTTCTGACATCCGGTTAAATACTGAGGCAAGAAAAAACCAAAATATTCCCCAACGGGGTACTTAGCCAACTTTGATTCGGTCTGAAACTCTGGCTTCAGAAACTTTCAGAACGCCAACCTGCACTCGCAAAATTGCTTCTGCATCGGACCATGCGGCAAAAAAGACTGGGGATATGACGTCGGTCATGCGCATTAGTACCCTGACGTACTGACGTCAGTCTAATGCGCCCTGACTGACGTCAGCCATATACTTTGGTATTCGGGCCGACTGGACAGCGGACTACCCAATAGTTAGGACTGCAGCAATGTGGAATGAAGAACATCAACACCCACAGAGAATAAAACTACAAGGGGAAGTATACACTAGTTTTAAGAAGTTTTGACAAATATAAGTATATAATACACAAAAGTATTCAAGCCTGAGCCAGAAACAACATACCTCGTAGCTGAAGCGGCAAACTATATCTGGGTAGCTTTCGCTAGGCATCATGGGATAAGGGGTAGCCTCGAGCCAGTAAACAACTCTCAAGCTATTGAAGATGGACGAGTCGGAGCAGAGGATCGGCTCGGGAACCCAAACAGCAAGAATGATGGCGAGACAGACAACTTGACATTGATGGGTTCCACTGCCATGACGGCCTGTAATTCAGACACGCATCTTGCTGAAGTGATGGCTAGAAGGAAGGCTGTTTTCTAAGAAATGAATTTCAACTCAGCTGTAACCACTGGTTCAAAGAGGGAAAGAGTGATCTTTTCCAATACAAAGTTAAGGTCCAAGGCTGGAGTGGGAGCTCCCTGTGGAGCATTTCTGTTCAATATTGTAGAATCTGAGGTAAGCTGGGCAACGTTGTGCCCATCCCCTAAGCCAGGCTCCAGGAACAGTATCTTTTCCACTTTTCAGCATAGGATTTTCTAATACTAGGCCTCCTTGCCTCTAGAATGACAAAGTACCTGCTTACTGAGGGATACTAAGGGAGAGCAATGAATTAGCCAGGCTGCAAGGTTTAGGGTTTGAAGCAGAGGGTGCAGAATCTGGTCTGCCTGCTGGGACAGCAGTGAAGGGATCTGAGACAGATGCCATGGTTGCAGCAGTGCCATACTGCACAAGAGGGGGTACCAGTGCTGGTGTGGCCAGTCTGGTGCAATCAGTATTGTCGTTGGCTTGTCCTGTTTGATGTTTAGTAGAACCTTCGAGAGGAAAGGCAGAGGGGGAAAGGCATAAACTGAGAGGCTTTCCCAGGCTTGGCTGTGGGGAGTTCTTGTGCAGAATTTGTTCAACTGGTAGTTTTGAGGGGAGGTAAACAGGTCCATCTCTGGAGTCCCCCCCCCCCCTCATTTGTTCCTCAAGAGGTTGAATATTTTGGCTTCTAGTTTCCATTCATGTGGGTCCATGAAATTTCTGCTCAAGTCATCTGCCAGTGAATTTAGTATGCCTGGCAGAACTGAGCTTGCACGTGTACTTGGTAGCTCAAGGTTGTGTTCCACAGAGCCATGACTAGTCTGCAGAGAGGGTATGAGTGGGTTCCCCCCGGCTTGTTTATGTACCACATTAACTGTGGTGTTGTCTGTCTTTACCAACAGTTGTCCTGGAAGAATACGGTCTTTGAAGGCTGTCAGAGCATTCTGTGCAGCTAACATTTCTTTTTGATTGATATACATGTGCATCCATCTCAGGTTCCATTTGCCCTGAATGCACTGCCCTGCCAAGTGAGCCCCACCATGCATAATCTGATGTGTCTGTTAGGGTTTGGGCAGCAGGGGAAAGAGTGAAAGGGATCTCCTTGTTGTGGTAGCAGACCTCTGACCACCAAAGGAACTCTGAATACAAGGAATGATAAATCACTGGTTTCCAGGTCCTGAGAATGTAAACACCATAGGCTTTTTAGAAACCATTGGAGTTTCCTCATATGCAGTCTTGCATATGGAATTAGTAAAATGCAAGAGGCCATGAACCCCAGGGCTTGCAGTATTTTCCTTGCAGACAGCTGGGGTTTTGTGGCCAATAGTTTGAAGTAATGAAGAAAATGTAGCTGTACTGCTGAAGGCTCCAAGCATAAATGTAGAAATGTAGTATGAAAAAATCCTCTGTTCCACCACAGCTGTAAAAATGTTAAAAACGGACTTTAATCTTCAGTAAAAACAGCAAAAACAGGAGCACAGTAAAATTCCTGGATAAGCGCTTTCAGCTTACTAGCCTTCATCAGATCATGTGTCTTGGCTGTGCTCACCCTAGATTTAAAGACAGAATAAACCAATCAATGTTCCAGACACATAGTCATAACCAATGGAAACTCTTAGTTTGCATACAGCATATCTCCTCTGTGTCTAGCTGTGAGCCAATCATTATTGTATCTCAAAGTATCAAATGTCTGATATCCTAGTGGCAATGCTATCAAATAGCAACAAGGTTAATGATTTGCATACAGCATAAATCCTGCTTCCTGCTACATCTAATCATATTTATGCCTTCAGATACCCAATTTACAATTTTCTCGTCCTGTAGCTATCCAGTAGCATTGAAGGGACTAAGTTTCTTTGGTTGCCAGAGCATATTGTCACTCAATTCATTCAGCAATATGCAGTACTTCACAAAAGCAAGTAGCACGTATATTACAGTTTTATAAGTGCAATAGCACTAGTATTCTTGCATATAAATTCCTATTATGTGCATAATACACAGTAAAACAAATTAATACATATGCCCATGTGGTCTTCAGAGTAACATACTTCATGCCTCCTGAAATATTCTTAGCTGTTTGCTCCTTGTTCTACAAAAAATACTGCCTGGTCGCAAATTCAGCATAGTATAATGCACCACAAAGAGTGTTTTCACTGCTGCAGCTTTCCTTATTTTTATCAGTCTCTGCCTTAAATAATTAGACTGCAAATGTAAATATATTCGCAGAACAAGGCAAAGGATAAAATATTTCGTAGCTCTTATATTCCATTACCATAATAATAAGCTTGCACCACAAAGGGTATTGTAAATAATCACCGCTGCAACTTTCCTCGTTTTTACCAGTCTCTGCCTCAAATTATTAAACTGCAAGTGATGTAAATAAATTCGCAGAACAACTTGGCACAGCATAAAATAAATCACAGCTCTTGTATTCCATTGCTATAAATTATCCATTTGTCCATTAATCTTACTTTCTAGAAGCTACACTCATTTTTCTTGCTTTCAGCATAGGTTTCAATGGGACAACACTATTGAGACCTGGTGGACGGTTGGCTCTCAAATTACTTATCCAGCTGGATTCACGTAATTCAGTTCTGTTTTTAATATCCCCTTCCCGTAAACTCATGGGAATTACTTCCACTGCTCTAAATTTAAAGCAGTTGGTGGGATTACCGGCAACATGCGCTGCATGAGCATTAGTGAGATCCAATTTCTTAATATCTCTAAGGTGATGCAAGATCAGATTTTTAAAAAGCTGATCTGTTTTGCCTATTTAAAAAGCAGTACAATGTGTACAGCAAGCAAGATAGATTGTTATGTTGTGTATTGCAGTTTGCATATGTATTAAAGCTGTAGATATGTTTCGTGCCTGGATGTATAAAGGTATTGTCACTATCCAAGTGATTACATGTTTTACATCTGTGGCACCTATAGGTACCCTTTCTATTTGACTTTTCTTGTTCAGCAATGCCATCTTTGTTACAGAGCAGTCTTTTCAAATTCTTTTTATTCTTGAAGGTGAATCGAGCTGAATAACCAACAATATCTTTAAGTTTTTCATCAGCAGTCAGTATGGGGCAAAATCTTCTAATGATGCCACATACTCTCTTGTTATCCACACTAAGTTAAATTGCAGATAAGCGGAATTCTTCGAATCCTTGGTTTTGCATTCTTCTTATGTAAACCTGGTCCTTGGTTAGAGAAATATGGTTGGCCTCTCATTCCGGATGTCATCTTGTTCATTCACCTATAATAGTTTTTTTGCACCACAACCCCTTGCTTCTAGGTTGGATTGCAAATTCAGGAATTCTGAATCAAACTCTTGGTCATTAGTACAGAGCCTAGAGATCCTTATTGCTTGGTTCTCGAAAATATTATTAAAGACATGGCCAGGATGCATGCTTGACCGATTTAAGTAATGGTTTTTCCAAGTTGATTTTCTATATATACTGGTACTCAGACTCGAGTCGGCATGAATGCTGATCTTCACATCTAAGAAATCAATAGTCTCTCTCGAAGATTTAATGAACTCCAAAAATACCGTACTACGATTGAGATATTCAGTAAATTCATCCAGTTGGCTTTTATTGCCCTCCCATAAGATAAAGATATCATCCACGAAACAGCCATAATACTTCAGATGGTTATACCATGGGTTGGAATAACTCATAACCTTCTCTTTTTCCCATTGGGCCAATACCAAGTTCGAATAGCTGTTTGCACAGGGGGTGCCCATTGCTACCCCCCATACCTGTAGAAAGAATTCCGAACCATAAACGAAAAAAAATAGCTTCCAATAGAAGTTCTAACAATAGGCATAAGAGATCAGCACTGAACCTTGCTTGGTGCAGGAAAGAGCAAATTGCCTATCCCATACTCATTGGGAATAACCGTGAAAAGGCTGGTAATGTCCATGGTGACTAGCAAGATCTCATTAGCCCCAGTTCTACCTTGGGTTTTATTAAATAGATCAGTCAGAAAAGATCCAGTGCCTTTTAATACTGCTTCAGCTCTAGGGAAAACTTTTTTCAATTCATTTTCTATATATACAGACAAAGATTCAGTGATCCATCTTCTACCAGCAACAATAGGATGCAAAGGTGGATTCTGGTCATATTTGTGCAGTTTTGGGAGACCACTGATACTGGGTATGGTGGGTTATTCAGTTTTGAAAAAGTCTGCAAGTTCTTGAGTAAGACGTCTTTCCATCAGACGTTCATACAGATCGTTACGAAACCTATTAATAATTGTCTCTACTTGCCTTCTGTTTAATTTTTGATAGGTTTGCCCATCTTGGAGCATCTCATGCATTCTATTCCTATACCAGGTAGCATCCATCACTAGCATACTTCCCCCTTTGTCTGCTGGTTTGATAACAGTATCAGTTCTCTTTCCTTAAACTATTAAGAGCTTCCTTTTCTTGAGGTTAAACTGAAGTGTCCTCCTGTTCCTTTATTCTATTCTCTAGATTTAGCTACTTCATCTTCACATAGCCGAGAAAATAACTCAACTGAAGGATGATTGACCGGATTAAAGTTACTTGGCTTTTTATAACGAGCCTTTCTCCCATTGGCGTCAGTTCCAAATATGGATTTTAAGGTCACATTCCTAACAAACATCCTGATGTCTGTTACAAATTCACTAAGTTCAGAGGCTATTGCAGGTATAAAACTAAGGCCTTCTGATGAAAAGACATCTTACTCAAGAACTTGCAGACTTTTCCGAAACTGAATATCCCACCATACCCAGTATCAGAGGTCTCCCAAAAAGTACAGTTTTGTACCTACCATAAATGTAGATGTTCGAGTGCGCATACAGCTGCAGTCATCACACTTGGGTTATCCTGCCGTCAGGCGGGTCCTCGGTCAGCCGAATTCCAAAATCTAGGTCCGGCGTCGGTTGTCGCTTCTTCCCTGACATCAGTGCAGCAGGGGTATAAAAGAAGCAGCAAACGCCATTTTCTTCAGTTTTTCTTGCCCCAGAGGTCAGGTGCCCCCAGAAAGGAAGGCAATACATGATGTTATGCAAACATACATAAGTAGATAAATCAAAACAGTAGTTGCAAGCAAATACACCATAAAGGAATACCCCAAATAGGTTGCATGTTAAAGGTGTTAGTCATAAGCCCTGTCCTAAGAGGGGATGGAGGGAGGGTATCCTGGACTGCAGCTGTATGCGCACTCAAACATCTACATTTATGGTAGGTACAAAACTGTACTATGTTCATCGTGCATACAGCTGCAGTCATCACACTTGGGTAGAATCCCAAAGCTAAGTAAGGGTGGCTGGTACTAAGCGGAATTAGGAGGGGCTAGAATGCCCTGCACGACTGCTGTGGCAAAGCCCGCTCTAGATTTTGAGTATAGTGGAAGGTGGTAGTGCTTGGTGAAAGTGTGCACTGAACTCTAAGTAGCTGCTTCCAAAATGTCCTTGGTAGGGACCCCCCTGAGGAAAGCTGCTGAGGTAGCTGTAGCCCTGGTGGAGTGGGATCTGATGTATACAGGCACTGATTTTCCATGAAATGAACAACAAAAGCGTATGCAGTGGGCTATCCATTTTGAAATAGTCTGTTTGGAAATAGCCTTTCCTTGAGCACCTGTAGCATAGGACACAAAGAGCTGCTCAGATTTCCTGAATGACTTTGTTCTGTCCAAGTAATAACGAAGTTGCCTGTGAATGTCCAAGGAGTGTAGTAGCCTCTCCCCTTTGTTCTGTGGATTTGGATAAAAGGTAGGTAAATGAATAGTCTGATTCAAAGCCACACTGGATACTACCCTTTGGCATGAAGGTAGCTTTGGTTCGTAAGGAAACCCTGTCCTGATGGAAAATGATGAATGGTTGCACAGCCATGAGGGCCTGTAGCTCCGAAACCCTGCATGCTGAGGTAATAGCCAGAAGCAAGGCTGTTTTCCACAACAAGTATTGTAGCTCTGCTGAAGCAGCCGGCTCAAAAGGAGGCAGTGTCAGCTTCTCCAATACGAAGTTGAGGTCCCAAGCTGGAGCTGGTGGTTTCCATGGGGGTTTTATATTTTTTGCCCCTCTGAGGAACTGCCTTAATAGAGGATGTGAGAATAAAGGAGGATCTGTATTGTATTGTGCTGAAATGGCTGAAGCGTGGATCTTGATGGAAGAGAAGGAAAGGCCACTGTTTAACATCTCAGCTAGGTACTGTAAAATCTGAAGTATATTTATTACCCAAGGATTCTGGCCCTTTGCTTGATTCCAGGAACAAAATCGTTTCCATTTGGCGGAGTAGGTTTTTCTAGTAGAGGGTCTCCTGGCCTCCAAGATGACATCCTGTACCTCCTTGGAGAAGAGATTCTGTTGGCAAATTAAGGTATTTTCCATGCAGCTAGATTTAGAGTTCTGAGCTGACTGTGAAGGGTCTTGTAGTTGTGCTGGGACAACAGAAGAGGAACTTGGGGTAGGATCCATGGTGGTGAGTGTGACAGGCTCTTTAGGAGAGGATACCAGTGCTGTTGTGGCCAGTCTGGAGCAATGAGAATCATTTGTGGCCTCTGTGCTCTGGTTTTTAATAGGACTTTGGTCAGTAGAGGTAGAGGCGGGAAGGCATAGACCGTCAATGCTGTCCAATTGAAAGAGTGCGTCCACTTTCCAGGCCTGTGAATGATAGGTCCTTGAGCAGAATTTTTCCAACTGGTAATTTCTGTGGGTTGCAAATAGATCTATGTCTGGCTGTCCCCATGCTTGAGTTATCTTTGAGAAGACTTGAGGATGCAACTTCCATTCGTGTGGGTCTGTCATATTTCTGCTCAAGTTGTCTGCCAGTGTGTTTTCCTTCCCTGGCAGGAATTGTGCCTGTAGTTGAACTTGTAATTCCAATGCTGTGTTCCACAGGGTCCTAGCTTGCCTACACAGGGGGTATGAATGCGTCCCTCCCTGTTTATGTACCACGACTGTGGTTTTGTCTGTCCTTATTAATAGCTGGCCCGGATGCAGTAGGTCCTTGAAGGTCATAAGAGCATTTTGCACAGCTAGCATCTCCTTTTGGTTGATGTGTAGGTGCATCTGTTTTTGGGACCATTTTCCCTGGATGCACTGATCTGCCATGTGTACTCCCCAGGCGTAGTCTGAGGCGTCTGTTGTGATGATTTGACTTGCTTGTGGTATACAGAAAGGGAGACCCGGGTTTCTTTGGCATGCTTGAGCCCACCACAAAAATTCCTTTTGAAGGCATGGAATGAGTGGTAAAATTGTTTCCAAGCTGTGGCTGTGTTGAGACCATAAGTTTTTTAGGTACCATTGTAGTTTCCTCATATGCAGCTTTGCAAATGGTATTAGTAGGATGCAAGACACCATGAACCCCAGAGCCTGCAGGATTTTCCTTGCAATTAGCCTGGTTGAAGTTGCCATTTTGTTGAAGTATTGAGACAGTTGCCCTTGTTTGTCTGGCGTGAGGTAAGCCATCTGGGCCGTTGTATTTAAGCTGGCACCCAAGAAAATTATCTGTTGAGAGGGTATTAGTTTTGATTTCTTTTTGTTCACTGTGTACCCCAGGCAGTTTAACAGTTTTATTACAAACGCCAGATGCTGCAATAGAATGTCCTTGCTGTCCGCTTGGATCAGGCAGTCGTCCAGATATGGGTAGATTTGTATTCCTCGTCTGCAGAAAGCAATTACTGATGCCAGGCATTTCGTAAACACTCTGGGCGCAGTAGATAAGCCAAAGGGCAATGCAGAGAATTGATAATGGGTTGAACCTGCAAGAAATCTGAGGTATCTTCTGCAATCTTGTCTGATAGGGACATGCAGGTATGCCTCCTTGAGGTCCAACGTTACCAGCCAAGACTCCTTGCCCAGCATGGGAAGAAGCTGCTGTAATGCGAGCATCTTGAATTTTGGTACCTCTAGATATGTGTTTAGAATAGATAGGTCTAAGATGGGTCTCCAATCTTTGTCCTTACTTGGTACCAGAAATAGTCTTGAATAAAAACCTTGACCTTGTTCTTTTGCAAGTACCTCTTGAATTGCTTTCATATCCATGAGAGCGGAAATTTGTTTGTGCCTCTGCCCATTGATTTTGTGGCAGGTTTGGCATGTCTCTCATTTTTGGAAGGGTGTGAAAGTGGAACCTGTAGCCTCTGTCTATAATATCCAGAATCCATTTGTCCTTTGTAACAATGTGCCAGTTTTTTGAAAATAAGGCCAGTTTTCCGCCCAAAGGTGCTGCCATTATAGCTTTGTTTGGCAGGCATAGGGGAAAGTCATTGCATCTGTTTTCTAAATGACTGTGGTCTATCTTCTCCCCCTCTTGGGGCTGGTGCTTGCCAGTGCCTAGCTCTAAGATCCTTGAGGTTGTCCTCTACCCCTTGGGCGTCTGTATCTACCCCTTTGGGGTCTGTCCGTGGCTGGAAAGGACCAATTTTTTGAAGGCCAGTTTCTGCTGAAGCGTGGAGGCTGCACCTGCAAGAAATCTTTAACTGCTTGCATAGATTTTGCTTTTTCCTCCATTTTCTTTAGTACCTCCTCAGCTTTAACAACGAACAATACATCTTTTTGTAGTGGTGCATCTAATAACTTTGCTTTGACATGATCTGGTAAGGTTTGCTCTTTGAGCCAAGCGTTTCACGATGAAAGACCCGTGACAGCAGCTCTACATGAGGCCTCTAAAGCATCAAAACCACACTGTAAGGTATGTTTCCCCACTTGTTCTGCTCCATGCAACAAATCCTGTAACTCTTTCAAATCTGGTTGTTCTGTTTGTATCATTTTGCTTTTCAGCTGAGATAGCAAGAACTGCTGGTACTTTAACATATGAAATTGACAGTTTAATGCCCTCATGGTTAAAGTGGCTGATGTATACACCTTTTTCCCCCACCTTTCTAATGCTCTGGAATCTCTCTCTGAAGGTAAAGGTTTTTTTTAGCAGTAGAGGCCTTAATCCCCTTGGGACCCTGAGAAATAGTTTCTGGGTCAGCAGTAGGGCTTTTATAAAGGAACTGGTGAGAATCAGGAACCCGGTAATATCTGTCTGGTTTAACAGGGGCAGGAGGTAAAGAGTCTGGATTAAGACTGGCTTCTGCGTACACATCATCCAAAATATCTAAGACAGGAGGAATAGCCAGGGGCCTATGCTGGGGAAGCAGCAGAAATTCCCTGAGCCTTTTCTTGGAATCTGAGTAATCTTGGCCTTCCCAGTGGAAGTGCTCTCTCAATGTATGTAGGGTTTCCCCAAAAGAGTAGTCCTCAGGGGGGGAGACCGAGGGAATAGACTCCTCAGCATCAGAGTCTTCAAATGGGGAATAGGCGTAATCCTGGTCCTCAGAAAGGTCTGAGGTAATAGAAGCCTGGTCTGAGGAAGGGTAGTCTTCCTCCAACCTGGGTCTTTTGTCTGAGGGGGGTTGAGAACCCCTGATGAGTGTAATCAAATCCTCAGCCATTTTAAGCATCTGTTTTTTAGGCATGGGGCCTTGAGAGGGGGTCTGAGGACCCTGTTTTTTAATTTTCATTGGAGCTTTAGATTTAGTGAACGATTTAATAGAGAAGGTGGTAG
The DNA here is from genome assembly GCF_019279795.1 of Protopterus annectens. NCBI lineage: Eukaryota > Metazoa > Chordata > Ceratodontiformes > Protopteridae > Protopterus > Protopterus annectens. Next base: position 1,892,087,745 of record NC_056731.1, on the reverse strand, counting down.
GCCTGAAAACGCCTTCAGAAATGGCAGGCCTCGCTAAACTTTCCGTTTCTCCGCCAAGAGTGGCGTCGGTATCTGCAGTGGGAATGGAGACCGAGGAACCTGCGACCTCGGGTACTGAAGTCGCCGGTAAAATAGTTTCATCGGTAGTCAGGGGCTGCGTAGGCGCCTCGCTGAAAACCGGAGAACCGGTAGTCGGCCTTAGCGTGATCTCAGTACTCGGTGCAGGCCTCGGATATCTGTCCTTATCCTTGCGTTTTTTGCCTAAAACTGGCGTCGGTATATCCGACGACATGATATAATTAAATGTTTTGCCAAAATAATGAAGGGCGAATTCCGCCCGGCGCTTAATAGTGCGCTTGTTAAACCTAGCACAAAAACGGCAGGCCGAGACGTCGTGGTCTGGCCCTAAGCAAGGTATACAGTAAGAGTGAAAATCCTTATGCGGTATTTGCTTCCCACAAGAAATGCAATTAATAACTTTGTCTGACATCGGTCTGAGGCAAGAAAAGTTTCCCCAACGGGGTACTTGGCTTTAAAGAAGACTTCGGCTGAAATACTTTTCGTAAATCTCAGGAGCTGGCCGACCGGCACTTGCGAACTGCTTCTGCTTCGGGCACCGCGCGGCAAGAAAGACTGAAGAAAATGGCATCAGCTGCCTCTTTTATACCCCTGCCGCACTGACGTCAGGGAAGAAGCGACGACAACCGACGCCGGACCTAGACTTTGGAATTCGGCCGACCGAGGACCCACCTGACGGCAGGATAACCCAAGTGTGATGACTGCAGCTGTATGCACGATGAACATCTGCACAAAGATGACCATAATCCACATTTGCACCCTATTGTTGCTGGTAGAGGATGGATCACTGCATCTTTGTCTGTATATATAGAAAATGAATTGAAAAAAGTTTTACCTAGAGCTGAAGCAGTATTAAAAGACAATGGATCTTTTCTGACGGATCTATTTAATAACACCCAAGGTAGAACTGGGGCCAATGAGATCTTGCTAGTCACCATGGACATTACCAGCCTTTTCACAGTTATTCCCAATGAGTATGGGATAGAGGCAAATCACTCTTTCCTGCACCAAGAAGGGTTCAATGCGGATCTCTTATGCCTATTGTTCGAACTTCTATTGGAAACATTTTTTTGTTTATGGTTCGGAAATCTTTATACAGACATGGAGGGGGTAGCAAAGGGCACCCCCTGTGCAAACAGCTAGTCGAACTTGGTATTGGCCCAAAGGGAAAAACAGAAGGTTATGAGTTATTCCAACCCATGGTATAACCATCTGAAGTATTATGGCCATTTCGTGGAAGATATCTTTATCTTATGGGAGGGCAATGAAAGCCATCTGGATGAACGTACTGAATATCTCAATCGTAGTACGGGATTTTTGGAGTTCAAAGTTAAATCTTCGAGAGAGACTAGTAATTTCTTAGATGTGAAGATATATATATATAGTATATATAAAAAATCAACTTGGAAAAAACATTACTTACATCGGTCAAGCATGCATCCTGGCCATGTCTTCAATAATATTTTCGAGAACCAAGCAATAAGGACCTCTAGGCTCTGTACTAATGACCAAGAGTTTGATTCAGAATTCCTGAATTTGCAATCCAACCTAGAAGCAAGGGGTTATGGTGCAAAAAAACTATTAAAAGGTGAATGAACAAGATTACATCCGGAAAGAAAGAGGCCAACCATATTTCTCTAACCAAGGACCAGGTTTAAATAAGAATGCAAAACCAAGGATTCGAAGAAATCAGCTTACCTGCAATTTAACTTACAGTGTGGATAACAAGAGAGTATGTGGCATTATTAGAAGATTTTGCCCCATACTGACTGCTGATGAAAAACTTAAAGACATTGTTGGTGAGTTACCTCTATTCACCTTCAAGAATAAAAATAATCTAAAAAGACTACTCTAACAAAGACGGCATTGCTGAACAACAAAAGTCAAATAGAAAGGGCACCTATAGGTGCCACAGATGTAAAGCATGTAATTACTTGGATAGTGACAATATGTTTATACATCTGGGCACGAACCATATCTACAGCTTTAATACATATGCAAACTGCAATACACAACATAGCAATCTATATCTTGCTTGCTGTACACATTGCACTGCTTTTTAAATAGGCAAAACAGATCAGCTTTTTAAAAATCTGATCCTGCGTCACCTTAGAGATATTAAGAAATTGGATCTCACTAATGCTCTTGCAGCGCATGCTGCCGGTAATCCCACCCACTGCTTTAAATTTGGAGCAGTGGAAGTAATTCCCATGAGTTTACGGGAAGGGGATATTAAAAACAGAACTGAATTACGTGAATCCAGCTGGATAACTAATTTGAGAGCCACCCGTCCACCAGGTCTCAATAGTGTTGCCCCATTGAAACCTATGTTGAAAGCAAGAAAAATGAGTGTAGCTTCCAGAAAGGAAGATTAATGGACAAATGGATAATTTATGGCAATGGAATACAAGAGCTGCTATTTACTTTATGCTCTGCCAAGTTGTTATGCGAATTTATTTACATCACATACAGTTTAATTATTTGAGGCAGAGATGGGTAAAAACAAGGAAAGTTGCAGCGGTGATTTACAATACCCTTTGTGGTGCAAGCTTATTATCATGGTAATGGAATATAAGAGGTACGAAATATTTTATCCTTTGCCATGTTCTGCGAATATATTTACATCATTTGCAGTCTAATTATTTAAGGCAGAGACTGATAAAAATAAGGAAAGTTGCAGCAGTGAAAACACTCTTTGTGGTGCATTATACTATGCTGAATTTGTGACCAGGCAGTATTTTTTGTAGAACAAGGAGCAAATAGCTAAGAATATTTCAGGAGGCATAAAGTATGTCACTCTGAAGACCACATGGGCATATGTATTGATTTGTTTTACTGTGAATTATGCACATAATAGGAATTTATATGCAAGAATACTAGTGCTATTGCACTTCTAAAACTGTAATGTATGTGCTACTTGCTTTTGAGAAGTACTGCATATTGCTGAATGAATTGAGTGACAATATGCTCTGGCAACTAAAGGAACTTAGTCCCTTCGATGCTACTGGATAGCTACAGGATGAGAAAATTGTAGATTGGATGCAGCAAGAAGCAGGATTTATGCTGTATGCAAATCATTAACCTTGTTGCTACTGGATAGCTTTGCCACTAGGATAGACATTTGATACTTTGAGATAACAATAATGATTGGCTCACAGCAAGACACAGGAGATATGCTGTATGCAAACTAATGAGATCCCATTGGTTATGACTGTGTGTCTGGAACATTGATTGGTTTATTCTGTCTTTAAATCTAAGGTGAGCACAGCCAAGACACATGATCTGATGAAGGCTAGTAAGCCGAAAGCGCTTATCCAGGAATTTTACTGTGCTCCTGTTTTTGTTGTTTTTACTGAAGATTAAATTCTATTTTTAACATTTTTAAAGCTGTGGTGGAACAGAGGATTTTTTTCCTACTACAATAGTTTGAAGCAGGTTGTCAAGTAAAAGTACAGTTTTGTACCTACCATAAATGTAGGTGTTCGAGTGCTAATACAGCTGCAGTCATAACAGATGGGTTCTCCTGCCGTCAGACGGGTCCTCGGTCGGCCGAATTCCAAAGTCTAGGTCCGGCGTCAGTTGTCGTCGCTTCTTCCCTGACGTCAGTGCGACAGGGGTATAAAAGAACCAGCCGACGCCATTTTCTTCAGTTTTTCTTGCCCCAGATGTCAGGTGCCCCCAGAAGGAAGGCAATACATAAATTAGTGTAATAAGGCAATGCCATATAAACAAAATACAGTAGTGCAAGCAAATACATCATGAATGAATACCCCAATCTGGTTGCATGAGGATATGTCAGCCAATAGGCCTATCCCAAGAGGGGAAGGAGGGAGGGAAACCTGGACTGCAGCTGTATTAGCACTCGAACATCTACATTTATGGTAGGTACAAAACTGTACTATGTTCATCGTGCATACAGCTGCAGTCATAACAGATGGGTAGAATCCCAAAGCTAAGAAAGGGGTGGTAGGCACTAGGTGGAACTAGGAGGAGCCAGAATGCCCTGCAAGACTGCAGTGGCAAAGCCCGCTCTAGATTTGGAGTATAGTGGAAGGTGGTAGTGCTTGGAGAAAGTATGCACAGAACTCCAAGTGGCTGCTTCTAAAATATCTTTGGTAGGAACTCCTCTGAGAAAGGCTGCAGAGGTAGCCGTGGCCCATGTGGAGTGAGCTCTGATGCCTGTAGGTACAGTTTTGCCATGAAAAGAATAGCAAAAGCGTATGCAGTGGGCTATCCATTTTGAGATTGTCTGTTTGGAAATTGGCTTTCCTTGAGCTCCTATAGCATAGGACAAAAAGAGCTGTTCTGATTTTCTGAAAGGCTTTGTTCTGTCCAAAGAATAACGCAGTTGTCTGTGGATGTCCAAGGAATGTAGTAATCTCTCCCCTTTGTTTTGAGGATTAGGATAAAAGGTAGGTAAGTGTAAGGCCTGATTCAAAGCTACCCTGGATACCACTTTTGGCATAAAGGACGGGTTGATTCGTAAGGAAACTCTGTCCTGATGGAAGATGATAACAGGCTGCACAGCCATGAGAGCTTGTAGTTCTGAAACTCTACGAGCTGAGGTAATAGCCAGAAGGAAAGCTGTTTTCCAGGACAAATACTGCAAATCTGATGAGGCAGCTGGCTCAAAAGGAGGCAAGGTCAGTTTTTCCAGAATGGAATTGAGATCCCAAGCAGGTATTGGTTATTTCCTTGGGGGCTTTAGATTCTTAGCCCCTCTGAGGAACTGTCTTAAGAGGGGGTGAGATAATAAGGGTGGATTAGTGTTGTATTCTGCAGAAATGGCTGAGGCATGGATTTTGATGGAGGAGAATGAAAGTCCACTGCTTAGCAGCTCAGCTAGATACTGTAATATTTGAGGTAAATTCAGTTTTCCAGGATCCTGGCCCTTTTTCTCATTCCAGACAAAACCGTTTCCATTTTGCGGAGTAAGCTTTCCTAGTAGATGGCCTTCTGGCCTCCAAAATGACATCCTGCACCTCCTTGGAGAGTAGGGTCTGTTGTGATGCTAAGGAATCTTCCATGCGGCTAGATTGAATGTTTTTAGCTGACTGTGAAGAGTTTTGAAGCTGTGCTGAGTCAGGAGAAGAGGCATTAGAGGCAGGGTCCATGGTGGGGAATGAGTCAGGCTCCTCAGGAGTGGGTACCAGTGTTGTCTTGGCCAGTCTGGAGCAATGAGAATCATCTTTGGTCTGTCTGCTCTGGTTTTCAATAGAACTTTGGGCAGCAGAGGAAGAGGTGAGAAGGCATAAACTGTCATTGATGTCCAACTGAAAGAGAGAGCGTCCATTCTCCAGGCCTTTGGATGGAAAATCCTTGAGCAGAATTTTGTCAATTAGTGATTTTTGTGGGAGGCAAAGAAATCTAGGTCTGGCCTTCCCCATGCTTGGATTATCTCTGTAAAAACTTGAGGATGCAACTTCCATTCGTGTGGATCTGTCATATTTCTGCTTAGGTTGTCTGCCAGCGTGTTTTCCTTGCCTGGCAAGTACTGTGCTTGTAGTTCGATTTGTAAGTCCATGGCCATGTTCCAAAGTGACATGGCCAGTCTGCATAGGGGGTACGAATGTGTTCCTCCCTGTTTGTTTATGTACCACATAACTGTGGTGTTGCCCGTTCTTATTAATAGTTGACCTGGTTGCAGAAGGTCTTTGAAAGCTATAATAGCATTTATTACTGCTAGCATTTCCTTTCGATTGATGTGAAGGTGCTTCTTTTTGGGTCCATTTGCCCTGAATGCACCGATCTGTCATGTGCGCCCCCCAGGCGTAGTCCGAGGCGTCTGTTGTGATGACTTGATTTGCTTGAGGCTTGCTGAATGGGAGACCTGTGTTTGCTTGGCATGCTTGAGCCCACCACAGAAATTCCTTTTGAAGACATGGAATTAGTGGTATTATTGTTTCCAAACTGTGGCTGTGTTACCATAGGTTTTTCAGGTACCATTGAAGTTTCCTCATATGCAGCTTTGCACATGGGATTAGTAAGATGCAAGATGCCATGAATCCCAGAGCCTGCAGGATTTTCCTTGCAGTCAGCCTGGTGCAATTTGCTAGTGCGCTGAAGTATCGAGTTAGTTGCCCCTGCTTCTCTGGCGTGAGGTAGGCCATCTGGGTGTTTGTGTCCAAGTTGGCACCCAGGAAAATTATTTTCCGAGAGGGTATTAGCTTTGATTTCTTTTTGTTGACTGTGTATCCCAGAGAGTTCAACAACATTATTACATAAGCCAGATGTTTCAGAAGAATGTGCTTGCTGTCCGCTTGGATCAGGCAGTTGTCCAAATAGGGGTATATTTGTATCCCTTGAAGTCTGCAGTAGGCAATTACTGATGCCAGGCATTTCGTGAATACTCTGGGCGCAGTAGATAAGCCAAAGGGCAATGCAGAGAATTGATAATGGGTTGAACCTGCAAGAAATCCGAGGTATCTTCTGCAATTTTGTCTGATTGGGACATGCAGGTATGCCTCCTTGAGGTCCAATGTTACCAGCCAAGACTCCTTGCCCAGCATGGAAAGAAGCTGCTGTAGAGTGAGCATCTTGAATTTTGGTACGAGTAGAAATGTGTTTAGGATAGATAGGTCCAAAATAGGTCTCCAATCTTTTCCCTTCCTTGGTACCAGGAATAGTCTGGAATAAAAACCTTGACCTTGTTCGTGCATAGGTACCTCTTGAATAGCTTTCATGTCTATAAGATCTGTAATTTGCCTTTGTGCCTCTGCCCTTTGTGTGGCAGGTTTGGCATGCCTATCATTTTTGGAAGGGTGTGAAAATGGAATCTGTAGCCTCTGTTTATAATGCCCAGGATCCATTTGTCTTGTGACAATATGCCAATTTTTTGAAAATAATGCCAGTTTTCCGCCTAAGGGTGCTGCCATTTGAGTCTTGCTTGGCATGCAAAGGGGAAAGTCATTGGGCTTGCTTTCTGAATGGTTGCGAGTTATCCTCACCACCTCTTTGTGTAGGAGCTTGCCATTGTCTGCCTCTAAACGATCCTTGGGATGGTCCTCTACCCCTCAGGCGCCTGTATCTACCTCTTTGGGGTCTGTCCGTGGCTGGTAAGGACCAATTTTTGGAAGGCCAATTTCTACTGAAGCGTGGGGGTTGTACCTGTAGAAAATCTTTCACAGTTTGCATTGATTTAGCTTTTTCCTCCATTTTCCTTAATACCTCCTCAGCATTAGCACCAGATAATACATCCTTTTGTAGAGGGGCATCTAGTAATTTAGCTTGGACATGATCTGGCAAGGTTTGTTCCTTGAGCCAGGCATGTCTACGTATGACTGATCCTGTAACAGCAGCTCTACATGAGGCCTCTAGAGCATCAAAACCACATTGTAAGGTATGTTTACCCACTTGTTCTGCACTATGCATCAAACCCTGCAACTCCTTCAAATCTGGTTGTTCAGGTTGTGACATTTTACTTTTCAATTGTGATAACAAAAACTGTTGGTATTTTAGCATATGGAACTGACAGTTTAATGCCCTCATGGTTAAGGTAGCCGAGGTATATACCTTTTTTCCCCACCTTTCTAAGGATCTGGAATCTCTCTCTGAAGGTAATGGATTTTTAGCAGTGGAGGCCTTAATTCCCTTGGGGCCCTGTGAGATGGTTTCTGGGTCAGCAGCATGGCTTTTGTATAGAAATTGGTGCGAGTCAGGAACCCTGTAGTACCTGTCAGGCTTGACTGGGGCTGGAGGTAGAGAATCCGGGTTAAGGCAGGCCTCCGAGTACACATCTAGTATGTCCAAGACAGGAGGTATAGCCAGAGGCCTGTGCTGAGGTAGCAAGAGAAATTCCCTAAGCCTTTTCTTGGAATCTGAATAATCTTGGCCTTCCCAATGGAAGTGTTCCCTTAAGGTATGCAAAGTTTCCCCAAATGAGTAATCCTCTGGAGGGGATACAGAGGGAATGGACTCCTCTGCATCAGAGTCTTCAAATGGGGAGTAAGAATGTTCCTGATCATCAGAGTGCTCTGAAATAATGGGAGCCCTGATCAGAGGAGGGGGATTCTTCCTCCACTCTAGGCCTTTTGTCCAGGGGAGGTTGAGAACCCCTGATAAGAGTAATTAAATCCTCAGTCATTTTAAGCATCTGTTTTTTAGGCATGGGGCCTGGAGATGGGCCCTGCGTAGCTTGTCTCTTAGAATGCATGGCTGCTTTAGACTTAGTGAAAGCCTTGATGGAAAAAGAAGAGGAAGGTCTGAAGACACCTTGAGAGGAGGTAGACCTATCCACATTTTGAGAGTCACTGCCAAGAGTGGCTTTGGTATCTGTAGTCGGGGTGTGGGCCAAGGAGCCTGCGACCTCGGGCACAGGAGACACCGCCAATGAAGTGTCGTCGGTAGTCAGGGGCTGCGTAGGCACCTCGCTGAGAACCGGACCACATGTAGTCTGCTTTGGCGTGGTGTCGGGCACCTCGCTGAGAACCGGACCACATGTAGTCGGCTTTGGCGTGGTGTCGGTAAAGGCCGCGGACCTCATGTGTCGGTCCTTATCTTTGCGCTTTTTAAACAAAACTGGAGTCGGAGTATCCGACGACATAATATAGTTAAATGTTTTGCCAAAATAATGCTGGGCGAACTCCGCCCGACGCTTAATGGTGCGTTTGTTGAATGTAGCACAAAAGCGACAGACCGAGACGTCGTGGTCTGGGCCTAAACAAGGAATACAGAGGGAATGGAAATCCTTATGCGGTATTTGCTTCCCACATGAAATACAATTATTAACTTTGTCTGACATCGGTCTGAGGCAAGAAAAGTTTCCCCGACGGGGTACTTAGCTTTCAAGAAGACTTAGGTTTCAAAATTTTCGTAATTTCAGGAGCTGGCCGACCGGCACTTGCGAACTGCTTCTGCCTCGGGCACCGCGCGGCAAGAAAGAGTGAAGAAAATGGTATCGGCTGGTTCTTTTATACCCCTGTCGCACTGACGTCAGGGAAGAAGCGACGACAACCGACGCCGGACCTAGACTTATTCGGCCGACCGAGGACCCGCCTGACGGCAGGAGAACCCATCTGTTATGACTGCAGCTGTATGCACGATGAACATCTTATTTCTCTGGAGTGAGGAACGCCATCTGGGAAGTTGTGTTCAAGCTTACTTCCAGGAATACAATCTGTTGGCAGGGTACTAGGTGAGATTTCTTTTCGTTGATGGTGTAGCCCAGTGAGGTTAGCAGTTTCTTTAAGAATGCCAGGTGTTGTAAAAGCAAGTCCTGGTTTTCTGCCTGAATCAGACAATCGTCCAAATATGGGTACATTTGAATATTTATCTGCCTGCAAAATACAATGGCTGGACCTAGGCACTCTGTGAATACCCTGGGCGCAGTAGAAAAGCCAAAAGGAAGTGCATGGAGCCTGACCTGACGCATAGGTATTTCCTGAAAGATTCCCTTATTGGGATGTGCAGGTAAGCTTCCTTTAAGTCTAGGGTTGCCAGCCAGGCATCCTTGGCTAGCATGGGAAGAAGCTGTTGCAGAGTTCGCATTTTGAAACTACCAGAAAGGTGTTGAGAATAGTGAGGTCCAGTATAGGATGCCAGGAGTTGTCTTTTCTGGGTACCAGAAAAAGTCCTGAATAAAAGCCTTGTCCCCTTTGTTCTACTGGGACAAGCAGAATAGCCCTGATATTGAGAGAGAGAACCTGCTGTTGGTTGGCCATACCTACCCCCAAACATCAATGGTCGGAGGCCCATTTGGCATTGGTAGGGTGTGGAAGTGGAATCTGTATCCATGGAAAACTATTTTCAAAACCCAATTGTCCTGGTTAATGAGTTCCCAGTTTTTTGCATGCAGGGCGAGCTTTCCTCCTAAGGGAGAATGTAGCAGAGCAGGGCTTGGAAGAGTTAAGGTCAAGTCACTGGGCCATTTTTCTGTAGGGGGGTGGCTTACTACTCCCTGCTTTGGAAGTGGGAGCCCCCCACTGCTTAGGTTTGTGCAAAGCCTGAGACTGTAGCCTAGGTGGTCTGCTGTTCCTGGGTTTGGACTGGAAAGGACCAGTTCTTAGAAGGCCAATGCCTACTGAATCTGGGAGGCTGTACTTGTAGGAAATATTTAAAAGTTTGCATAGATTTAGCTTTTTCCTCCATCCTTTTGAGGACTTATTCTGCTTTGTTGCCAAAAAGGGGGTCTTGGTTTAAGGGAGCATCCAGTAACTTAGCTTTTACATGATCTGGCAAGTTTTGTTCCTTAATCCAAGCATGCCTTCTAAGTACAGTCCCAGTGACAGCAGCCCTGCAAGATGCTTCTAAAGCATCAAAACCACATTGCAAAGTATGTTTACCAACTTGTTCTGCAGAATGCATTAAATCCTGTAATTCTTTGTGTTCAGTACAGTCAGGAATCAACATCATTTTCTGTTTAAGTAGCCCCATAACATGCTGCTGATACTTTAACATAATTAACTGGCAATTTAAAGTCCTGATGGCTAAAGGAGCAGAAGTGTATACCTTCTTACCCCCAGCTGTCTAAGGCTCTAGAATCTCTATCAGAAGGGGTAGGATTTTTGGCAGCAGTGGCCTTAATGCCTTTTGGTCCTTGGGAAATGGTCTCTGGAACCGCAGGAGGATTCTTGAAGAGGAACCAGAGTGTCAGGTACTCTGTAATACCGGTTAGGTTTTCTGGGAGCTGGAGGTAAAGTGTCTGGGGAAAGGCTAGATTCCAAGAAAGCATCATCTACAATGTCCAGAACAGGAGGGATAGCTAAAGGCCTGTGTTGAGGTAGAAGTAAGAATTCCCTAAGCCTCTTTTTGGAGTCAGAGTAATCCTGGCTTTCGCAGAGGAAATGTTCCCTAAGAGTGTGCAAGGTAGCACCGAAAGAAAAATCTTCTGGAAGGGAAGCAGAGGGAATGGAATCCTCTGCATCAGAATCCTCATAAGTAGATAAGGGCAAATCCTGGTAATCAGAAGGAGCAAAAAAATCAGATTCCTGATCAGAAGACTCAGAAAGAAACTCAGTTCTAGGTCTCTTAGAGGGGAAAGGCTGGCTTCCCATAATCAAGGTAATGGGGTCTTCAGCCATTCTAAGCATTTGTTTTTTAGGCATATGGGCCTGGGCCTGCTGTTTGGTCATCGGTTTTCTAGGCGTGGTGCGAGTTTAAGGCCTGGATGAAAACGATGGCGTCTGTTTAATATGAATGTCTATAGGCCTGAATGCACCCTCCGAAGCCAGTGCCTGCACAGTGGCTCCAGACTCATCCAAGGTAGAAACATCCACAGTTTCCATAGTCTTAGAAGCATCTCGTGGCATACAGGACTCCAAATGGGTCTCAGTGGAGGCCTGCGAATCAGAAGTAGGGGGTATCAACAGCTGCAAAAGCGCCTCACTGAGTACCGGTGGACTGGCTACTAGCTTAATGGAAGCATCGGCGACAGTTTTGGACCTATGCAGTCTGTCTTTATCCTTACGTTTTTTCCAGAAGATTGGTAGTTGGATGGCTTGACAAAGCCATTTCGGAGTACACAGAACGAGTACGAAAATAATTAGCTGCAAAAATAGCCTGACGACGGATAGTTCAAACGTTAAACAAGGCACAAAACAGATGAGAGATTACGTGGTCTGGGCCTAAGCAAGGGATGCAGTAAGAATGAAAATCTCTATGAGGTATTTGTTTTCCACAGGTATGACAATTGTTAACTTTTACTGACATCGGTTAGAGCAAGAAAAAGGATCCCCAACGGGGTACTTAGGTTTTTTGAAGACTTCGGGTCTGAAACTCGAAAACGAAAATTTCAGGAGTCGGCCGACTGGCACTTGTGAACTGCTTCTGCTTCGGGCACCACACGGCAAGACAGACTGATGTAATGGCGTCGGCTGCATGTCTTCTACCCGACGACCTGATGTCAAGAAAGAAGCGACATCATCTGATGCAGAAATCCAAAGACTCTGGCATTCAGGCCGGCTGAGGGCTACCTGCAGGCAGATAACCCAAATGTGATGACTGCAACAGTGAAAACACACACATCTGGGTATCCTTGAAGAACCGGGAAGGTGTGAAAGGAGAACTTGTAGCCTTGGGATACTATTTTGAGCACCCATTTGTCGCCTCTGATGGTGTACCAGACATCTGCAAAAATGGCTAACCTACCCCCCCCAAAAGGAAACCCTGGACCCGCAGAGGCAGGCAGAGAAGGTCGGAGTCATTGGGAATGCTTGCTTTGGGAAGTTTGCTTAGACCTCCCCGACTTTGAAGAGGAAGACTGCCAGTGCTTAGCTTTTTGAGGGGTGGAAGTCTGTCTCCTAGAAGACCTGTAACCCCTAGGCCTAGTGCGACCCTGTTTACTAGGGTCAGGAAAAGTCCAATTCGTAGAAGGTTAATGCCTACTAAAACAAGGAGGCTGAACTTGCAGAAAATCCTTAACAGTTTGCATAGATTTGGCCTTATCCTCCAACTTCAACACCTCTTCTGCTTTACTACCAAAAAAATTGTCCTTGTGCAAAGGTACATCCAGTAATTTACATTTGACAGGTTCAGCAAGAGGCTGTTCCCTGAGCAAAGCATGTCTTCTAATAACAGAACCTGTGGCTGCTGCCCTGCAAGAAGCCTCCAAACTGTCAAAACCACAATGTAGAGAATGTTTAGTGACAAGAGTGGCAGAATTAAATAAATCTTGCATGTCCTTATCAGGGAAGGAACACCAGCAAGTTTAGCCTTAATGGCCTCCAAAGTATGCTGCTGATAGTGGTCTTTTCATATGCTTAATAACAGACCCAATAGCCAGGGTGGAAGAAGTACAAACCTTTTTACCTCACCTATCCAAGGCCCTAGATTCCCAGTCAGAAGGAACAGGATTTTTAGCAACCGTGGCTTTAACGTTTTAGGGCCCTGAGAAATAATCTCTGGATCCGTAGCAGGATTCTTGAAAAGGAACTGATGAGAATCAGGAACTCTATAATACCAGTCAGGCTTTCTTGGAGCAGGAGAAACAGAATTAGGAGTTAAAGAATTCAAGAAAACAGCAACAACTTCCAAAACAGGAGGGGATAGCCAAAGGCTTATGCTGTGGCAAATCCAATAATTCCCTAATCCGTTTCTTAGACTGAGGATAGTCCTGGCTTTCCCATTTGAAATGCTCCCCAAGTGTATTCAGAGCATCTCCAAAAGAGAAATCTTCTAGAGGGAAAGCAGAAGGGATGGAGTCTTCTGCATCAGAATCCTCAAAACCAGAAAAATAGTTGAGTTTCCCTCTTCATCAGCAGAAGCGCTGGAAACCTCAGAGTCTGAGGCAGACAAAACTTATGGGGACAAATCCCCTAGCCCTCTTAGAGGGTAGCTGAGAACCCTCAAAAGGATCAAGACATCACTAGCCATCTTAATCATCGGAGATTGAGGCATTTGAGGGGAGGCCGACACCTGCTTAGGAGTAGATTTTAGGCTGGAAGGCCTGCTAGAAAGCCGTAGGGACTCAGAAGGCCTAACTACCGCAGAGGTCTGAGCCAAGGTAGTCAGTCTTGATCTGGTCTCGGGCAAAGAAGAGAGGCCTCAGAAGCCGGCGCCTGCTTAGCGTCTCCGGAACTAGAGGTGGCGACTGGCGGAGGGTCCAAAGAAAGTGTAAGCCTGCGAAATGGAGGACTCAGAACAGGTCTCCGCAGATGCCTGTTGCTGAACATCCACGGACTGCAGGGGCAATGAAAGCACCTCACTGACTACCGCTGAGCCGACAACCAACTTAACAGGGACGTTGTCGGCTAATTTGACCCTAAGCCTGTCGCGGTCCTTATCCTTGTGCTTTTTAGGCACATCTGAAGTCAGGAGACCAGAAGACACCATACCGACGAACTTAGGCCAAACACCAAAATGCCTGAACAAGATCCTAGCTCTACGGTGAATGGTACGCGGGTGGAGAAAAGCACAAAGAACACAATTAGGGACGTTGTGTTCAAGGCCCAAACAAGTGATACAATAGGAGTGGAAAATCACGGTGCGGAATCTGTTTTCCACAAGCAAGACAGTTATTAACTTTCTCTGACATTCGTTAAAGCAAGAAAAGAGGGTCCCCAACAGGGTACTTATCCGAGGATGTCTTCAACTAAGCAGTCGGAATATAAAAAAAAGGTATTCTGCCGACCGGCACTCGTGCAAAAAGCTTCTGCTTCGGGCTCCATGGCAAAGACTGAGGAAATGGTGTCGGCTGCCTACCTTTGTACCTGACGTCAGGCTTAAACCGAAGGCAGCCAAGTCATATACCAAGGACTTTGGTATTCTGGCTGACTGAGGGCTACCGGGAGCCGGATAACCCATTTTGTAACGACTGCAACAGTGAAACATGATGAACACAGAGAGAAGTTCTAAATGAAAGGCCAGGCACTGGTAGAGGTTTTAGCAGAAGCTGCCATAAAAAAAGAATAATTAGTAAAACATATAAAATACTGCATGATAATTATAAGAATCAGAGGAACTTGGAAAGGATTGGGAAGACAGACTGGATAAGCAATTCACACAGAAATAATAGGGGATATATGTACATCTCCCAAATATGCAACTAAGTTTAGAAGACTTAGGATCTTTACGTGAAACTGTTCACATACATATTTTTATACCCCAAGTAGACTCCAAAAGAAGTTTTCCTCAGGTTGATAGCACATGTTAGACATATGATGGGCAAGAAGGAGGTGGCTGGCAACATAGTTTTTGGGAGTGTAATGAGCTGGCAGACTTTACAGATTCCCTGCTGACCACTGTCAGAGATGATGGGCGAGTGGATTGGATGGACTGGGGAGATTATTTTTTTTGAGCTATGGTACAGAATCAGAATTGCCTAGACATAGTAAATCCCTGCCGAGTCTAAATTCTGGTGGCTACCAAAAAAGCAATTACTAGAAAATGGAAATTAACATTACTAGTAGTAGTAAATATAGTAACAGATAAAACAACTGGAATTGGGATCTTTAGAAAGGGGAAGGAGCAAACCACATAGGAAAAAAATGAGATGTGGGAACAATATATGCAGAGAAGGAATAAGGTTTAAGCGGTAGGATTTGAATAAGCCATATAATGCTTAAATGACAATGACTGGATAGATAAGTGATGTATAATATTTGCAACTACAGTTGTTTCAGTGGTGTCTGTGAAGCATAATGTTTGCAACTAAAGTGGTGTCATTTTGTTTTTCATTTATATAAATGTTGAAATTATTAAATTATCACATATGACACAGGCAAAGACGTTTATTAAAAAATGTTCCACAACATTGAAATGTCCTTTTCTGGTTTTATCGGGTACAAAATGGCATCTGCAAATAGAGACAACTTTTTTCGACTACCATGCCAATTATATCCATGAATTTCTGATTCTCTTATTTTCTTTGCCAATGGTTCTAAATCTAGTACAAAGAGGAAAGAGGACACCCCAGCCTGGTTCCTCTGCTCAAACAGAAATCAGCAGAGAGGAACCCACCCACTAATTTTCACCTCTGATCCCTCATATCCTCCTAATCAACCTTATTTTATCAGGGAATGTAAATGCTTCCACTGCCCTGCTCATAAATTCCCAGCTTACTCTGCCAAATGCTTTCTCTGCATCAAGACCCATCAACAGTAGTGGTATCTTCTTACATTTAGCTTCCCTAGGGATCATCAGTGTTCTGGTAATGTTGTCAAATGTCTACATAACCACAATGATCCAAGTCTATCAATTTGGCATAACACTTGCCATTCTTTTAGCCATTATAGGCAAACAGTTGATAATCATGGTTTAGGATTTAAATGGGCCTGTATGAAGCTGGATCTGATCAGTTTTTACCCTCTTTAGGTAATACAGCCACCACCGCTTTCCTCCAGGAAGTTGAGGCTTTGCCTCCTCTTAAATAAAACTGTTAAATAAAAACTTCCAGATAGTCATTTTTTCCTCCTAGCTTCTATACTTCAAGAGGAATACATCCTCCACTTTAAAATAATTAGTACATTTTCCTTAAATATCATTTGGATCAATTTTTATAAATGCTCACAGTAATATGATCATTTAACTATATTAGTTATTTCCTTCATGCCATGCTCTCTTTTATCTTTTTATTCCTTTGCCTATTTATGCATATTTGTTTCCCTTATCTCTAGCCATATTGCAATATGATCAGAAAATCCTTCAATTACCTCTCCTTCTCCTATAACTAAACTGATTTTATACCATCAGTTTCAGCTCTATACATACCTGTTTTGTTAGCCCATGAATTTGTCCCAAAGTTTGTAACTTACCACATCTTATAACTAACAATTTTTTTATAGGACTTAATTTCTTTTTACTCTCGTCTCTTACATCATAGTTAAAGTCTTACTGCAATATTCAGAACTATAGTCTAAAATCTGATGAAATAAGCTTTCCTTTTCTTTATTAGTATAAGCGTACAATGTTATAATTCTATATACTTATTCTTTCCATTTTAAATCTACGATTAATCTTCCCATTTTTGCTAAAGTTACATCTATTATCTTTACTGTATTTCTATGGCATATGGCTATTCCACAAAAACTCTCATTCTACAAATTCCAGGTCATCATTCCTCCCCATAGCTTTTCTGTTTGCAGTCTTTCCATTTGTTAAAAGTCTTGTTTCTTCTAATTACATCTACATCTCTGTTCTTCTTGATACATTCTTAGTACTATTTGTTTTTACAAAAAGAGTTCCAAAAATTTTTTTCTGTTTTCCTTAGACTCATGGTTTCCTAAGTTAATAACCAATTACTTGGCTAACTTACTTAATAGTCCATTCTAAGCCTAGCCAATTTCCCTCCCAAAGGTGAAAATAAACACAGCACCTTGTGTCCGAGTGTCAAACACCTTAACCATTATACCACTACCCAATCATTAGCTGTATACATACTTTTTCATCTACCTCTTTTTCTTCTGTACTTATCCCTTTACATTTTTTCTGTATTTACACTTTTACTAAGATAATTATTTTCTTTTACTACTTCCCCATCTCATCACTTATTTCAGAACCTTACATGTCCTCTATTATTTTTTCTCATCTAACTTTTCTTCTATTTTTACTACTACTAAAATGTCATCTTTGCTCATTTTCTTTTTCTCCTTGCTCATTTTCATTTTTGTATTCCATCTATAAATGTTCAACTTTATTACATTTACATTTCAAGACACATTTTTTGCACCATGTCCCATTTTCTTTTATCACGGTTACTTATCAAATGTCCTTTTCCAAAAAAAAAAAAAAAAAAGTTTTGGGTCATTCCCATTATTTTCAACACCCCTATTCCCTTCCACATTTATCATGCTTGGTATATATACAGTAAACTCTCAGTTAACTCGTGCTCAAGCAACCGGCACTCTCACGCAACCACACAAAAAAAAAAGAAAGAAATACAGTACAATTTTCATGTGTTACACTTTGCCACTGCCACCCCCCCCCCAAAGAGCCATACATTACTTTAGAGTTTTAAAAAGAAAGATAATAAATTCCCTCCCTCCCCAACCTGAGAACAAGTCAAACCACATAGTACAGGATACAGCATTAATGAGGTCTATTTTTAATAGCAACTCTCAAGCACCCTGAAACTATAGTTGCCCTGCATCTACCAATCCCCATGGGAGCCAGTTAACAGAGTGTTTAGTGTATACTTATTTCCTCTACCTTTAACGCATTACAATCCCATCCACCAGTCCATAAACCCATTTTAGCATAAACATTTGAAATGTTCAGTAGTTCTTTTTTATGTAAAGTTTTCAAATGTTCTTTCAAAGTCTGTTTCTACCTCTGTTTGAAACTGTACACAATTGTTTCCCTGATAAATGCCTGTTAAATGCGGTTATCACAAAGACTGCATGTGTTAGTCTCTTTTTTCATATTCTCCAACAAAATTTTCCATTGAAAAACAGTCTCAAATATAATGTCCAAAAATGTGTCCAAGAATAATGTTTGTCTTCTTTACTTTGAATCCTTAGCACATCCTTCCATTTTCTTCTGCTCTTTTTTCTGCTATTCCCAGTTTTTTTTTTTTTTTTTTTTTTTTTTTTTACTTTCTCTGCATATATTTTCTCTCCCACCTTACCATTATTCTTCACGTTTGTCTCCACATTCTCTTTTTGTATTTTCTCCATAATGTTACCCCAGGAAAAGCCTCATCCATTTAATGGCTCACTCAGCATTACCATTTCTTTAAGGAAACCTTCCTGCAATCTTCCTGACTGGAAGGTTGTAATTGTACATCATTTGCAGATATCTCCCTCAAACAAATTTCTTTGAAACATCTTCTCAGAATCCTGCACACATTTTCCAGTCTCCGTACTTGCTTTCTCCTCCATTTCACTCACCACTCCATTATCACCTTCTCTCTCCATCTGCCTCTCAGTTTCTCCATGCAGTCTCCGCAACTGGAATGGAAACAGGAAGTGTTCTTGCAAAATGGGTCCCACTCACAGGTAAGGAAGTTTCCTAGTGCATTGGCCACATTTTGCCTAGTCAGTGCGACTACCACCTCTGGTCTCTCCTGGAAAGAGGCCATTGGCCTAGTGGGATTAATCTAGCTAAAAAGTGCAAATAAAATAAGATCCAAGCCAAAGTGTTATCATGGGCATTGAATCAATGTTAACAGGACAAGTTAATAATGGACACGTCTATGGTGAAGAATACAAGTAATGTTAATGTCACAATCACTAATGTGGACCATTGCATTAAATGATGATGCCAAAAAGGTTAAGATAAGTATTCTCAGGACTGCCACCATGAACTTGGTAGCCAATGAGAAAATATTTGCCATCCTCTGGGCAAAAAAGTGACTCCCTATTCCAAACAAAACCAACAGAAGGAATGGGCACCTTAAGTTTCCCCACTAGCCTTCAACCAACCTGCTACCACCTATCATAATCCATCAGCAGCATGCTACCACCTATCATAATCCATCAGCAGCATGGCATAAAAGTGCATGTGTCTGTGTGTGTGGTTGGGGGGGGGATGAGACCCTTGACATGTTTTGACCACAGAATAAGGAAAATGTCCTTACCAGCTCCAAAATTAAAATAGGATAGATGATGCAATTAAAAATCTGAGACAAACAAAAAAAGATGTAATTTCAATTACTTTAACATATTTCTTAAATGTCTCTTGCATAGTTTTAGGCTTAACTCTAGTAAATGGAGAAGCCAAGGGACAAAGTTTCCATTTAGGGCACTAAGGGGAACCAACCAAACCATAAGACAGAGTTGAAAATAAGAAGTTATGTACCTAGCATAACGTTCCATGTTAGTTGTCTTCTTCTCGCCTTCTTTCTTGCTGGATGGGTTCGGAGCCGAACCTCGGCTCCGACTCGGCCAATACTAAAGCTCGAGAGCCAATTCCACAGGCTCGAGGCTCCCCTATATCCCACAATGCTACGGTAACTACTCAGATCTCGTTTGATAGCTAAACCAAGCAGTTCTGGTCTCCATAGTATGGAGAAAAAAGAACCCACCTCTATATAAACCTGAATGTAAGCTACACAAACATAAAAGGGGGAATAGAGGTGGTAGAACATGTGAGAAGGAAACTCCAAAGGAAGATCCCAAAATTTCCTATCGGTCTGTCCAGGCTAGGGAGAAGGAGGGTGGGACGCAAGAAAGAAGGCGAGAAGAAGACAACTAACATGGAACGTTATGGTAGGTACATAACTTCTTAATGTTAAGTTGTCAATCTCGCCTTCATTCTTGCTGGATGGGACCGCGTCCCTAGCACCTTATTCCGGGTGGCCTATCGGAACAGACTCTTAAGAACAGTGGAACCAAAGCTGGCACGGTTTCTGGAGGCCATATCCAATTTGTAATGTGAAATGAAGGTATGAGGAGAAGCCCAAGTGGCTGCTGCACAAATGGAATCTATAGGCAGCCTGTCCTGAAAAGCTACAGATGTAGCTAATGCTCTAGTTGAATGAGCTCTAGGTCTTGAAGGCAGTTTTTGATGTCCGATTTCATAGATGAGGGTAATTATAGAGGTAAGCCATCTTGAAAGGGACACCTTAGTAACTGGAAGGCCCAATTTCCCTTCCGCATAAGACAGGAAAAGTTGATCAGATTTCCTGAACTGTTTAGTCCTGTCTAAATAATATCTAAGTTGGCGGTGAACATCTAGAAAATGTAACTTTTGTTCCGATCTGTTGGAATAGTCAGGGAAAAAAACTGGAAGAACAATCGTTTGGTTCAGATTTGTCTCAGAGGAAACTTTAGGTAGGAAGGACGGATTAGTCCGGAGGGAAACCCTATCTTTGTGGAAAACTAAGTAAGGAGGGCGACTGCACAGAGCATGAAGTTCAGATACCCTTCTAGCTGAAGTTATGGCTACTAGAAAAAGTGTTTTCCATGAGAGCAGCTGAAGAGGGCATGAAGCCGCTGGTTCGAAGGGGGGGAGGATCAAGGACGCCAGAACCAAATTCAAGTCCCATTGTGGTGGGGGATCTTTGATTGGGGGCTTGAGCAGAAAAATACCTCTTAAAAGGCTTTGCAGAGCTTATGGGACATGATACTGGAGTCTGAGACTCCTACATGAAAATTAGATATAGCAGTTAGTTGTACTCTAATGGTAGATGAAGAAGAGCCTAAATGGAAGAGTTCTGCCAGAAAGTCTAGGATAGACTGGATAGGTGCAGTGAAGGGGTCTATATTCTTTGATGCTGCCCAGAAGGAAAAACGTTTCCATTTACTATTATAAATCTTCCTGGTAGAAGATTTGTGAGAGGCTATCAGGATGTTCCGGACCGAATGAGAGATTAAGGGAAGCCTGGCTAGGGTAGGAATTGGAGAAACCACACTGTGAGGTTGAGAGAATGAAGGGAGTGGTGCAGCTGGCCCGACTGGTGGGTCAACAGATCTGGCACCGGGTCCAGATGCCAAGGCTGCTCCAAAAGGTAATGATGGAGGAACGGAAACCATATCTGTCGAGGCCAGTAAGGGGCAATGAGGATCATTGTAACTCTCAAGGCGATAGCTTTCTGAATTAATTGAGATATCAGTGGAAAAGGGGGAAAAGCATACAGAAGTCGCCGGGGCCAATCGTGGACGAGCGTCTCTGGTGGGATGGCCTGGTAATGGGAAGAGAGTGAAGAAGTCGTGACACTTGCTGTTTTGGGGAGTAGCAAAAAGATCGCAGCAAGGCTGGCCCCATCTTTGGAAGACTTCTTCCAGCACTGATTTCTTCAGAGACCACTCGTGGGGCATCAGAATGGCCCTGCTCAATTTGTCCGCAATCACGTTGGACTTCCCGGGAATGTGCATTGCTATCAGAAAACGCTGAGAAGAAATCGCCCACTGCCAAAGTCTGAGTGCCTCTCGACATAAGGGTAGGATCTGGTACCGCCCTGTTTGTTGATGTACCACACTATGGACATGTTGTCCGTCTGAATTGCAATAGTCCCCGTGGGAAGAGAGTCCTGAAGGGCTTGCAACGCTAAAAGCACTGCTCTCATCTCCAAGACATTTATGTGCAAGTGGCACTCGAAAGGTTGCCACGTGCCCTGGACTGTCCTGCCCTGATAATGCCCCCCCCCCACCCGATCAGGGAGGCGTCCGTTGTCACCGTGGCGACTGGGGGGGGGGGGACGAAAGGTCTGCCTTGGAGAACTTGAGGTGATGTGATCCACCAAGACAGGTGATTCTTGCATGATTGAGTTATTAATATGATGTGAGACATCGGGAGCTGTTGGAAGGACCAGTGAGTAAACAGCATCCATTGGAGGATCCTCATGTGGAAACGAGCTAAGGGGAGAAGGGTGATAGAAGCTGCCATGAGTCCTAATACCTTCAAGACTACCCTGGCTTTGACCTTGTTGCATTGTAGTAGAAGGTAAACTTGTTTGCGGATATCTAACATTCTTTGCTCTGTAAGTCTGGCGGAAAGATTGAGTGTGTCTAAGGTGGCGCCTATAAAGGTAATAGATTGACAAGGCAGATTTTTCGAAATTTATTGAAATGCCTAGAGCTTGGCAAGTATGGATGGTGAAGTCTCTGGCTAGAAGCAGTTGATGTCTGGTGGTGGCAGTAAGGAGCCAGTCGTCTAAATATGGAAACACCTGGAATCCTTGACGTCTCAAGTGAGCCGCGACCACTGCCATCCATTTGGTAAACACTCGGGGGGGGGCTGTAGCGAGACCAAAGGGCAGGGCTCTGAACTGGTAGTGACTGGCTCCCAGCCTGAAGCGGAGAAACCTCCTGGAGCGTCTGTACATTTTGATATGGTAGTACGCATCCTGAAGATCTATCGAGCACATCCAATTGTCCTGACCCAAGAAGGGTAGAATGGACTGTAGCGTGACCATCCGGAATTTTGTTTTTTATATATAATTGTTTAACTTGCCGAGATCCACTATAGGTCTCCAGTCCCCTGTTTTTTTTGGTACCAAAAAGAATTTGGAGTAGATTCCGGATCCTTGCTGGTCTGCTGGGACTGATTGAATAGCTCTTTTTGATAACAGCTTTGATATTTCTAGTGCTGCTTGTTTCCTTAGACTGGGTGGAACGTCTGGAAGGGATCCTTTGGGTTGGGAAGGGGTGTGAATAAAGGGAATTTTGTAACCCTCGGATATGATTGACTGTACCCATTTGTCTTGGGTGAGTGAAAGCCAGGCTTTTGGGTACAGTGATAATCTTCCCCCAACTGCCTCCGAAGGTGGACAGCCGGGCAGCTCCTCAGGGATGCTGAAAGGGTTTATCAGAAAAAGTTTCTCTGCTACCCTGGTTTTGCGGACCTCCTCTGCCTCTAGGGCGGCGTCTATTGTTATTCCCCCCTCTGCCTCTAGAGGGGAATCGACCTTGTGCGTCAGATGAGACTCCCTGAGGCTTGCGGAACCACATTTTTCCTCCCCTCTGACCTTTTGGATAAGGTCTAGAAGGGGTAGAAAAATGGACTCCCACGGCAGAGAGAGTCTTGCCTTCCACCTCGCACCTAGTCGATGTATCTTTCACTTGAGGACCAAACAATGTTGAGCAATCAAAGGGGGAATTGGTGAAGGACGCCTTGAAAGGGTCCGCAAAATTGCAAAGCCGCATCCAGGCGTGACGTCGTAAAGCTACACCTGTGCCTGCGGCCCTACACGCCCCATCAGCAGCATATGAGATAAGCCGCATGGAGGAGTTAACAATCGAATTTCAGGGTTGCCAACTGGGAGTTCATTTTGTCTTGGAACCCCTCAGCTGTTGGATCCTGTATAGCCTCACCCGCAAATCTCTCTGGAGACGGGTGAAGTGACACAAGTAGTTCAGCGACCGCATTGAGAAGGTCGCTGAGGAAAACATCCGCTTACCGTACCTGTCCATGGTCCTAGACTCCTTATTAGGAGGATGGACAGGTACCGAAGGATCGGCTAACTCCTTCTTAGTGGCTGCGGCCACCACCATGGCATCAACAGAGACACCTTTTGATAGAAAGTCTTTGTCCTTAGGGGCAGTAATAAATTGATGGCCTCCTTGGGGTAGGTTCCACCGAATCAGGGGCCGTCCAAACCTCCCTTGCCACCACTTCCATAAGGGGGTCAAAGGGAGGGGACACCCAGGAGGTGGAAGGGTGAGAGCCAAACTCCTCAAGATAAACTGACTCGTCCTCTGAAGGGTTAAGGGTGGGCCAGTTCCCCCTCTGTTTCAGGATTTCAAGGATGTCAGCAAAGGAGACATCCTCAGAGGGGGACCGAGGGGAACCTTCAGATTCCTCCAAGTCAGTGTCAGAGGTAATAGACTCAGGGGAGTCAATGTGCTTCCTCTTGCACTGTCTCTTCAGAGGGGGTTCTCCTACCAGATCAGGAGAGGCCACGGAAGAGGAGGAAATTCCCAATGGAGAAACCTGAGGAGCTGGCTCTCTGCGGTCTGATACAAGGGGATGGGTAGAAATCACCGCAGGCACTGAAGAGGGAGGAGCTGACGGAGCCGACTGTGGGGTAGACACTGGGTCTAGCACGCTCCGCATGACCTCGAAGGCGCCCCTATCAGGCAAGGCCAGAGGTCCCCGCTCCGAGGAGACAAGGACCCTCCCCGGCACCGACAGGGACGGCTCCAAGGCCGATGTCGAAGCCGAACTCACCAGCGCCGACGCTCCGAGAGGGAAACGGGGTCGGACAAGGGTCAGATGCCACTCGCCCCCTCGGAGCCGACGAGGGAAGCCCGGCGCCAAGATCCCTCCAATGAGGAAATCGGAGCAGACTGAGCCGAAAGGGAAGGTACCGGCTCCGAAGCACCGACAGCCACGGCTCCGATGAGTCCCGGCTCCGAACTCAAAGGAGTCGGAGGAGGAATAAAATCAGGGATGGAAATAGCCACTGA
The DNA here is from genome assembly GCF_019279795.1 of Protopterus annectens. NCBI lineage: Eukaryota > Metazoa > Chordata > Ceratodontiformes > Protopteridae > Protopterus > Protopterus annectens. The sequence continues at coordinate 1,892,063,446 of NC_056731.1, read as the reverse complement.
CTGTTGAAGTAGGGCTAAGCAGCATTTGGGCCAGTGCCTCGGACTTGAGTAGTCTACTCACCACCCTTTGTAAATCATGGTCGGACAGCCTGGAGGATCGAGTGTGAGACCTATGGCTCCGTTCTGATAGAAGAGGAGATCCCGGCGCAGAATGGATGGAGCCGATGGAAGGGGACCTAGACCTCTTCTTAGCAGGTGGCTCCGAGAAGCCTATCGGAGCCGACTGAGTCTTGTCAACCTCGGCTCCAGCCGGAGCCGAGGTGATAGTATGAGATTTGGAAACATTGGCTCCTGCCGGAGCCGATGTCAAAGCCGATCTAATACTTCCAGGGGACAGCTCAGAAACTGGAGCCGACCGTCTGGAAGTCTTAGAAGGCTTCCCCGACACAGACCGAGTCGGGGGGGCCTTCAGGCTTTAACAAGCCACGTAAAATCAATTTATTTTTGCGTTCCTGCAGGACTCTAGGGCTGAATGCATGGCATACAGCACATGAGTTCTGCAGGTGCAAAGGTCCCAGGCAATATACACAAGAAGTGTAACCGTCTGTCAGAGACATTTTCTGACAGCACAAATCACACTTCTTGAAGCCTGAGACCTTTGGAGTCTTTAGACATCCTAACTTAGTGTAAAAACACAAGCACAACACACAAACACACCCTTAAGCAAAAAATAAAAATTCAGTCACACTGAAGGACTAGGGGAAGGAGATGGAGAGGGCCAAAGGCCTAAAAGTTAAGAAGGGAATAAAAAGGGATTTCAGACACTTGAGGGGGACCCGATTTAAACTACTGAAATACTATAAATAAAACTATGGTAAAAGGAAAAAAATTAGGGGTTGAAATAGTAGTTTCTAATTAGAAAACTTACTAACCTGCCAGAGCCGGTAGAAGAAGCACCTCGTCAGCTAAGCGGCAAACGAGATCTGAGTAGTTACCGCCTAGCATTGTGGGATATAGGGGAGCCTCGAGCCGGTGGAATTAGCTCTCGAGCTTTAGTATTGGCAGAGTCGGAGCCAAGGTTCGGCTCCGAACCCATCCAGCAAGAATGAATGCGAGATTGACAACTTAACATATAAGGTTTCAAAGTTTCTTTGCTGAACACAGCTTGTTTGTACAGATGAGTTTCAAGTTTGCTTCCACTTTTTAAAATAGAAATTGCTGACAGATTTGATACTTTTAGTTATTGTGCACTTCAAACAAAAAAAAATTCACATATGTTCTGTGGAGAAATTTTCTCTCACATAAGCAAACAAAAGGAACATAATCACTTTAAAAATAATGGCTGAAGGCCTAAAAATGGTAAGAAACAGGTTAGAAGCAACCAGAAGAGTACTGAAAGAAGTTTTTTTATTTTATTTCTGAATCCGAACAGCAGAAAATTAAGTCAAAGTGAGGAAACTCTCAATTTTCAAAATAATGATAAATTTGTGTCAGAAACCAAACACATACTTGCAGCAAATTTAGATATTTTTTTTTTTGTCAGAAAAAAATTAACTGGCAACCTGGTGCCATTCTTTACACACCAAACTGAAACAAAGCACCTATAATCTTAAAAAACTAGGCAATGTAGTGCATTATGGGATGGGGGGTCACTGTCAGCCAGTGTGCAATACCTTGCAAGCCTTTGCTTTACTGTTGTGGAGAATGGCTCTTCACTAACCATATCACCACTTCTGCTTCCAAAAAAAAAAAAAAAAAAAAAAAAAAAAAAAGGAAAAGAAAAACAGACCCATCACTGACATTTTTCAGATGGCTTAGTCCACAAAATCAACACAACACAAAACAAAATGTCACTTGTTTGCATGCACTTTCCTTGACATTCCTAAGCATTACACATGATGAAGACACTCACTTAAAGATTATCTTGCCTCTAAGATGGCACTTGACCGAGATCCAGAGCAAAACTCTGGTGACCAATCAATCCTCCTGCTCCTTTTCCTTCATAGTTTCACATCAAGTGGCTGAAACTTTATTTCTATGACTGATCTTCTAAAACTGAAAAAAAAAGAAAGAAAGAATAATCTTAAATGCAAAAAAAACCAAAAAAACTTGACAAAGGCGCTTTTAAAAGAAATATGAAGGTTGTGGTTAACTTGCAACAAACCATAGTAATGTCTGAATACCCAGGCTAGTTTTCAAGAATCAAGTAATATAAAATGCTGAATAAGTGCAAAGATCATCTTCCCAAAAATTCAGTTTTAGCCAGGCCACTGACACAGTGAAAGAGCATCTATCTGCAAAGCTGATAGCACAGGACTGACTAGCAACTTGGGAAGCTGGAGGGATGGCCAGCAGTAGGGAGCATAGTCCAGAGAAGCAACTGAGCAGCTTCCCTATCTCAAGGGGTTGGGGTGTAGGGAGTAGGTACTTGCAGCACAATGCTACCTACACTACACAGCAACATTAACATTACAGAAAGTAAGAGTGCACACAGAAAGAAGGGTGAATATCAATGTGTCATGAGCAGAGATTCTCAGTGTGTGTATAACATCACTGTATAGGCCCTCCCATTAGAAGTTTAAAGCATTTTATATATATATATATATATATATATATATATATATATATATATATATATATATATATATATACACACACACACACACACACACACACACACACACACACACACACACATATAAATAAATATAACACATTCATGATGCAAGGTTGAGATGTATTAATCTCCTCTCCTTCACCCCAAAGACGGGTCTACTATTCCACCAACACTGGCAAGGCTGCCAGACCTGGTCTGGGAATTAAGCCAAGTCAGACAAAAAGGGGGAAGAAAAGCAATAATCACCCTGCTCAAAAAGAACCATCAAAAACTTGTAAAACAAAGCTAAGTGTTAAGTGCTCGCTGACACCATCATAAAAAATTTAGAGATTTTTCCCACATGTGGAGGTTATTAGACTGAAATTATCAGGTGCCATAAGAATATCACCAATGAAGTTTTTAAAAATGATCAATATACTCCGTAGTAAGAGATTCCATAAAGCTTTAAATATGTAGCAGTATAAGAAAGGCCCTCAAGGTGGTTTTCTTTTGCTACACTGTATATACCAGTTACTTATTCTCCCTGGCTGACAAGTTTCTGCATTCAGAAAAGGAAAGTAAACCTGTTCTACTTTGGAATACTGTAAGATGGACAATAAATTTAAATAGGTACATATTACCAGACTACAAAAAAGTGACCAACCCCTTTTAATCTATCTTGCTGTTTTAAAAATAGAGACTCTCCACTAAAACTTAACTTTTAGACAGATAATAATTAAGTTACCTACTTTCACATCTAACTCCTCTAGTGCACACTGCAGTGTTTGGGATGAACCATTTTTTCAGCTTACCTTTAAGTATCTATTGCAAGACCACCAGTTATTGTAGAACCCACATTCTGCCTCTCAGTAGTCATCTTGGGATTAGTGCTTCTGTTTTCTCCTGGTGAGAGGAGTGCAGTTACATTATTTCCTGCAGACTGCTGATCACCAGAAAGTTTAATAACTGCTTTATAGGTGACAGCGTAGAATCTGTGCTTATATTCTGATCCTGGTGAGAGCAGCAGCAGAGTGCACAGATTCCTGACGCTTTCTGGTTGGAGAGGGAGTGGCTGTGCTTAACATACCTGACTGGTCCGGTTGCTATTCGAGTCATCTACCAGAAAAAGGCTACAAAGCCTGCAGACCCTTGCATCATCTGGGACAAGATTGTGGATCACCAAACAGGCCGTGGCCTGCTTCTCTTCTTGGGATTGGTGCTAAAACTAGCTAGTTTAGCTAGAACTAGCCAGTTTTTTTAGTTTCAGCACTCAAAACCGTTTCCTTGTGCTCAGCACTTGCTCAAAAATCGTACGCACTAAAACTACAAATTATAACAGCACTTGACTGTCCTCACTTGTCAAGACGAAAACAGTTCTTAGTACTTACATTAATAAGCACCTATCCAGGCATGTCCATGGGTCAGCTCCCGGTGTTTTCTCCCATCCACCTGATGAATCTGGGCATTATGGGGCAATGTAGCAATTGCCTCATGTACACTGACAACCCTCTCCTCCTACCACCCAACACTACAACCTGTGAGAGATGCACTTATATAGCCAAACTGGAAGCCAAGCTCTCTCCATCCAAGACTGGACTAGAAAGTCAAGAGGAGAAGGTTAACATCTGCACCACACCACACTCAAACACACAGTCCTTCAAAACCCACGCTACCAAAACCTACACATAAAAAACACAAAGCACACACCCACATTCACGGAGGCTCTCAAACAACTGCCCAAGCAATAGAGACCTCCCAAGCTGAAACGCAGACAACCACCAACCCCCAACAATACCCACATGACACAGCCCACAAAATCAGTGTCCAACTCAACCTCAGCCCATAAGGCAAAACAGCATACACAACACACTAGTCATAGGTGACTATAGTCAGAAACACTGATGTCCCACTCACCAGGCTAAACAAGAAGAAAGTTACTGTCAGCTGCCTGTCGGGTGCCAGGATCTGCCACATAACACACGCATTCAGGTCACTCCACAACAAGTACAAATACGACTGACATTGTCCATGTTGGTGTGAATGATCGGAGACGTGAATTCCTGGACTACATGAAGAGAGACATGGAGGAGCTCTCAGATCTTGTAGCCCAGGCAGGTATGACTCTAGCCCTGAGTAGCATCCTGCCATAGCCCAGAATGATACCACAGTACAAGGACAAAATGATTGACTTCAACAATTGGCTAAGTTTCTGGTGTCATTCTAAGGGGATCCAGTATCTGTCTGCCTGGGATGACATGGTCGACAGACCACGATGCTTTTCCACAGATGGCCTGCACCTGTCGCCCCTGGGATTCCAGATACTGGCCAAGGCTCTTGCCACCTCTATAGTGCCTTTTTTAGGCAAGGTTCAAATGCCAAATTTACCACCGTAACAGGTACAAGTAAGCAAATTCAGAGGGTAATGCTACTCAATGCTAAAAGTCTAAACCTCAAAATGCACTCACTCAAGGCACTCCTTAAAATGGAAAACCGACATCTGTGCAGTGACAGACAATTGGTTCAAAGCTCCAGAGAGCACCCCTGCATTACCAGGCTTTAATTCATACCACACCTTTCTGCCACCTAACCTGGACCGAAACACTAAACGCAAAGGTGTGTCCATATTCATTAAGGATATCCACACCTCCAGGCTAGTTGCTCAACATAATGCATCAGAAATTATCCAAGTGCAACTAACACTGGGCAAGACTACAATCCAGGTTGTAGCTTGTTACAGATCCCCACTCTTCATTTCTTAAGATAACAGAAAATATTAAGTTACAACCCAATACCTTAATTACGGCCGATTTCAACTACCCCACCATCAACTGGGAAAACTACTCCTGTAACAACTCATTCACTCAACGTTTTCTGGAATTCATAAATTCCAATGCCTTGGTACAGCTTGTCCACACCCCCACCAGAGGTAGCAATATCCTGGACATGGTCATTACCAATATGGGTAACCGGTGTTCCACGCCAGAGGTAAACGCCTCGTTGGTCAGCTCCGATCACAAGCTAATCACCCTAGACATCCATATCCCACCCTCACCCCCATTAAGAAAACCATCAAAAACTACTCCAAAGCCAACTTCATGCTTCTTAAGACAGAAGTGGCAAACTTCACAACACCCATGCAGATGGAAAATAGAAGTTAGACTGCTGAATCTTACAAAAATGCACTGCATGAGCACATACACGAGTGCATGGATCGTGCCATCTCCAACAGAACCAAGACATTATCCTCCAAAAAAGGAAGCCAATCTGGTGGCCCCCTGCCATGAACAAACTATACAAGAGAAGGAAGAAGCTGTTGCAAAAAAAAAAAAAAAAAAAAAAAAAGAGTAAAATCCCAAGATTGGAGGAACTCCCTGGTCAGCCTCAGCAAGAAGCTGAGATCCCTCATAAAATCCTCCAAAGCCAGTTATGAAAATAAAATTGCCACTGATTCCAAAAACAACCATAAAGCATTCTACAGCTATGTCAAGAATCTCAATGGCAACACGCAATCTGCTCTGAGATACAGCACAACGGCACTAAATATACAGAACCAACAGATATTGCCAACATCTTGGCAGATAGGTTCAGTGCTAACTTTACCCCCACCTCACCCTCCAAAGGGCCCATCTTAATATCGGAAGAATGCAAAGCCCCTGTAATCACAGATGAACAAGTAAAGACCACACTCTCCAAAGCGAAGAACACAGCATCCATGGGACCAGACAATATCCCAGGCTGCGTACTGCACAAACTACAGAACGAACTGACACCCCACCTAAGTACCATGTTCAATCATAGCCTCACCTCAGGCTATGTGCCTACTGAATGGCGCACAGCGACTGTTTCCCCGCTCCACCATGGACCCCGGAAACTACCTCCCCATTAGCCTGACGAGCCTGGTCTGTAAGGCCATGAAACGTATCATCTTGAAGCTTATAAACAAAGACATAGGTAACCTCAAAACCCTGGACCCCACTGAGTTTGGGTTTATAAAAGGTAGATCATGTCTACTAAACCTGACTATTTTGAAGCAGTCACCAGAGCTGTAGACAAAGGCAAAGTAGGGCACACAGCCTATCTTGACCTTGCCAAGGCTTTCAATACCATCCCCCAACTCTGGAATTATAGATAAAGTCACTAAACTGGCCATAAATCTATACGTCACAAGATGGGTGGCCAACTGGTTCACTGACAGAACCCACACAGTAAAAGTAGCAGACTCCAAGTCAGACTTTAGCCCAGTGACGAGCGTTCTGTCCTGGGTCCTCTCCTGTTCGGCATCTACTTCTCTGAAGTGCAGGCCAACACAGAAGGTCTTTGGGTAGCCAAGTTCGCAGATGACTGCAAACTGGGAGCCATAACAGAATCACCTAATGTAGACATTTCTACAAAAGGGCCTCACAGAGACAGATGCTTGGTGTCAAAGACATGGCCTGAAGCTCAATGCCAAGAAGTGCACTGTCGTCCCCTTTGGGAAAAACTCTGACCCATTAACTATCACACAGGCGGCAAGCTCACTAAACACAGAAAAAGGAGGTCACTGTTCCTCTCTACTCATCCCTCATTAGACCCATTAGAGTACAATGCCCTGTTTGGCATGCATCTCACAAGACACCTACAACAATTGGAAAGGCCACAGAAATATCTCACCAATAGGATTACCAGCCTCAAATAGATGCCACATGCAGACAAGTCTCAAAAAACTCCAGCTCTACTCTGTCACATATCGCCTACTCAGAGGCGATCTCTGCCTAACATAAAATGCTATGTCATACCCAGAGCTGCTGGATATGCTACACTTAAAAAAATCCCAATCTCTCTGAACCACACACTCCAGGGACCTAAACCTGGTCACCACAATAAACAGAGCATGCTGAAGGGATAGATTCTTGTCCCAGAGACTTCCCATACTCTGGAACAAGCTACCCATTCATGTCAAGCAAAACTCCTCATTGGCCCTCTAAGAAAAATCTTGACTGGATGGGAAATAGAAAATTCACCTGGGGATCACTTCTGTGGCACTCCGACAGGGGCACAGGAAAATAATTTTCTTGGGTGGCGAAAGCCAGGGAACCTTTTTGGCTAGGCTTATAGGCCCCAGGGCTGATAGTCTAGTAACTACCTATGAACTTCTATTAATTGCTTTGTAATGGCTATAAAAAAGTGAATACTCATGATCTGACCTGAGGTTGACAGACTGCTACGATCCGCTTTGCTATGCCCTCCCCAACTCCCAATTTTCACTCACCCCCTCTAGTTCCATTACACCTGATACACATTTCACTTGCAACTCCTAATCCCTAGCTCTCCAACAAAGTTACTACTATCATACAAACATTCCTGTTTCCTTTCACCTAATGCCCATCTTCCATTTAATCTTTTGGCACTATTTCCAGCTATCTTTCTCTCCCCCATACTGCTTTGCATTATATACATTCATACTCGTACCCTTCCATAACAGCATCTATCTATTCTATAGTATATCTGACTTTTTCCAAATAAACCCTCACTTCTTCCTAGTTGACCTACATTCGCATTCTCCAGTCTTTAAGCCAGTTCTATTAATTACATTTAAGAGAAGATACAAGGACAACTAAACCATCTTCCTTCACAGAAAATATATATTTTTTATCTACTCTCTATCAGCTTTCAGACACCACCACTACTAAATATCACTCTACCCTTTAACTTCCATTTCCTTCTTGATCTCTACTTTCCCCACTGCCTGCCAACTGTAACATACAGATTCCTTTACTTACTCATGCTACTACTCGGCTTGTCCTCTATCCTCCTGCTACTGGGCCATCTCTCATCCTATCACTTTATAACAGCTCTCAACATATTTCCCACTCCGTTTCAACCACATATTCATACTTCCTCTCTGCACATCGCACCAAACCTATTTAAATTTGGTCATTCTTTTATATACTAAAATCCTTTTAGAAGAAGGCATCCACTCTAATCCTGGCCCCACCTATCACAATGAACATTAAGGACAATGCTCTTCCACACACTACCCTAACCATACAACATTCAACCCCCAACCCCGGTAATTAATTTTTACTACCATAAAATGTTAGAAGCATAAAAAATAAAATTGCTAACTACATGTCTGTGTTACTCAACAGAAGCCTGATATTCTTGATAGAACTGAAACTTGGCTTAAACCCAGCATAAACTACGAAATTACACCTCCTTCCTATATTACCTGTAGTGACCTTATAAATAAGGTGGTTACTACTTTAGTGTTTCCAAACTACCACCATATATCCCCTTACAACAAATAAATACCAAAATTCTGTTCATAGCTCATTACTTTCCTGAAATTAAACAATTATAAACAAATATGTATCCCTATTCTTTACATCCCTCCTGGCAACAATACAGCTACAGTGCAAGACATTTTACATTGGATATCCATAACAGTTCCACAAGAAACAATGCTACTATGTGATGTGAATGTCAGTTGGTTAGAAATCAACTCCTACATCTACAGTGAACTTATTTGGTTTCACACAACTAATTAATAGTCCCACAAATTAAAGCAAGAAATCAAATTCCCTAATAGACTAGATCCTAGTATCAAACCCTAGCAAATACAACACTTCAGGTACAATGCCTATTGCAGTGATCATCTCCCAATCTATACAATCAGACACTGCATATCTACTTATACAGCATGTTCATAAAACATGCAACTTTAAGTTTAACCCAGAAATGTTCATTACTAACCTATCATCTCTTAACTGGAGCTTCCTAAAAATCCCCCACCCCCTACACTATGCTGTAAATGAATTCAATACAACTTTCCTGAATAGCCCTGTACCTCCTAAAAGGAAGACTAAACAAATAATGCATTCTGGCTATCCAAAAAGAGTAGAATGATAATTCAGGATAGAAAAAAAACATGGAAACCTAGCTCTCAACTGTCCAGATTTTTACAGAAAGTTCAGATTTTTCTCTATTTTTGGTCTGTTCTTCATAAAATTTCTGATTTTCTGGCAAATCATTGAGGATGGAGATCACTAGATAATGACAAAGACTTCATATCCCTCAAGAAATGCATGCCAACACAATTCCCGATATTCTAATAACTAAGTTTATAAGAGCAATATTTAAAATCTGTCCCTATTTTTGGGCATTTGTCCCCCCATTTTAGGATTTGTCCCGATTTGCTGAGCTAAGAAGTTGAGAGGTATACATGGAAAGTAAGTCAAAAATACATCACCACCATAGTATCTTGAAAACTTCAGAATGATTCACAATCGTTCTAAAAAGCAAGACAAAAAAGTACACACAACTTTCAGAATAGCAGTAAAAACAATAAAAAAAAAAATCTGGACAGCCATTAAAGAAAATGTTGCATCCCAGCCATAAATTCAACCCCAAACCCTCTCCCAATAACTCAACACTTGAAACCACAATACAGTTAAAAACCGGCCTCCGAAAGACATGCGTGAATGAACGTGCCTTCGCTGAAGGCTGGGCATCTGGCTGGCAACTCGGCACCATAAAAATAGACTGCCAATCATTAGCGGACCGGAGTTCCGCTGTGGTGACCCCTAACCGGGAAAAGACAAAAAAAGACAAAAATAAACTCTCTCTAGCCAAGAATTTCCAAACATCTAATCCTAACCCTGCCCAGCAGCCACTTTCTACATACACTTTCACCTTCAAGCCTGTGCCAATATCCTCTATAAAAACTACTCAACCTCAAAAAATGCTCTACCTCAGCTGATGACCTTCCAAGCGAACACCTTAAAATAGCAGCAGACAGCATTGCCTACCCAGTCTCAATCCTTATAAATAGGACAATCCAGAATTCCATGTTCCCTATCAAATCTGCTGGACATTATCTATACTTGTACCATGTTAAGGCCTGGAACTCCTCTACCAGGTTAATACAGTCTCATCCTTCAAAACCATTCTGAAGCACTCCCTAAACAAAAGCTGGCTCTGTTTTTACTCAACACTAGGATAAACTACATCTCAAAATGTGAACAAATACCTATTTATACTTATCTCCTTACTCTCCCTTCTTCACTCACTTGCTTATTTCTATCAATTTCTCCTGGCTTTCTGCCTAAATACACCATAAACCTACTTTTCTCTCATTTCATATTGCAATTCATATTTCTGTTATACTAACTTACCCTTAATTTCTCTATAAAATGGATACAATTTCTCTATTAAATCATTTCCATATAACTTGCATCTATTCTTAACCAATGTTTCCATATATGTCTAATTTGGTATAATTATTTAAACTGCATTTTTTTGCATTATTTTAAAGACTGTACAATTATCGTTCTTAAAATGTTTTGCAATACTTTGGAGGTTTTCTTCCCGGGCCTCTGTTGAAAATAGGCTCCTACCTAGTCAGACTTTCCCAGTAATCAGATGTCAATAAATTAACAAACATTCTTTAAATCGATTCATACCTAGCTGACCATGTATTTTATACGCAGTACTGCAAATTTAATCTGAGGATTACTTTTAAGACAATTCAACCCATGTAATCTCTACAGAATATGGATAGAGTAATTTTACATAAAGCTTTTGCTCTTAAATTAACACTACTGTGTTAATCTACAACTTGAATATTACTGTATCAATCTCATTCAACTCAATTTGTTGTAAATGTCAAATGAAACAAGTCAATCAAACATTACAGTAGACAACCTGCTGACAATATCATCTCGAATATTAGAGACAAACCTGGTAATATTTTGGGAAAGAGATTCCTTAAATCTGTAATTATCTGAAAACACAGCATATATTTTTAGTCGCTGTAAAAAATGGAGAGAAAGTTACACAAGTTAAGACCCAAATCAAACAGCCCCAAGGTACTCCACTATTAATTTCTAGTCACTAAAATAGAGAAGGAATTGCATACATTTGTCTTCTTTTTTTATAAGCCAATTAGACACCAATTTGGTAGGAACTTGGTCAGTTTGCACTCCAGGGAAGCAGTCTAAAACTAGGCAGTGGTATACGTAGTCAAACTAAACATTTAAACTTTCATTAACCGGGTAAATGCACTGGTCAAAAGACCCTTAAGAATAACAAGGGCCAAAAGACACCACGTAAAGCATTGCTTGTTATGACTACAATTGTAAATATGAAAGCATTTTTAAAAGTACACTGTCAACATATAATTACAATGAAAACAGTTGTAAAACAGCAGCAATTAAATAATTTTAAAAACAATTTCACAGAAATGAAGTTACAAAACTAATAAAACGGGAATCAGTTACCCAATGATGGTGCTAAAATAAACTTTTAAATATCTTTACTAGCATTACATAAAATACATACATACAAATATTTCAAGCATGGGCATTAAATGCCCTTCACTTAGTGCACTACTCATTCCTATAGAATCTCCTACATAGGTTGTCAGATGATTCTCTAGTACTTTTGTTACCTCCAAACATTTCCAAAGGTACATGCTACTAAATGTCCTATATACTTGAATAAGATCTCCTCTTAGATATCTGTAAGAGAGACTGTACAAGTTCAGATAGTTTAGTCTTTCATAATAAATTTTCACATCTATGGATACCCTTGGTATATTTCTGTTGTACTCTTTCCAGTTTACTCATGCTTGTTTTCTTATTGGGTTTCCATATATGTTATTCCATACTCCAGTTTGGGTCTTATGTAACTAAAACAATTACTTCATTATTTTTGATTTCCTAGACTGTATAAATCTTTTTATGCAACCTATAGTACTATAACTATTAACCAATTGGTTAATATGATTAGAAAAACACACAGCTCAATCTACCCATATACCCAGCTGCTTAAATTAGTCTACAGTTTCAATCTCTGTGTGCTGTATTACATATTCACCTTTCAATTTATGCCTACCAAATCTCATGCATGCATTTATCAGCATATTAGTCTCCTGTGCCCAAATGGTCGATTTAGTCAAGTTATTTTGCAGACATGCCTTATCTTTAACACATGTAATCAGTTTACCCAATTTCAGGTTGTCCAGAGTTGTAGAAAACAAACCATTTCTCATTCACTCTGTGTATTATACATGTCACGAAAGAAGATATTGCCAGCACAGCTATCTGGAATTTTGTAAATAAATGTACATCATTGGTGAATATTGAAATCATTTGTGTAAGATGCTTGTGTTACAACTGTATTAGAACTGCATGTTGTGTGTATATCAAACCTGTTTGTACAGACATATTGAAAAGGGTATTTACAAATGCTTGTGTTTAAACTGGATCCACAGCGTGCCCTACTGGAAAAGAACAGAAATGTACATGGCACTATTGTAACTGTTTAAATGTATATATTTTAACAGTGAAAACTGGGATACAAGAGGTCAGCCTCACTCTAGTAAGTTTTAGAAAAGTAGCTGAAATTAAATTACTTTATGGCAGCTAGAGCAATGCCTGCACTAGTGAGTTTTCTGTATTGTCCAAGATGAAATAATTACTAGGCTTGAAGTGTGTAGGGATATAATTGTTTTATGACTTCCAGCATCTGCCAAAGATCTGAGGTCTATGTATTTTCACAGATAGACACTAAATACGGTTATCTTCCAGTAGTGGGGGGGGGGGGGTTCACCTGGGATAGAGTGAGATGACAAGAATGATGTCATTCTGCAAGTTATCCCAGCAGTAATATTTGAGATATTAATTTGAGAAGTCTCTGAGTGAGAGAGTGAGAGAGTGCATTCTGTATTCTGTCTTTGACCTGACGACAACTAGAAGATCCATTCACCTCATCTGCCTTGCTCTTAAGTTATAGTAATTCACTTAGATTCAGTCAGGAATATAGTGAAGCACAGTTTAGATGTTTTTCTTTGAGACTGTCCTGCAATGTTTTAAATATTTCCTGGGGTTTTGAACTCTGTCGTCACTGTGAATATATAAAGAGTATTTTCTTATTCTTTTATTATTTATTATTAAATACATTTAAACAGGCGGCCATGGGGGTGCAGCGGTTAGTGTTGCCGCCTCACAGCAAGATATTCTCTGGTTCAATCCTCAGCTGGGTTGCCTTCTGTCGGAGCGGAGTCTGCATGTCCTCCCTGTGGTCTCGTGGGTTTCCTCCCACATTCCAAAGAAATGCTTGTAGGTGGATTGGACACTCTAAATTGGCCTTAGGCGTTGAGTGTGTGCTTGTATGTGCCTTCTGTGTAAGGTTGGGTGCTGGGCTGGCAACTCGACACACTAAAACTCCACTGCCAATCATGAGCGGACAGGTGATCCACTGTGGAGACCCCTAACCGGGAAAAGCTGATGAAGAAGAAGATTAAATATATTTAAACCTTTCATAGTGGCTGATCTTTGTAGAGGTATTTAAGTTCTGAGAGTACGTACATATTTATTTGGTGACACTGTGTAGGTCACTCCTAACAACCTTGCTCTTGGTCAAACTACCATTTGTATTGATAGTAACATTACACAGTAAGATTGGACACCCTTCATTAAGGGTCTTAAAGTAGATAAGGAGTTGGCTGGTAGCAGTGATGTGTGCGTGTATAAATCAAACCTCAAAGAGTGTGTGGACACGAAGCACTGGTTGGACAAAGGATGCTGGAGGTCTTGGCTTGGCCACTCAGCTGAGATCTCAACTCTATAGCTGTGCCAGTAGGGAGTCTTATTGTGGATCGGGAGAAACCAGCCCTGGACTGACTGTGGTCTGTGTGTGCTCTTAAGGGAAATCGCATTTGATGCAGAGAGCTGCATCTGGAAATAGTGTGTGTGTAGTTACCTTCCCAGTGTACGTCCTCCACTGGTGCCAGTGGTGAGGGTTGAGGTCCCTTGATTACTGGTCCAGTGGTGGGTCGTTACAATACATATGCAAACAATTACCTTTCAATTCAACATTACATAAAACTCTGAAGTTTTCCTTCCCTTAAAATTTCAGTCATTCTCCAGAAAAAAATATTATGCATGTATTGTTCCTACAAATTCCACTTTTTTCTATGTAATTTGCACATTTCCCTTTCTAAAGATCCCACCTCCAATTCTTTAATATCACCCTTACAATGTTCAACACTTAATTTATGGTTGGTTTAAATTTTGCTTTCCAGTTCATAGTATTTGCTTTTTGGCAGTCAATAGCATTACATTTAAAAAGGTCCTACTACGCCTAGACAATTAAGATCTTGTATCCCAGATCAAAATAATGATTTCCTTACTTACAAATCATTTCCTTACCTAACATTTCTGACAAAATATTGTATACAGCACAAAAAACAAGTTCCCAATTACCTTTATCTTTCCTGTCACACGCCCAGCAACTGCTGGCTATCCAATGGAAAATGCCTCTGAAGTCTGCTTGGGGTAAAAAAGTACCTCTGCAAATACTTCCATACAAAACTCCTAAAACGTCTTGACTTTGTTGCATGCTCAAGAGCCAAACAAATGTCCCTCCCACTGCTTCACTGTAAATTGCCTTTCTAGTTTCTCTTCCCATTATTTTCGAACCTCTTCTTATTGATTTTTATAGTTATGCAATATTTTTCTTGCCCTACTAATTATCCTTTTTTTCTAACTGCAGCTTCTGTTCTAGACTAGTCTAGAAACTCAGCCAGACCTAGTCTTTCACCTAGAACCCCTATCCCTTTCTCTGACAGTACTCCTTATCAAAATGCAATCTGTAACCTGCAGTCCAAACTTCAGCTTGGCCTCATCCCATTCTACTATGTTTCCCCCTCTAATTATTTGCTCCCAATACTTCTGTTTCCTTAGCTAACCTTCTTTGGTTAAATTCCAGCCCCCATTTGTAGTCATTCCAATTGATAAAATTTCATTTCTTCATTCCTGTGTTGACCTACTTCTTAGGATACTTTCTGCTACTTTATAAATACAATATTCTGTATGGTTCTTGCTATTATTCTCCTTAAGGGCCTGCAACCAAAAATCCTGTTCCCTCTCCTTATTTCTTTCACCCCCTCCCACCTTCATCGTAAAGTCTTTCCACTTTGATTTATAGCCTTATGCTTGTGATGGGTATACAAGTCTCAAATACACAACACTAAAATATCCCTAAAATTACAATCCTAACACATACCTCTCAAATGTCCAAATTTTCACAGAATGTCCAGATCTTTGCCTCATATTTTTGGCCTGTTCCTCAAAATTTGTCGTTTTCTGGCTCATCACTGAGGATTAAAGTCACTAAATAATGATACACATTTGAGTTTTAGACTTCATATCCTTCAGGAAATGCATGTTAGCACAAATCCCATTATTCTAGCAACTTTCGAGATTTATAAGAGCAATATTTAAAATCTCTCTCTATTTATAGGCCTTTGTGCCCCCGTTATTTTAGACTTTGTCCAGATTTCTTGTGCTGAGAGGTTAAATATAATGCTAAACCTCCTTGCTCTATGGAAAGAAATGTATCCCACTTAACTCTTGCCTTCTTCCTCTCCCAACTAAATTCCTTCATCTCTATTATGATACATAACTTCTCCTCTGGTTGACAAAATATGCCTGACCTATATATAAAACTTAAGTGCCTAGAAAAGGTTTCTACTGTTTGTACCATATTATCCATAATGGAGAGTTTCAAACGTCTCAATCTTTGTATCATCTTTTGTTTAAGCTCTTCCCACATATCCTTAGCTGCCATTGGATCTTTTTTAATCCATATACCTAACTCGTGCCCCTAGATATGGGTAATGCTGAACCAATTGTGGCTACACAGTTTACCACTAAAGTGTTTGTTTTACCATAATTTATTTTATATCTTGAAAAGTCTTCCTGTCTCAAAATGTTCCAAACACTAAAAATACTATTCTGGCTTTAGCTTTATTCTGAGATATTTGGTATTTGCTAATTTTTCTTAATTATCATACCAAGTACTCTGCTGAATATCCATTCTGGTATTCTCATTTTGCCAAATTCATATGTTCATTCCTATGAAAGTGCCTTTCTTTTAACATTGCTATCAGCACCTGACACATTTAAAATAATTCAGTATGATGCTTCTTGTCCATACCTACAATATAATTCATGTTTCATGACACAACTAAGAAGGCAAGTCCTTCTGTCAAGGAGCCATTACTCCTAGAAATTCTACATTTTTGTGTAAGTTAGGTTTGCAACTTACAAGCACACATTATTGTTAGAAACATTAATGTTACGCCGATATTCTATGCAGATGTGGCTTTTCATCTGTTTCAACCCAGGTCACATTTTCCCAGACCTTGCACTTCGCTGAAAACACAACAAAAACTCTGCACATTGTCACTGTTAACCCCACCCCATCTCCCTTTAACAAACCGCAAACACACAAACTATATACACTTTTTTTTTTTTTCTTGGATAAAGAAGTTAACCTCATATATAGTAAATTGACACAGACACAGTTAAACCCACAGGCTTTACCTATTCTAAAAATTAGGTTTAACCATGCAGGATGCACATGCTAGAGCCTGTGCCCTCCCATGCAGGATGCACATGCTAGAGCCTGTGCCCTCCCATGCATAGATATCATCTGTCCTGATCCTCCATTGCACTCCAAGACGCTAAAAAAAAAGCTTGATTGCTCTCGGTTAACAGACTCGTCTTAAGAAAAATTGCAGTGGCTATTCTACACTGTCCTATTTAATGCGACCAGGGATGCAACTACCTGTAAAGGCACTTTGTTTCTCAGTATCAAACTTTCATTTGTCGTCACAGAGCTTTTTGACAGCTCGCCTTCAAGTACTAATCACATCTTATAGGTTCATAGGTTGGTACTAGGCTATCGACCCTAGGGCCTATACAAGCCTAGCCATAACATTTCCCTGGATATTTCTTCCCACAATATTTACTTACCTGGATCCCTGTCTAGCAGGGAGACTGACATGATCCCCGGGGTGAATTTCCTATCTCCCATCCAATCGTCAAGGTTCCTTTTGAAGAGGGCCAAGGAGGCACTCTGACATGTATGGGCAGTCTATTCCAGAGTATGGGGAATCTCTGGGTCAGGAACCTATCCCTCCAGCATGTTTGTTCATTGTGATGACAAGGTTTAGATCCCTGGAGCGTGTGGCTCTTGAGGGATTGGGATTTCTTTAAGTGGAGCATGTCCAACAGCTCAGGGTTTGATATGGCCTTGTATGTTAAGCAGAGATCGCCTCCGACTAGACGACATGACACAGAGTATAGCTGGAGTTTTTTTTAAGACGGTCAGCACAGGGCATCTGCTTTAGGCCTGTAATTCTTTTAGTGAGGTATTTCTGCAGCCTTTCCAGCTGTTGCAGATGTCTTGTGAGGTACATACCAAATGGTGCGTTGTACTCTATAATGGGTCTAATGAGGGATGAGTACAGTGGGACAATGACCTTTTTTCTGGATGAAAAGCCCTTAGTGATAAGGTGTGCCACACAAAAGGATTTCCTGACTTGTGGCGATGCGGTTATCGAAAGTGAGACCACTGCTCACCTATGTCCCAAAGTCTCTTATCACACTTTCAGTGTTTAGTGTACTGCCACCTATATGGTAATTTATGGGTACAGGTTTTTTTTTCCCAAAGGGGATAACTATACATTTCTTGGCATTAAGCTTGAGCCCATGGCTCTGGCACAGAGAATCTGTTTCTGCAAGGCCCTTTTGTAAAATATCCACATCATTTGGGGATTCATTAATGGCTCCCAGTTTGCAGTCATCTGCGAACTTTGTTAGCTAGAGTCCCTCCGTATTTGCCTGTACTTCAGAGAAGTAGATGCCAAACAAGAGCGGTCGCAGGACTGAACCCTGAGGTACTCCACTTATCTGGAGCTGGATTTGGAATTGGCTACTTTTACAGTATGGGTTCTGTTGGTAAGCCAGTTGGCAACCCATCGAGTGGTGTAGGGATTTATGACCAGCTAAGTTTATCTACGTCTTTTCCTTTACAAATGCCTTACATTATATTCTTCAGTCATTTCCTGATGAACTTCCTGCAACTCTGGCTGCTAATACTTGTTGATGGAAGAAAAACAGCTAATAGCTTTACTTATGCAAAAAAGTTACAATTTTCCATCTTGCTTTCTTAGGAAAAGAAAATTCCCTTATCTGTAGCAAATTAAATCTATACTTTCACCAGTATAAAAAAACAGAAGTTATTACATTTATATATATATATATATATATATATATATATATATATATATATATATATATATATATCTATATAAATAAAACACAATATGAATGGCATACTTATGCCAAGATCACAACATATTGCTTACATCCAGCCTGCATCTTGTTAAAGTACAAGCTCTAGACACAGAGTTAAGAAAAAGTACTGACTTTAATAATCACTAGTGTAAACAGTTATTGATGAGACTTGCTCGCGCCCCACACCTCTCCATCATCAATCTCCCATTTAAAATACATCTGCATACTTTACAAATTTACCTTTACAATACAAATATGCTATTTATGTAGGTACATTTATTATACAGATTTTAGCAAGAACAAAACTTAATTCTTTACAGTTTTATCTTCAGTCCCTTCACTATCCACCAAAACATTTGTGACAAAGTGGGGAATTTTGATTTACAGACCTCCCATTTAACAATGTCAATATATTTCCAGTCTTTATTAGCCACTTCAGGCAGTAGTACAGTTCTTGTTTTCTAACTGCATCTTATGGAAAGGACACTTTTACAAATTCTTCAATTTACTTCTTATCTGCACATTACTGCTGGTGGACTTCATATTGACCACTCAACACTAGTCTCTGCTTCTGTCAAAAGAGAAGCAAATTTCCTATCGCCTTGCTAAATAAAAACTTTTCTCCTCAGACGATTCTGCATTCATAAATGTCTTTGGTCTGCCAGTAAAAACATATTTGGAAACTGGATACAGCAACATGAATCTTGCACCTGCCTCTCAACATACCCTAACTGCAAGGATAAAGTCTCTTCTGCCTAGTGTGCAGTGAATAAATCACTTCCCACTAACACTCCGGTGTCCCCATTTTGTAATATTTTCCCCTGCTTCCACAATTTTGTCAGCAACAGTTCTTTCTGCTAGTATAACTGCAGCTTTAGTAACATCATTTTGGCTTTATTATGCCCAAATATGTGGCATACACACTGTGCCCATTTCAATTACCAAGTCCTACTGTGAAATACCACTCCAACTGCTTATTTCATAAAAATTAACGTCCTCTATTCCTTCCAGTTTCACAAATACAACAGAACATATCAGGTTCTCTACATACGCTCTACTACTTTTTGAAATAGTTCTTCAGAACCCTCATATTTTAGGCCAGTCATCTTCAGATTTCTGCAGTTTTATTAGCTCACCTGAACCACTACTTAAAGCTTCTCCTATTCCTTCCAGCCTTTTGCCGTTTGACCATATATTTCTCAAATGTCTCACTTTAAAACACTTCTGAATGCATTTGATTTATTTTTTTCCTCAAATACTGGAAGCCGTCTTTTGCACCACAGCTGAAACCTGAACTGCTTTTGTTGAACTACAAGACTCATCACCAGAGTTCTCTTTTCTAATTGACTCATATGTTCTCTGGAATTTTGACACCTAGGCAGTGCATAGTCCAACTGGTAGCTGAATTTTACCACAATTTTTGGCTTTTACTAACTATTTTATATCACTTTTCATTTTAAACTGGAAGAGCTCTAAGCAGCCAGCTCAGAGTGCAGCAATCTTATAATTCATCAATTTACATTAAGTTTGAGGTTAGAGGAAGGACAGAAGAGAGGAGGTAGACTTATATGGAAGAGAAACTCTAAGTATTTAAATAAGAATAAAATATTAGGAGAGGTAATAACTTCAGACTAATTTATCTACAATTCCAAAGCTTGCGTCAGTGCTGAAAGAAAGCACGGAAAAGCATACAATATGGTAAATGAACCATTGTGGAAGTTACAGAAGGGTATTTGTCACATTACAGCAGGATGGTTTGGGGTAAGATCAGTTAACCAAAACTGAAAATAATAACCCTTAAGATATACTCAGTAGGTTAGTGGAATGGTTTCTAAAGATCAGTGATGGTGGTAATGGACATGATGTCCAGTGAGATTTTGTGCCAGTATTCTGGGGCTAGTTTAATGATTGGCAGTGGACAAGGTTATATGGAAAGCTAGTTATGATGTGCAGGTCTGCATTTCTTAATGAGTAGGATGGATTGCATTAAAACAAGCTAGTTAAGTGGAGAGGCAGTGCCAGACAGACGAGCTTTAAGGCCGGCATGTTTAGTAAGAAACCCTAATGTCAAAAGAAAGCCAATTGCATTTTAGGCAGTGATGTTCCAAGCGTGGAAAAACGTGTATAAAACACTCTGCATTTTGAGGGGAATGCACAGAAATGAGAAAGGGTATATTACAGTTTAGAGAATAACATGCATAGCTTCTTGTCAAGAGGTTAGATATTTTATATACTACTAGAAGTTGAAAAACATTCTTTTGTACTTGGTTTTCAACACAAATGGAAAAAGAAAGCTGGATCAAAAACGGCCTAGGCATTTTTGTTTGGTGGCATGTGGTAATGGCTCGGGGGGGGGGGGTCATATATATGTAGAAGTCAAGATGGTAACAGCAATTAGTACCACACTGCATAGCAGAAGATTTGCTGTGCACACAGTTTCTCTGCAGCATATATTCATTTTTCAAAAGTTTTGAAATTCCCTTGTGTGATGTGGATGATCCAGTGATGACAATGTCATCAGCATAAAGAATGACATTTAGAGTGGGTGGTTCCCAAGGGAAATCATTTACAAATGGTGAGACTACAGAGTTGACCTAGTAGAAACGCCTGTGGAACTCAACAGTTGTTAATAGGTATGTGCTACTTGTTTCTGGAGGCAAGGAAGAGGTTCTATTAAACAGTGGTGAAAGCATTTCTTAATCTTTGCTGTGACCTACACATACAAATGTTCATTTAAGGTCTATAAACATAGCTCTGTTAGCTTCTCTTCAAAAGATTTTGAATGTCAGTATTAATATTGCAATAGATGAACTGTATTTGTGTCTGCAATCATGCTGTTCATTTGACATGTCATTCTACAATGTATCTACAATGTATTTACTTACATAACACATTTTCAAAGATCTTTGCTATGCAATCTAGATTAACAATGGGTTGTAGTCTGCTGTTTTGGGGGGTAAAGTCCTGAGTAGAGGGATTATAGCAGCTCTTTAAAAGGGCAGGGATGGATTTAGCATATAAGGAAAGTTTAAAAATAGGAATCAGAAATGCAGCTTAGTTTGGGCAGGGATGAGTGCATTACATAGAATATTGATGGGATGTTAAAGGTATTTTATTCAGCTCACCTACTTTTTTTGTGATGAATTACAAAGTAAGGTTAGTCTAGTGGTAGGACTGGTGGTGGTGGTGGTGGTGGTGTTGGAATACAGCTGATTGTACTGAAGTGAATTTGCCAAGTTATCTTTAATTCCTAGATTAGTTTGTGACTAAATCTGGTGTGTGTTTTTTACTTTAATTACTTGAACGGGCTTTGACTGAAAGCCAAAATTGCTTTTGCTTCTGAAGCTGGAATAACTTTTCTCAAGTAGGTGGCATTGGCTGTACAAGCAGAACACCTCGTCTCCTTTCTAAGAGTACGATACTACTCCTGTTTACTTTTAGGGTAGTGTTTCCATTCTTTCCAGGCTCTCTCTCTCTCTTATAAGCAATGTTTGTTTTGGTGGGGGGGGGGGGTTGGCCCTTACCCCCTTTCACTCTTCTGTTTCTTAAAGGATATAGAGCATTCTGTATATGTATACAATGGGTCAGGAATAATGAGAGAGCCTCTTCTGGATGTGGTGGTGTTAAGTGATGTCTACTTTATTCTATTTACCTCAAGGAGCAAGACTGTTTCTAAGAGTTTTCTGAAACCATTCTAGCATTAGATGTGCTTAGGTAAAGATTTAGGAGGTTCTCCAGTGAAAAGCAGGAATGACTGGGCAGTGGTCCCTTAATTAGAAGACTTTGTGAAGGCATGTTGCTTACCAAATTACCTGAAAAACAAACAAAAAAGTTTGCCCTAGCTCCAGATGTAACCAGCTATTGGAAATTTCTCCAATACCAGGAATCTATAAGTTTTGTTTTCAGAGGGCTTTAGAAGACCAAGCTACAGTCAACTAATTCTTAAGGCATTAAATTGAGTTTTTCCACCTTGTTTAATAGTGGAGGCAATTATATCAAGGATCAAGTCAAAATGAATAGCAGTTGCAGGCAGATGGACATGCGTTGTTGCAAACCAGGTATTTGTAAAGGAGTTATATTAGAAACCTGTTAAGAGTCAGAATATTACAAGGTATTATTCTGGACGAGTGTACAGGACAAGATTTTTTTTTTTTTTAATTGAAATGAATAAATCATCCCCTGGCCTAAAGTCTGGTCTACTGTCAGAGATTTCAGGATAATGCTAATTGACAAATGGGGGCAGACAGGAGGGTTCTTTTAGCCAGGAACCAGGAATTCCCAAGATGGTGGGGCTGCTTCAATGTGACCAATGAGAAGCTCGGGATCCTTGGTTTAACTGCAGATCTCATGAAAGTAGTAAAAATATTGCTAGGATTTTTGAGGTTGGCCATCTAAAATATTCATACAAATGAGGAAGACATAGTGGTGCTATATTTCTTAATACAAGAATAGAAAGTAAGGTTAATCCATAAATTTGGTAGTTCAGCATTTTAATCAATTGGACTTGGGCATCACAGAATGTTAGAAAGAATGAGTTAGTATGATGCATTTCATAGCAAGCCATGTCTTTAAACCTGGTGTACATTTTTACTGCTTAATACAGCTGCCCCCGAATCAAGCAGCCTCAATCCACACACTAGCACCGGTGAGAGACGTACACATTGGGAGGATGACAAGTACACAGTAAAGTACAATTTCCCTTAAGAGCACACAGAGATCACAGTCAGTCTGGGGCTGGTTTCTCCCTTTTTCTTCAGATCCCAAATAAAAGACTCCCCACTGGCACAGCTATAGAGTTGAGTGCTTAGCCAGGGTACCAAGCCAAGTCCTGCCCATACTCTCTGTCCAACCACTGCTTCTTGTCCCTGCCCAAATAGCTCACACACACCTACACCTTGAGATGCGACTGATACATACGCACACCTCGGAAAAGCTGGCACAGGTTTGCTACCTATGCCCCCTTCTGCCCCGACTATAAGGTAGTACCAGCTGCCACCAGCCACCCTTACTTAGCTGCTATAAGGTCCTTACCAAAGGGTGGACAATCCTACTGTGTAATGTTACTAATAATCCAAATGGTAAGTGTGACCAAGACTTTCAAGGCTATTTTAGGAGTGGCCTGTACAGTGTCACCAAATACATATGAAAGTACTCTAAGAGCTTAAATATCTCTAAACAAATCAGCCACAATTAAAAAGTTTAAATATATTTAATAATAAAAATAATAAAAGAACAAGACAATACTCAAACACCGTAACTACAGACTTCAAAATCACAGGAAATATTTTAAAACAACATTGCAAGACAGTCTCAAATAAATACAGAAAACTTATAAACTAATCTTCATTATGTTCCTATCTATATCTAAAAGATACTCCGCCCTAATAACTTACTTACAGAGCAATGGAAATGCAGATGAAAAGTGCTGAATGGATGTTTCTAGATCCAAGACCAAATACAAAATGCACAGTCTCGAGAGTTCCCAAATCAATATCAAACCATTACTGCTGGGTTAGCCTGGATGACATTACTCCGATACCTGCCTTCAGTTCCCAGCCTAACAAACTTAAAATTTAACATTTCTCTGTGAAAAATACTCATCTCTCAGATGTTGGCCCAGAACTGGAAGTTGAAATACTTTTACCCATTAGACCTAGTAATTACTTCTCTCCAGGACAAAAGAAATAAACTTCTACATCTAGATGTTGTGTTTGCTTACTGCATTAACCAACTTTTATAGCACATTGTAAAACACTTAACTTGCAAAACTTCAAGAAAATAAGTTGAAATTAACTCTGAAATGTTCCAGCTTCTACTATTAAAACATACATTTGCACAGGTGTATACTTTATATACATTTCTGTTCTTTTCCAGTAGGGTACACTGTGGTTACATTCTTAAAGCTCAGTACATAACTTACAGTTCTCTTGCGTGTAGGACAAGCATATGAATCATATTAATATTCCCAAATGACATATTATTTACAAAACCCCAGCTAGCTGAGCTGGCAGCATCACAACAGGACTTAGTTCATCACCATTATAATTATCCTGTAATCTCAGTTTCAGTTAGTGTGGCATTTTTAAAGGGAGGAGTTTGTAGTTTGAAATACTGTGTGCAATCAAAAACCAAGTTACAGGAGGGGAATCGGGGATGAAAAGGAAGCAAAACTCTCAGCCACCATGTTAGTGGATGCCAGTTTGCGCAGTGCACAAATAACCCAAACCATAGAAAAGGCAAGTTTACCTGTTTTATACTATAATCAATACTTCTAAATCATTAATGAACCAGTACAAAACTAGCCACTACAATAAACGTTTAGGAAGAATTCAGTGCCAAGTTGACAATCATGAACATTTAAACTGCAGAAAATCCCATAATACATCAAGAGAAACAGTCTGGGAATTAAGGAGCTGGGACAGGAAGAACTACAAGGTTGCTAAAAATAAGTTATTTTTGTTTTTTCCTTGGCAGCAGGTTAGCATCTGTTCAATTGTCCATAACTCTAAAGACTAATGCACAATTTGCTAGCCAGAAAACCATTCTCAAATAGGCTCCACATTAAAATTATACCTAAGAAAGAAAAATGTATGCAACATACACAGCTCTTAACCAAGACATAAATTAAACTGATATAGCTACAGTTGTTAATATCCCCTTATACTGCACCTCTTCTATACTAATGTCTCCTTAGCTTGCTCGACATCAATCAAGTACATAGTTAAATGGACTCCCTGCTGCCTTCCTTCAGTATCTGTATTATCTCAACCTGTTGCCATTCTGTGGATAACTACAAAGAAAAGAAGACCAGCAACCATAAGTTTAAGCACGTTTAAGCAAGCACAATGGATATAGTAACAGTTTCTCAATTTTAACAATATTGGTCCATACATAAAGTGGAGTTTAACATATCCAGTGATTTTGAAATAGTTACAAATGTAAACACAAGTGGCTTGTAGTTGCTCAGTAATACAGGACTAGCTGATCTAATGTTAAGTATGAAATACGAACTGAAAATATGTTAATGTGTGTGTATACAGCTAAGTCTGCAGTAAACAGAATCAAAGAAAAGATTTACTGGAACAACTGAAATAATGCCTGCTGCTTTCCTTCTCTGTATAATGTTTTCACACTTAAAGCAGTTAATACTACTATGAAAGCCAAGTCTTGGGATAAAAATGTGAAGCAAAGATTTTCTTTTTGGTATTTTGTAGACCTTACACATTCCCTTTCACAAGCTATGTCTTTCAAACACTTTTTAAAACTAACAACTTACTTTTCAAAAAAGTACTCTTTCCACTCAGTATTATCATCATCAAAGCAGAAATGAAAACAATCCCTAAAGCATACTACAACAAACAGATTAAAATCTTTGAGTGCTGAGACTTTTGCTGGAGAATACACCCCCGCATACATTACAATAAATTATTTGCATGAGGATAATTCACTTTACTACAGCTCCAAAATGTACCAAAACTTTAGCCATTACAACATGTATAATCAAAAACAGTCTTGTTAGAGTTCCCAAAAACTGCCAAAAATATCTTTTTATTTAAAATTACGTTTAAGTTAGTGAAAGTATATTACTCTGGTTGCTGTTCTTCCTTTCTTCCTTTCTTTGTAATTTTAAATACATTTTAAAAGTTCAATAAAATTATTTTAAAAAAACATATAAGGGTTAGTAATAAGTGTACTATGAGCAACAAAGGTCCAGGATGTAAACCTCTGGTTAACTACAAAAATAAGAAGGCAGCCAGGAAATTTTTATTTGAAAGCAGTGCAACTTTATCACACAAAACAATCAATAGTAGAATAACTACCTAAAAGCACAGAATAAGATGAACTGATAATCTTAAGATCGAGAAATGGTGTTGTAAGGAAAATCAATATCTTCATAATCTTTATCCACCTATGAGGATGAAGTCTAAAGTTGTGTACTACAATTTCAGGATACATTTTTACTGTTAATTGATCTTAAGGTGTTAACTATAAAAATGCCATTGCCTACTTTGCCTAACATGACAAGACTAAACAGTCATCTCAGATGCCTCCCATGATTTATTAGCAAGAACTACACCAACAGTATGAAGAGAACAAAATTTCCAATTAGCTTTTCTGTACAGTCTTCAGGTATTAAATACCAACTTTTAATGGTCTTATATTTTTAGTTTGGCAGGACTTAATCTATAAATTGTCCCGAGTCCAGTCCACTGCACAAATAGGGGAGTAGGTACTTTCTATATACGGTTTTTCTGTAATTTTGGCACGGACACACACACACACACACACACACACACACACACACACACACACACACACACACACACACCTTTAACAAATCTTATGGGAGGACACAGTAGAACACAGGGATGGACTGCACTTTGCAAGCTCAGCAACCAAAATGTTAAATGGCAACACTGCAACAAAGAAATCAATAGATCTGTCCAGTCCATATGCTGTTGTCAAGGCAGGAGCAAACGCAGGCGTAGAGATTCCTTTAAAATCTGGCAGTCTTTCAAACTGAAAACAATTTTTTTGTTGAGACAACAGAACAGAAAACAGAATTGCTTCAAGTCTCAACCAGCAAGCCTGAACAAAGTACAGTTGTATACACTTACCATAAATGCAGATGTGAGTGTATTCACTGTTGCAGTCATTACAGTTAGGGTAATCTGCTGGCAGGTTGTCCTCAGTCAGCCTGATTAACCAAGTCTTGGGTCCTGCATCAGTTACTGTCCTTTCTTCCATGACGTCAGGGGTATAAAACATGCAGCCGACGTCATTACATCAGTTTTTCTTGCCCCAGATGTCAGGTGCCGCCCAAATAGGGAGCAAATAAAATTAAACACACAAAAATATACCTCCAACCAAAAGCAAATACACCAAAATGGCTTTTAAGCATAGTAAAAGAAAGAGGTATAGTAAGAGAAAAACAGGGGGCTGGAGGGAGGGTAACCAGGACTGCAACAGTGAATACACAAGAACATCTACATTTATGGTAAGTGTACATAACTGTACTATGTTCTTCGTGTTTCACTGTTGCAGTCATTACATTTGGGTAGATTCCCAAAGCTATGGTTGGGAGGATGGATTTATACATTAGGACCAGCTATAAGGCCCTGCAAGACTGCAGTGGCAAAGCCAGCTCTGGATTTGGAGAAAATTGGTAGATGGTAATGCTTGGTGAAAGTAGGTGCTGAACTCCAGGTAGCAGCTTCTAGAATATTCCTGGTAGGCACACCTCTTAGAAAGGCTGCAGAAGTAGATGCAGCCCTGGTGGAATGAGATCTGAACCCTGGGGGATAGGTTTTCCATGGTGCTTGTAGCAGAAATGAATGCAATGGCTTATCCATTTAGAAATGGTTTGTTTTGAAATAGCCTTCCCCTCTGCCCCAGCAGCAAATGCCACCAGCAATTGTTCAGATTTTCTTCGAAATTTAGTTCTGTCCAAGTAGAATCTAAGTTATCTGTGCACGTCCAAGAAATGCAGAATCCATTCCCCTTTGTTTTGTGGATTGGGATAGAAGGTTGGAAAATGAATGGACTGGTTAAGAGCCACACTGTTAGGACCAATCCATCCTTCATGCCCAAGGTAGTTGAGAGATACCCTGTCCGCATGAAAGATGATGAAAGGCTCCACCGCCATAAAGGCCTGTAATTCAGATATCCTTCCAGATGAACTGATTACTAAGAGGAAGGCTGTTTTCTAAGAAAGAAAATTTAAGTCTGCAGTAGCAGCTGGCTCAAAAGGAGCGAAAGTGAGCTTTTCCAAAACAAAGTTAAGGTCCCAGGCAGGGGTGGGAGCTCTCCTGGGTGGTCTCAAGTTCTTTGCCCGAGATACTGTTTGAGCAGGTGATGAGAAAAGAGGGGTGGTTCTGTGTTGTAGTGAACTGAAATAGCCGAAGCATGGATTTTAATAGAGGAAAAAGACAGGCCCTTGTGAAGCATCTCAGTTAAATATTGCAAAATCTGGGGTAAATTGGGTGTTGCTGTGATCATCCCTAAAGATTGGTTCCAGGCACGGAATCTTTTCCGTTTGTCAGCATAAGATTTTCTAGTATTAGGTCTTCTCACCTCCAAGATGACATTCATCACAGATTTGCTGAGGGATGCTAAGGGTGAATTTAAGTGATTAGCCATGCTGAAAGGTTCAATGTTGGGAGCCGAGGATGCAGAATTTGGTTCTCCTGCTGAGACAGTAAGAAAGGTGTCTGAGGCAGGTGCCATGGAGGTATTTGTGACACACTGTGCAGGAATGGGTACCAGTGTTGGCATGGCCAGTCTGGAACAATCAAAATAATTTTTGGTTTGTCCGGTTTGACTTTTAGCAGAACTTTGGAAAGAAGAGGCAGAGGGGGAAAGCCGTAGACTGATTGGATGCTCTGTCCTTCAGCTGGAAAAACCTTTTTTCAGGCTTTTTTGTGACGAGTCCTTGTGCAAAATTTGTCCAACTGGTAGTTCTGGGGGGAGGCAAATAGATGTCCGGGCTCCCCCATTTGCTTGTCAACATGTTGGAAATCCGTGGTTCCAGTTTCCACTCGTGTGGGTTCATGTGATTTCTGCTTAGTCCGTCTGCCAGTGTATTTAGTTTTCCTGGAAGGAATTGAGTTTGTAGTTGCACTTGGTAGCTCAAGGCCATGTTCCACAAGGCCATGGCTAGTCTGCAGAGGGGGTAGGAATGTGTACCCCCCCCCTGCTTGTTTATGTACCACATTACCGTGGTGTCTGTCTTTACCATTAGTTGTCCTGGATGAATATAGTCCTTGAAGTCTATCAGAGCATTCTATACAGCTAACATTTCTTTTTGATTGATATGTAGGTGCATTTGATTTGGGTTCCATTTACCCTGAACACACTTCCCTGCCAGGTGAGCCCCCCCATGCATAGTCTGATGCGTCTGTAGTTAGAGTTTGGGTGGCAGGGATTAGTGTGAATGGCAGTCCCTTGTTTTGGTGGCAGGTATCTGCCCACCATAGGAACTCCAGGCGTAGGCAAGATATGATAGGAATCAGTTTCCAAGCTGTGACCATGTTGACTCCAGACTTTTTAAGTACCTTTGAAGTTTCCTCATATGCAGTCTTGCATATGGAATTAGAAGAATGCAAGAGGCCATGAACCCCAAGGCTTGCAGTATTTGTCTTGCAGATAGCAGGGTTTTTGTGGCCACTTGCTTGAAGTAGGTTACCAAATGAATTTGCTTTTCTGGCGTGAGGAAAGCCATCTGGGTAGTTGTATTCAAGCTTGCACTCAAATGTAATCTGTTGAGAAGGTATCAGTTGTGATTTCTTTTAGTTTATGGTGTACCCTAGACAAGTTAGAACCCTTTTTACAAATGCCAGATTTACAAGTATGGCCTGGTTTTCTGTCTGAATTAGACAATCGTCCAGGTATGGATATATTTGAATATTTCTTTGCCTGCAAAATGCAATTACTGGAACCAGGCACTTTGGCTTATATATTGTGCCCAGGGTATTCACAAAGGGCAGTGCAGAAAACTGATAATGCAAGTAGCCTGCTTTGAAGCATAGGTATCTTCTGCAAGATTCCCGGACTGGGATATGCAGGTAAGTTTCTTTTAAAACTAGGGTTGCCAACCAGGCATCTTTGCCTAGCATAGGAAGTAACTGGTGAAGAGTCAGCATCTTGAATTTTGGAATGTCCAGAAAGGTGTTTAGAGTAGACAGGTCCAGAATTGGATGCCATGATTTGTCTTTTCTGGGTACCAGGAAAAGTCTGGAATAGAAACCTTCTCCCTTTTCCTCTTCTGGTACTGGTTGAATATCTCCCATGTTTAAGAGGTAAAGTACTTGTTTCTGAGCCTCTACCCACTGATTTGGGGGCAGGTCTGGCCACCCGTTTAGTGTTGGCAAAGTGTGGAAATGAAATCTGTATCCCTGGGACACTATTTAAAACCCATTTGTCCTGGGTTATGAGTTCTCAGTTGTTTGCATGAAGAGCAATCTTTCCCCACAAAGGGGCGGTTAAAAGGTAAGTGCTTGGTAGTTTTAAAGGAAATTCATTGAGACCGTTTACCATGGGAGGGTGTCTTGTTATTTCCAGATCTGAAAGTGAAGGCCCCCCCCCATTGCTTAGTTCTGAGAGCCCCTTGGGACTGAATCCTGGTGCTTTTCGTGTCTGGGTTTGGCTTGAATGGATCTGGAAGGAGCTGGAAAGCACAAATTCTTAGTAGGCCAGTGCCTACTAAATCTTGGAGGTTGCACTTGTAAGAAATCTTTTACAGTTTGCATAGATTTAGCTTTATCTTTCATCCTTTTTAGAACTTCTTCAGCCTTATTGCCAAACAGGCGGTTCTGATTTAAAGGGGCATCCAACAGTTTTTCTTTAACATGATCAGGCAGAGATTGCTCCATAAGCCAAGCATGCCTTCGAAGCACAGACCCAGTAACAGCAGCCCTGCAAGAGGCCTCTAATGAATCAAAACCACATTGCAAAGTATGTTTTCCAACTTGTTCAGCAGAATGCAATAAATCCTGTAAATCTATTTTCCACACATTCAGAAATCATCATTTTCTGTTGAAGCAGTCCCATAATATGCTGTTGATATTGTAGCATATGAAATTGGCAGTTTAAAGCCCTGATTGCCAAGGTTGCTGAAGTGTAAACCTTTTTACCCCATCTATCCAGTGCCCTGGAATCTCTATCAGAAGGAGTAGGATTTTTAGCAGTAGAAGCCTTAATGCCCTTGGGCCCCTGAGAAATGGTTTCTGGAACTGCAACAGGATTTTTGAAAAGGAACTTGTGGGACTCAGGAACCCTGTAATATCTGTCAGTTTTACTGGGAGCTGGAGGCAGGGAATCAAGGGCCATACTGGATTATGAAAACACATCATCAACAATGTCTAGTACAGGAGGTATAGCCAAAGGCCTATGCTGAGGTAGGAGGAGGAGGAGGAGGAAATCCCTAAGCCTCTTTTTAGATTCAGAAAATTCCTGACTTTCCCAATGGAAATGCTCCCTTAATGTATGTAAAGTTTCCCCAAAAGAAAAATCCTCAGGGGGAGAAGCAGAGGGACTGGAATCCTCTGCATCAGAATCCTCATAAGTAGGTATGGACAAATCTAAATCATTGGAAGAATTAGATGAAACAGTGTCCTGATCAGAAGAATCATAATCAAGCTCAGTCCTAGGCCTCTTAGAAAGGGGAGGGGGGTTACTAACACTGATTAGAGTAATAAGATATTCAGCCAGTTTGATCATTTGTTTTTAGGTATAGGGGCCTGAGCATGAGGCCTGGGCATCAGTTTTTTAGACATAGATCGAGATTTAGGCCTTAGAACAGAAGGTGGAGTCTGTTTAATATGCAAGTCTGTAGGCCTGAATACACCCTCAGAAGCCGGTGCCTGCACAGCAGCTCCGGACCCATCCAAGGTAGAGACAGCCGTGGGTTCCATAGTAGAAGCATCTCGCAGCATACCAGACTCCGAATGGGTCTCAGTAGAGGCCTGTGAGTCAGAAGTAGCGGGTATCAGGGGCTACGAAAGCGCCTCACTGAGTACCAGCGAACTGGCGACTGGCTTAGGAGATGCATCGTCGGCAGTTTTGCACCTCGACGGCCTTTTTCTTTGCGTTTTTTTGGAATTCCGGTAGTCGGATGGCTAACCGACGTCGTTTCTGGATAATTAAACTGAGAACCGAAATATTTAGAGGCAAAAATGTACCAACGACTGATAATGCACTGAATAAATAAAGCACAAAACCGACATCAAGGTACATTGTGGTCAGGGCCTAAGCAAGAAATACAGTACAAATGAAAATCCTTATGAGGTATTTGCTTTCCACAAGTAATGCAATTATTAACTTTTACTGACATCGGTAAGGAGCAAGAAAAAGTTTCCCCAACGGGGTACTTAGCTTTAAGTTGAAGACTTTGGTTCTGAAACTCAAGAGAGAAAATTTCAGGAGTCGGCCAACCGGCACTTGCGAACTGCTTCGGCTACCGCACGGCAAATAAGACTGTTGTAATGGCGTCAGCTCCATGTTTTATACTCCTAACGACCTGACGTCATGGAAAAAGGGACAGCCACAGACACAGGAGCCAAGACTTTGTTAATCAGGCCGACTGAAGGCAACCTGCCAGCAGATTACTCTAAATGTAAGAGACAAAGATGATTTTAAAATTTGGAACTTTAAAGCCCTTTGGATTAAATTTAGAACTGGCTATTTAGATCCGATTAAAAATAGTAAATAAAAGGAAAAAAGAAATAAATAATAGAAAAAAAAAATTTATTTCTGTTCATAAACTGATTTTGTTATTAATAATTTTGTATCTAAATACATGAATTTATTATATAATATTTGTAGAAAAATAGATATATTTATGAATATTAACAATAATATTTTTAGTAAAGTGTGATGAATTTGATGTAATGTTGATTTAGCTGTTAAAGTTGAAAAATTGTATAATTGGATAAGCTGTTTGTGCTAATTGCTTATTGAATGTGTATGCATTTGTATAAAAAGATGCGTGAAGCATACACTTTCTGTGATCCTTGAATGCGAAAGGCCGAGGTACCAGATCGAGAGCTAATAAAGAAAAGAAAGAAACACTGGTAAAAAGCACTTGGATTTGTGTTTTTGTGCTTAATTCGTGGTTTAAAAAGGTGTGTGGAACTGAATTAGTTTTCCGTGGTGCATTACCAGTTCATATGATGTCTCAAACAGCGGGAGCTTCTGGGCAGCTTGATATGTATGCCGGGGGCTACACATTTTGCTGATCTGATAAATGAACGTGAAAAGAAATTTACTCTTTTGGATCCGTGGAATGTTGGAGCTAATAGCCAGTCGGATGATAGTTTCCAACAACTTGAGAGGTTAATGACAAAAGAATTTGCCTTGTTTCTTGACACCCAACTCCTTGAAAAATACATTAAATTTAAACATTACACCGAGGGGGCTGCGAATAGAAAGACTACCAGCGGCTGATTTTTTTAGAAGAGGAACAAAACCTCTTCGATGAACGGAAAAAAGCCTCACTTGAGTGTACCACCAAATGGCTTCATATTTTGGTAAAACGTAATTCCAGGACACATGAGAAACTTAAAACTGAGATACTGCGTTTGCAGGATGAGGTGGTGGGGGAATCCTGCTTTAAGGCACAGTTCTCAAAGATTAATGAAAAAGTTTCGAAACTTGTAAATGATATAATGTCACGGAAAAGAAATAAGTTAGTACATGACATTAAGGATTATGAGACTGGAATCTTGTTTCCATGGCAATGCAAAACTACACGTAGTAGGTCAAAGGTTAGAAGAGGTGTGCAGAAACGGCGGAATACTTCAGCGTCTTCAGCTGAACAAGAGACAGTTGTTTCTTTTGGTAAAAATGTAACTTTTTTGGACTCTAATGGTCGTACCAGCACAGAAAATGAAAATACGAACAACTTGTCAGCTCATGCAAGGGCTGACTATTTCTTTCAAAACAACAAAAGTAATCGGGGAAGGAATGGTCGCAAGGGCAGGAATCGTTTCAAATGATATTACAGTGAGTCAATATGACACACAGACTATTTGTTGTTAATCTATCTAATTTGCTTCTGAATGATGATATGAAAGCTGTTTTATTAAAAGGCTGTAAATTCGTGCCAACGTATTTTCCTTCTATAGGAGGTATATATTTAGAATTGAAAGCTTTCATTAGGAAGTTGTATTTAAAAATTTTCTTTCAGGATAAAATGGTTAATAATACTAAACATGTTTCTTTAGAAGTGAGTAACTCTGAAAGTGATGAAAATTGTGAAATTGATGAATTGTTAAATGTATCTATTTATGATTATGACAATGTGGAAAAAGATGAAGTTGATGGGGCAACAACTGCTTTTGATTATTTTAACACTGGGTATGGAAAACTAACATTGCCACATATAGTATCTGATAGTAAATTTTCACCCAATATGAAGGTGCCTGTGATTAACGCTTTTTTTAAAGTGGTATTTAAGGAAATATCACTAATTGTTAATAAATCTGACAAGAGTAAAAAGCAGTTTAACTTGAGTAAGAAGGAATGGATGGCCTTAAAAGTTTTGATAAGTTTAAAAAAAGATTACATTTTTAAATGTGCTGACAAGGGTGGAAATTGGGTCATTCTGCATAAATTAAAATATTGTGAAATGGTGACTGAAATGTTAAATAACAGTTTTGACTATAAGCGGTTAAGAAAGGACCCAACGCTGGAATTTAATGATGAATTGTTAGCACTTTTGGAGCGAGGGGAACATCTTGGATATTTTGATAGAAAGGATGTATCTAAATTGTTTATTAAGAAACCTAGAACACCTATTTTCTATGCCCTACCAAAAATACATAAATGTCTTGAAAGACCTCCGGGTAGACCGATGGTATCGGGCATAGGCTCACTCTTGAGTAATGTTAATACTTTTTTGGACTTTCATATACAGAAATATTTGAATAAGGTAACTGCACACATTACTAATACACAAGAGTTATTAGAGGCAATTTCCCAGGTGAAGTGGTGCCAAGATCATTATTGGGTGACAATTTATGTAAAATCACTTTATACAAATATCAGTACAAGATGGGGCTTGGAAGCGATTATGGAAATGTTAGGAGATGGACCCAGGACTACGTATATAATTGATGTTTTGGGGAGTTTTGTTTAACTCATAATTACTTTAGTTTCAACAATGAATTTTATTCGCAGTTAAAGGGGACAGCTATGGGGGCTGCGTTTGCGCCCTCATATGCTATTATTTATATGGGATACTTTGAAAGGAAATTTATTTATCCTACCTTTTTCTACAAGAATAATGTTATATTATATAAACGTTTTATTGATGATTTGATTAGGATTTGTAAGGGTGTAATTAAATGAATTTCTTGATTTTTTTGAGACTTTAAATAGTAATGAACATGGACTAAGTTTTGAGTATGACTTTAGGAGGGAAAAAAATCAACTTTTTGGATGTGATGCTATATAGTGATATAGATAAAATAGGTTTTAGACCTTTTAAGAAAAATACAGCAGTAAATATGTTCCTATATGCTACTAGCATGCATCCGGGACATCTAATATGGTCGCTACCCTTAGGTGAATTTCAAAGAATACTAAATCACACTAGTGACTTAGGAGAGAGAGAGAAAGTGAAATGAATAATGTGGAGATGAGATTAAGTGAGAGAGGTTATGATAAAGAAGAATTATTAAAGTGTAAAAAGAAAGTTCTTGGGGAAATTTATGAGGGGCTATGTAGCCATAAGAAAGTAAAATATACCAAGGAACAAGTGGCAATTAATGAATGTATTGAAGACACTGATCTAGGAAAATTGTTTTTTGTGACTAAATTTTCTCCCTTTTCAGATGAAATAAGGAGAATAGTAATGAAACATTGGTATTTAATTACAGAAGATGATAAAATTGGCCATTTATTCCCAAAGCATATTACTTTCTCACATAAAAGAGGAAAGAATTTAAAAGAGTTATTAAATTTTAACTTTCTGAAAGAGAATGAAATAGGTAACATGCCCCTTGGCACTTTTCCATGTGGATTTTGTAGCTTATGTAATAGAGTAAGAAATGTGAATACTATCAATGGAATTTCTTTTTATCCTAAATTTCATTTTAATTGTAAATCTATAGGGGTAGTGTATGCATTAAGCTGTTCATGTTTAGATACTTGGTACATTGAGCAAACAAAAAGAATGGTGAGAATTAGTGTGTTGGAACACTTAAAAGACATCAGAAATCATAGTGAAAGTAGTCCTGTGGCCCAACATTTTGTTCAAAAACATGGTGGTTCCCCAGATTGTCTCAAATTTTGTGTTTTGGGGAAACCCTTTTCCATGGGAAGGAATGATTATCTTTATAAGTTAATTGAATTAGAGTCAAAGATGATTTTAAAATTTGGAACTTTAAAGCCCTTTGGATTAAATTTAGAACTGGCTATTTAGATCTGATTAAAATAGTAAATAAAGGAAAAAAGAAATAAATAGAAAAAATAATTTCTGTTCATATACTGATTTTGCTATTAATAATTTTGTATCTAAATATATGAATTTATTATATATTTGTAGAAAAATAGATTTATAAATATTAATATTTTTAGTAAAGTGTGATGAATTTGATGTAATGTTGATTTAGCTGTTAAAATTGAATAATTGTATAATTGGATAAGCTGTTTGTGCTAATTGCTTATTGAATGTGTATGCATTTGTATAAAAAGATGTGTGAAGCATACACTTTCTGTGATCCTTGAAGGCGAAAGGCCGAGGTACCAGATAGAGAGCTAATAAAAAAAAGAAAGAAAGACTGGTAAAAAGCGCTTGGATTTGTGTTTTTGTGCTTAATTCGTGGTTTAAAAAGGTGTGTGGTACTCTAAATGTAATGACTGCAATAGTGAAACACGAAGAACATCCATTGTCCAGTAGCTCTCACCTCTACCATAAAGTACTTCGAAAGACTGGTCAGAGACTAACAAATCTCCCTGCGGAACTGGATCCACTCCAATTTGCTTATTGGTTGAACCACTCCACTGCAGATGCCATCTTGTTTGCACTCCACACACCCATGGCTCAGCTGAAAAACTAGAACTTATGTCCAACTATTATTCATTGACTTTAGCTCTACCTTTAAGACAGTTATACCAAAACATCTGATAAATTGATACATTTGGGTGTCAGCACTCCCATGTGTAACTGGATTTTGGACTTAATCATTGACAGACCACAAAGAGTGAGCATAGGCAATAAAACCTCAGTGAGCACTACACTGAGCACAAGAGTCCCTCAAGGATGTGTTCTCAGTCCTCTGCTGTTCACCATGCTGACCCATGACTGCGCAGCTAGGAACAGCTCAAATCAAATAATCAAATTTGTAGATAACACTACAGTAGTAGGCTTAATCAGCAGTGGTGATGAAACATACGGGGAGGAAGTGAAGCATCTGACTGAGTGCAAACAAAACGAAAGAGGTAATAGTGGACTTCAGGAAAAACTATGAGGCACATCCCCCATTCACACTCGAGGGAGAAACAGTAGAAAAGGTGAAATGCACCAAATTTCTTGGGGGTGCACAACACAGAAGACTTGACATGGTCCATTAACACAAATCACATTGTCAAAAAGGCACAACAAAGGCCCCGCTTCCTACGCAGGCTGAAGAGAGCAAACCTTTCATCTTCAGTCCTCACAACCTTCTACAGAGGCACCACTGAAACCATCTTGACAAGCAATATCACAGTATGGCATTGGAACAAGGCTACAGATTGTAATGCTCTCCAAAGAGTGGTGAAGGTGGCAGAGAGCATCACCAGGTCCATGCTTCCATCTATACAGGATCTGCACTATGCACATCGTCTTAATAGAGCTACAAAGATAGTCAGAGAACGAACCTACCAGGCCCAGGGACTGTTCTTCTGCTTGACGTCGGGCAAGTGCTAAAGTAGTACACATTGCAAAATGACTAGATTCAGAAATACCTTCTTTCCTCAGGATATCAGACTACTAAACTTGAATAGCAATACAAACCAACAGGTCACTTAGTCAGAGGCCACAGAGTCTGAAGGGAATCTCTTCCTTAAAGTGCAATCAGCCCACTGCTAGGTTCTTCTCACCAATGCAATAGCTCATTGAAAGCTTCTTACTTTTTTGTGCAGTAACTGTAAGAACGAGCTACATTCCATACAACTTAAAGTGCAATAGGATCACAAGGCTCAAGTCTCAACTGTGCAATGCAAGTGCCTGTGCAATACGATCACAAGGCTCAAGTCTCAACTGTGCAATGCAAGTGCCTGTGCAATACTAGTGCTGCTAATAGACAGATAGATAAACGTAATTATGTCCTAGAGTAATGTAAAATTTACACATTTTATTTACTTGTATCTGTAATATTTACATGTACTATTTGCGCACAGACCTCGAAGCAACATTTAGTTTAGCCTACACTGAGGTGTGGGTTTAAATGACAAAGTTCACTTTGAAACTGCTGCATTTTCATAAACAAGCTTTTCTTGCCAAACAGCCCTTTCCCCCAAAATGACAACCACAACCAAAAGACTATGGAAGCAGTTATCATTTGCTCATGTAACAAGTTTAAAGTCACTCACCAAGTTTTTAAACCTGCTCATTAGCAAGATCTTCTTTGGCAAAACAGTCTATTCTAAACTGTCTCATCTGACAAAGGTAAACTCCAGGATTTCCACTGGCAAATACAGACCTCTAAATGGAGTCTTCTCCCGGATCCAATTGCCCGGGCTTCAGCAGACTCTAGTTAGAAGTGATCTCAACTCCAATGGAATTTACAGCAACTTCTACCACCTTAAAATTAATTAAAAAGTTATGTTCTTACCATAGCTAGGCATCTGTGTTGTCCATTTTGATTCTTCCTCATGTATGGGCTCAGATCAGACTCTGCCGCTTATTCCAGACTTAGGATCTAGCTCTTGAGCATCCCCCCAAAGCCTCAGAGTTTGCTGCCCAATCCCTATAGTAAAACAGATACAGGAATAATTTGATAGAAAGAGAGGGTTCACACCTGGAACTGTAGGTTCCAATACCCATCCAAGTTCCTGAAGAGATCTGTTGGGCTAATGGATAGGAGGGAAGCTCAGGAAGAATGAAAAGGGATAACACAGATGCCTAGTTTTGTTAAATCTGATGTCCTTTTCATTCTTCCTCACGTAAGGGACAAAAGTCCCCAGCTATGCTGATCTTGGGTGGCCCTCATGGAAGGATATTCAGAGTACCGCCAAACCAAAAAGACAGCTCTGTTACTAGAAATAATACCAAATTTGCAACGAGGAACACAAGTTTCAGCAGTGTACCATGTAGATGCAGCAACAATGTCATCAATAGATGTTCTTGACCAGAAAGCAGATGATGTGGCCATGGATCCGACTGAATGAGCCTTGGGAGGGTTTGATAATATCATGCCTTTATGAGAATAAACCCAAGAAATACAATCTGTTATCCATTTTGCAAGAGTAACTTTGGATAGTGGATAACCTAGCCATTTGAAAAAATGAAACACAGTTGGTCTTATCCTGTGACAGTAGAAACATAATTGCACACACCAAGATGTAGCATGTATTCTCCTTTATTAAAAAAACCTGGAAAGAAAAATGGTAAATAGATGGACTGGTTAATGTTATTATCAGAGGCTACTTAAGGTAAAAAGGAAGGGTTAAGTTCATAAGGAAACCCTATCCTTATGAAAACTTATGTACGGAGATTTTGAAGAGAGCCTGAAGTTCAGTTATCCTCTTTGCTGATGTGATGGCTGCTAAGAAAATGGTTTTCCATGAGCAGAAACTTCAGATCAGACTTAACTGAAGGCTCAAAAGGTTTCCGCATTAGGCCTTGTACTACAACTGCGAGATCCCAAGGTGGTGAAAGATCTTTTACTGGGGGGCCTTAAATGAAAAATATCTTACATGAAAAACTTTACTTAGTTTGCATAAAGTACGAGAAATGTCTGTTCCCAGTGTGACAATTAGAAAGTGCTGCAAGTTGAAGTTTAATTGTAGAGAAACTAGCTCCTTTCTCAAAGAGCATAGTCAAGAACCACAGTATTGTAGGCACTGGAGCAGAAAAGGATCAATGTCAAAGTCCAATGGGAGAATCTTTTCTATTTGCTTTAGTATACATTTTTGGTAGATTCTTTTTGAGAACCTGAAATATCACAAACAGGGGAGGAAAGCCTGGGCTGTCTAACTATTACTGGAAGTAGAGAGCCTATGTGGTTAGACTTAGGGCTCAAATATGAAGAAGAAAACATAGAAAGGGGAACTACACTTGGGATAGGCCAGAAGGGGGCAATGAGGATTACTGAGCTGTTCAGCCTAGGTTCAGGCACCTAGGCAGCAAAACATTCCCCTGTGGTACATTCGGTTGTGGACACATGGCTGAACTGACACTCACTTGCAGAGAAAGGACTACTGCGAATTCCCTGGGGGCAAAGAGAAGCACACTGTCATGTCCAAAGCTTTAATAATGAAGTGCATGGAGGCAGAAGTAGCAAGTGTTGTGCTCAATATATAGTACACACGTATGTAGCTACAGCATGGAGGAAATCTTGCATACTACTGCAGCAACATTTATGAATCAGCATACATTTTAAGTAATATTCCCTAGATACTGTTAAAGGGGTAGTGGTCCACACACACCAATTATAATATATGTTGTCTTGCGTGCCACGGGCATTATCTTCTCCTGTGCATTTGAAGTTTTGGATATGGCACTGCATTCCTCTCTTTTCCCCACAGAGAATTCACAACAGCCATATTATTCTGCAAATGACGGTCACTTCTACATGTCCCCAACCAAATGTACCACAGGGAAAAGGTCTCTCTGCCTAGGCACCTGAACCCCTTCAGCCTGCTTGCTTTCTGTAAAAATTGTGGAATCAGAGGAAAAATAGGGTAAGAATAAAGGAGACACCAGGGCCAAATGTGAACTACAGCATCTCTTGGTGACTCCCTCTTGGGGGGGGGGGGGTCACAGAAATGTCAGCCCCAACGCCGGATAATCTTCTCAGTGACAGACTGAGAGACCACTAGTGTGGCATCAAAATGGATCTGCTTAACTTGTCCCCTACACACTGGTTTTCCACAGAATGTGCATCACAATTAGAAAGGGGTCTAATGAAATCGCCCATTCACATACTTTCATGGCCTCTCTGCAAAGAGGATAAGATAAAGTTCCTCCTTGTTTATGTACCAGACTACAGACGTGACTGTCTAAATTGCAACAGTCCCCAAAGAGATACCATCTTGAAATGCCTGCAACGCTAATAAGAATGCTGTCATCCCTAGGACACCAATATGCAACTTAGTCTCTTGGGGGGACAACGTGCCTTAGACAGTTCTTCCCAAGAAGTGCGCCCACCCCAATTGAAAGGCATCCACAGTCACTGTGGTAGAACAAAGGGTCTGCCTAGTAAGTCATCCAACTGAACCCACCATAGGATGTGTTGTTTGCAAACTGGGGTGAGCCTATTTGGAAAAGATAAACTTCATTGAAGCGCTGGATATGGACAAAAAAAAAAAAAGTGGCCAGTTGAGAAGATGTTAATTTGCAATCCTCAGCAGAGATGGACTCAAACTATTTGAAAGCTCCTTGGTCAAATCTCTCTAAAGTCATGTAAAATGTGACCGGTAATTTAATGACCTCAAGGGAAAGATTGCCAAGGTAAAAACTCACTTCCCAAACTTGTCCAACGCTCTAGACTCCGTTAGGAGGATGGACAGCAGAGCTCTGCTAGCTCTTTCTTGGTGGCTGCCACCAACATAGCATCAATCAAGACCTCTTTGCTCCAGAGCGGTCTGTCGATTAGCTAGGCCAAAAATTTGTCAGGTCTTTTAGGAATGGGTTTGACAGCATCCGCAGCCTTCCAAGCCTGACTGGCACCTAAATCAGTAAAGTTAATCTGTGTGTGGGGGGGGGGGGGGTTGACCCAAGACTTAGATGGGCCAGAACCAAAAGCTTCCGAAAACACTGATTCTTCCAGTGAGGAGTTTTGGAAAAAAACAGCCACCTTTCTGTTTCAGAATCTCTAGAATTCTGCCAAAGGAGAGGTCATATAGTGGTGATCTGGTGACAACTCTCCTT
The DNA here is from genome assembly GCF_019279795.1 of Protopterus annectens. Taxonomy (NCBI): domain Eukaryota; kingdom Metazoa; phylum Chordata; order Ceratodontiformes; family Protopteridae; genus Protopterus; species Protopterus annectens. The sequence goes on along the minus strand of NC_056731.1, from coordinate 1,892,021,205 downwards.
CATTGTAATTGGTATCCTCAGTGAGGGACTCCCACAGGGAGTCAAAAGTCTCTCCTTTAACACATCTTCTTCCAATGATCCTCCTGTGTGTGATGTCCAGGTGAAGTGACAGAAGACAGGGAAGTTCCTTTACTGGAACTGACTGGACACTTATTGGTTCTGGTTGACCCTGTGGAGTAGGCCTGAGCAACTCAAAGCTAGAACTGATGGGAGAAGAAAGCAGAATCTGAGGCATGAAAAGGCAGTTCTCTGTGGAGAGAAAAGCCCTTTGCACCACCTCAAAAGCAGAAGGACCTAGAGAGATCCCAACCCACCTCTCAGAAAAGAAACTTCTGATGAAGGTAGGTCTAAGACCCACTCGGATCTGTGCGTCAAGGGTGGAACTGGATCTGACCTGTCCAAGGCCCAAGGCTTCGAGAGGAAGGGATGGATCCAACAAAATTGGAGCCAAGCCCATCTCCTTGGATCCGCACCAACACTTCAGCTCAGAAGATACATTTGGATCAGACAATACCAGAGCAAAACTACCCAAGGATATAGTCAGGGTGGAGGAAGAAACCTTCCTCGGATCCCGCACTGGGCCTCTCGTGGATCTCGTATCTTGGGGCTCTGAAACCACAGAACGGATGAAAGGAGGAGAGAAAATAGCTTTAGAAGTTGTTGGCATACTTACAGATCCAGCAGGGGATGGAGTCAAGACCACTCCACCTTGATCGGAGCGCGAAGAAACTTGTGCAACGTGTTATCCATGTCTGCTTCCAATAAACTCCTGGAAGGCCTAGAGGAAGAGGTGGGATAGAGGCCTTGAGTGCTTCTTTGGGGTTTGAAGCACCTCAAAGACAGGGTTGGAGATACTGACTTTATTGTAAATTCCAGAGTATTACTGCTATAAGTAGATCCCTGCAAGGGATCAGAAGATTTTTGATCCAAGGGAGTCATTGTTGGACTAATGGTAACTATACACGTCTTGGGATCTGACATAGTAGGATCAGATATAAATTTTTAGTCTTTGGACTTCCTCTGAGCCTCCCACAAAGGGACTTCGGAAGGGAATGCTTTCTATGCTCCAAAAGAACTGCCTTGCTATGTTTGGAGGGGGTTTGAGCACCTGAAGTAAAAGAGGAAGGCAAAAGACCACTTAGATTAATTTACTGTTTCGATCTACTGAAGCCCTAGGGTTGAAAGTGAAGCACATTTTGCATATTGTATCCAAGTGGTCATCTCCTGGGCAATATACACACTTCTTGTGGGCATCCGAATTTGAAATTTTACTCCCACAAGAAGTGCACTTTCTGAAGCCTGTGATATATATATATACATATATATATCTATATATATATATATATATATATATATATACATAATTTTTTTATTTCTACAGTCAACTATGGTAAGCAACAAAATACCCTAAAAAATGGGTAAAGAAATTAAAAGCAATGGGAAGTACCATCTAAAAAGGTATTATAAAGAAGAAAGGGAAAGAAGCACCATAACACCAGCGGTAGAACCTTACAGGTAGGATAGATTAATATTAATAAAAAAAAGAAATATCAATAAAAGGTTTTATCACTTGCAAGGTCAATGACAGCTCAAGAGTTTAGAAACCTTGGTCTGTTCACAATGGCAGAAAAAAACTGAGGCTTTGGGGATGCAATCGTGCATTCTGGGTAAATGGAGGAGCTCAAGAGCTGGACCCTAAGTCTGGAATAAGTGATAGTCGGATCAGATGATTGAATCCTAACCCATATGCGAGGAAAAATGAAAAGGACAGCATCAGATCTTGGCACAAAATGGGTGTAGGTTAAATCATTAATCTCCATCCTGTGAAATTTGGTTCACTGGATTAAAGGCGAAGTCCCCTTTACACTAATATATTCACCCATATAGCAGCCGACCTGCTCTAGGCAAAAGCAACACTCCCCTTCTATCCTGAATCACAGGCTTACCTCTTGAGTTTAACTTTTATGCCATCTCTGTCCTACTTGCTGGCACTGCTAGGCAATCACCATACATATACAAGCATGCAAACACACACCTGTATATCTTCACACATGCACATATACACAATTTCTAAGTGTACACAAAAGTAAAACACACAAATATACAATGTATATATATACATACACACACACACACACATATATATATATATATATATATATATATATATATATATATACACACACACACATATATATATATATATATATATATATATATATATATATATATATATATACACACACACACATACATTATATATATATATATATATATATATATATATATATATATATATATACATACATAGATATATATATATATATATATATACACACATATATATATATATATATATATATATATATATATATATGTATATACATATATATATATATGGGTCTATCTTAGTACATCGACATTTCAAAATAGCGAAAACGAATTAACCGACACCAGAACATCGAAATACATCTCACCGACGCCAGAAGATCGACAGTTCACAAACACGACATCGCATACACCCGACACATCATACCAACAAACAAAACACATCCCCTATCCAACACCCACATACACAACACAAGCACACCAAAATCCTTACAAACGAACACTAACCCATACATACACAACTATCCACAACCCTAACCCAAACCCTTACCCTAAGGTCCGTCACTATCGCACACTCCTAACTCCGCGCCCTAACCCTAACTCACTTATCCCACCCCTACCCCTACAAAACACCAACATCGCACACTTACCTTACTCGCACACTCACCTAACCCGCGCCCTAACCCTAACTCACTTATCCCACCCCTACCCCTACAAAACACCAACATCGCACACTTACCTTACTCGCACACTCACCTAACCCACGCCCTAACCCTAACTCACTTATCCCACCCCTACCCCTACTAAACACCAGCATCGCACACTTACCTTACTCGCACCCTATCGTCCGTCACTACCGCATACTTACACATCCTTTCCCCATCGCAGCTTCTCAGCGTCGGTGTCTTCCTCCGTCGGTCTTCTGGTGTCGGTGACGTGACTTTCGATGTTCTGGTGTCGGTTAATCCGTTTTCGCTATTTTGAAATGTCGATGTACTAAGATAGACCCATATATATATACATATATATATATATATATATATATATATATATATACACA